>NC_053490.1:442368453-442742203 GCF_905171775.1 Rana temporaria
CCTAGTCAAAGAGAGAAAAACTTTTATGAAACCAGGAAGCACATTTCTTTTTCTTACATTAATAAAGAGCAACATCCTCTGCACTTAAAATACATGCACTTAGTGTTGTATTAGGTGGGTCCAAACTGTCAGTTGTTCTGGTATGATAGCAATTACCCTTAATATTTCCTGGTCCATTTTTTTTTAGATTTTGATCAAAAACTAGACAGAGAAATTACTATATCAAGAAAAACCTGCATTGGGATAGGCTAGATGTGGAAAACATGCGTTAGCTATCTGTGCCCCTTTCTGATGATCATGTGCTGGTCGGAGTGGAGGGAATATTTTTTAAGTTTTGGGTGCATGTTCTTCTGCCTTGGCTCAAGTCCCGGTCAGCCGCCTGCCTGCTCATCTCTTTGCCTTCCCTGGCAAAGTGATCTTCCTCTGCTCCAAAACTAGTAGTAGCCGAGGGCCTGGTCCCCTCTGTGATTGGCATAGGTGTGTGCAGCCTATCGCATTAGGGAGTGCACTACAAAGCTCAAACACACATGGCTTTCTCTGCAGCCTCAGTTGCACAGGGCAGTGAATGAATTGGAAGTGCTCTGTGTTGAGCAGCTTCCTGTTCATTTACAAACTGAAGCATAGTAAAAGGAAGGGCTAGTAAATTATATATTTACTGGCTCCTTCCCCTGCTCTCCATACTGAAACATCCCCCCCCACAGCAGCCCTGCAGGAGCGGGGGGGGGGCAACATGGGCGGAGACCCAGGCAGTAGGGGGAATCTGCACCACACATAGTGATTAGGATTTGCCCAGTCACACCTGGAAAAACCCTACGCACACCTATGGTTTTTGGTTATTCTCCCCTCTGACCCATACGTCATTACAGTGATGAGGAGGTTGGCACGGACAATCACAAAGGGGTGAATAGTGGTGCAGATAGCAGGAAAAGTAAGTATATGCTTTCTTCTTTGTATTTATATCTTTGAAAATAACTTTTTCCTAAAAGTCCCCTCAAGAACAGGAAACTTAAAGTGGTTCTAAAGGCCTAGGGATTTCTACATTAAGGTAAAACCCTTTCTCTGCTGCAGGACCCTAACTAACCCCCCCCCCCCCCGCCTTCACATATACTTACCTGAGCCTGATCTCAAACCAGTTCTGTGCCCAAGAGTAGCGGCTCTCTTTGTTTTTTTTCCTTCACACAGGAAAGATAGATAACAGTGGGAGCCGTTGGTCTTTTTGACCCCAGATCTCATATTTAAGAGGTCCTGTCATTTTTTTATATTACAAGGGATGTTTACATTCCTTATAATAGTAATAAAAGTTAGACAATTTAAAAAACTTTAAAGTGGCGCAGTGTAAAAATTTTAAATAAAAGGTAAAATAAATAATACGATTTTTTTTTAACGCGCCTCGTCCCGCCAAGCTCGCGTGCAGACATGAGTAATGCCCGCATATGAAAACGGTGTTCAAACCACACATGTGAGCCCTAGACCTCCCCTGTAACTCAAAAAAATGCAACCTGTAGAATTTTTTAAACGTCGCATATGGGGGTTTTTAGTCGCCATTCCACTAGCTGGCGCAACTTTGAAGTGCGAAAATCATCTTTAGCAACATAGGCACTGGATCAGCATGATAGCCAGGCAACTAACATTTCAGAGTAAGAGGTTATTACAAGTTTCCTTTAAAGGAGAAGTATGACCAAAGCTCTTTTGGCCATACTTCTCCTGTTGGCCACAGACTTAGTTCTACACTCCTGTGACCCAGATTCATTCCAGAGAACAGACCAGGTTTTGCAGGGATCCGGACAATAATGTGATGTCTGACTTTCAGCTGACTCAGCCTCTCAGCGTGCTAAGGCCCCGTACACACGATCGGACAAAACCGATAAGAATGGACCGAGGTTCAGTTTCATCGGTCCAAACCGACGGTGTGTATAGCCCATCGGTCTGTTTTCCTTCGGCCCAAAATTTTAAAACATGCTTCAAAACCAAACCGATGGACCGCTGCCCGATCGGTCAAAACCGATGGTTAGTACAGAAAAGCATCGGTTCAAAACCCGCGCATGCTCAGAATCAAGTCGACACATGCTTAGAAGCATTGAAATTTGTTTTATTCAGCACGTCGTGTGTTTGGAACGATGGTGTGTACACACATCAGGCCACTTCAGCGGTGAACCGATGAAAACGGTCCGTCGGACCATTCTCATCGGTTTTGTCCGACCGTGTGTACGGGGCCTGAGGCCTTGTACACACGACCGAGGAACTCGTCGGAAAAGACACATCATTTTCCTCGACGAGTTCCTTGTTAGGCTTCCTCGACAAGCTTGCTTTGCGTACACACTGTCAAGACAAAATCTCCTCGTTCTCAAACGCGGTGACATACAACACATACAACGGCAGGGGAAGTTCGATTCCACTGGCACAACTCTTGGGGATGGTTTTGCTAATCTCATGTGTTTGCGTGTTAAGTAAAAGTTTGTTAACCTCCCTGGCGGTATGATTCTGTCTGGAATTACGTACCAAAAGCGGTACAATTATTTTGCAAGGAAATTTGGCGTTTTATACTGTAGGCCTGCAATTCTTAGGAATAACTCATTTAAATCTGACCAAACAAGAGTCTAGTAGGCATCCCGGGTATGAATTTGTTTTAAAAACAAAATTATAAATTATAATATAATAAATAATTATAAATAATTATAACAAATAATAATATAATTATAATACAAATTATTCAATAATGTAATCAACTCAAAATCACTGAAATTTGCTCAGTTGCAGAATTGTCGCTGTCATTACTTTTATTTTTTTATGACGAATTTCCCCACAAATCGCTATCGCTCATTTCTGCAAGTGATTATAATTTATTATCGCTGTTTTCTAGCTGCTCTAAAACCATTTTTGACATAAAGGGACACTTTTGGTTGCTATGGACAATCTACAGTTTGCAGGGAGAAAGAAATGTTTTTATTATATAAAAGAACATGCATGACACTGGGCAGACCACTAGGGACAAGGGGGGTGTGTATATTTTTACATACAGTACTGTAATCTATAAGATTACAGTATACTGTATGTAATGTGTTTGTTTACTTTTTTGAATTTGGCGCCGTTCTCCGCCCCCGTGCGTCGTAACATCGCAGGGAACGGAGATCGGCGGCACACACTGTGAATCGAGCGAGGACCCGCTCGCTCACACAGCGGGGATGCATCGCTGGATCCAGGGACAAGGTAAGTAACTTTGTCTGTGGATGCTGCGAGGTAAGCCGCGCCGCTGCATGCTCTGCACATCTACCCCGAGCGTGACTCGGGGATACTGATCCTAGCATTGAAAAACCACCCCGAGTCACGCTCGGGGATACCGCTAAGGAGGTTAAGAGACGATTTGCACTTTTCAGTCTGTTACAGCTTGAAAAATGTGTTATCTCCATTACAAATGCTACTTTTACTCACGTCTCATACTTTATTCTGAGCAAGCGCGGGTTTCTTAGCATACACACGCTCGAGTTTCTCGTTGAAAACCAGCCCGACGAGGAACACGATGAGCAAATTCAGACTTTTGCTCGTCGAGTTCCTCGACAGTTTCCTCGATGAAAAACGTACACACGACCGGTTTCCTCAAAAAAAAAGCTCTCCCACCAAGTTTCTTGATGGATTCTGCTGAGGAAACCGGTCGTGTGTACGAGGCCTGAATCAGTCACTCCCAGTCCCTCCACAGTTCAGCACTCCAATGAGAGGCAGAGCACAGAATGGACCTGAGAACTGAGCAATCAGGAGTCTTTGAACCCTCAATTCTCAGTGCAGTGCTGGAGGGGGACAGCTGTAACATCGGATCGATGCTGCAGCCAATTTTTGATTCCTGCACTTGTCTTTCAATGCAGTGTGGCATATTCTGCCAGTAGATGGCATCCTATGTGAACAGAATGCTGTGTCATTCACCAGCCTAGAAGAAGATATTTTTATTTAGAGATCAGAAGTTATAGATAAATATATGTTGTTGATTTACTAAGGAAGTTGAGACTCTTAATTTAAGGATGTGTGTGAATATTCAATTCAATTATCCAATCATGGGAAAAGTAAATTCCTGTTGACTTTGAATACCCAATCATGTGCAGACGCTTTTTGACATTGGTGGATAATTGAAGTGAATATTCACAATCATTTTTGAGTGAAGATTCCCAAATTCTTTAGTAAATCAACCTTAGTATGTCACTCTCTGCACCTTTTACAGTAAAGAGAAGGGAACAAGATCAGACTCGTGGATGTCGGCACGCTTTGTGAACCTGAACTATCTAGCCGATCGTAGTGTGGTCCTAGTTTTTAGAGTGCATTGAACATCCAAATAATGATGCTTTTTTGCTTTCAGTTTCTCCAAGATCACTATGGAATTTGCATATCAACATGAAATAAATAATAATAATAGTGTGACCAGCACGACAATTTTTTTTTTAGGCTGTGACCCTAAAAAAAAAAAATCCTGTTCCTTTAAAGCATGTTAAACCGCATAGTGCTTGTGCTGCGTCATTTGTCCCTTTCTATGTTGTAACATACCTGGTTGATCCTGGATGTTCCTGTATGTCTCTACGTGTGCTGACCACGGTAATCATGGCTTCTGATCCATGATACCATTTTCAGTTTACATGCCTCCGTCATCCCGCAGTGTTTAGTGTCTCTTCCTCCCTCCCTGCCTGTCACTTCCTAGTCTGCAAGCCTATCTCCAAACTCTCCCCTCACCTACAGTGGCTGTTAAGTTAGTGATCACAATTACAGCCAGCCCCTCTGTTATAACAAGCTATACTACACATGTGCTATTTTAACATTTTTATTTTTAAATTCTTCAGCTAAATACTTTAATTCACATCACCAATGTGTGGTCACGTGACCGCCTGACCAACATCAGATGGAAGTCTCAGCCCCTCCCACTGTAGTCCTCAGATCGTGGAAGTAATGTGGAAACAGGTATTTCGCTGCACAATTTAAAAAAATCAGGACTGCAACATTGTGGTGGACAGAGCGGACACTTTTTTGGAACCAGTGACATTTATACAGCGATCAGAGCTAAAAATAGCCACTGATTACTGTATAAATGTCATTGGCAGGGAAGGGGTTAACACTAAGGGGCGATCAAGGGGTTAAAGAGGTTAAATGTGTTCCCTCACTGTGTGTTCTAACTGTGGGGGGATAAGAATGACTGGGGGAGGAGACATATCGCTGTTCCTACTTAGTAGGAACAAACAATCTGTCTCTACTCCCTTGACAGAACCGGGATTTATGTGTCTACAAACACAGATCCTCGTTCTGGCTCTGTCAGGAGTGATTGCGGTTGCCCAGGGGGATATCATGCCCATGGGCCACGTGCATTGGCTTCGAGGACATGCTGCGGGCGCGCGAACCTGCCATATCGCTTTAAAGAGATGACGCACAATGACGCCGATTCGCGCAGCTGTGCCAACCTGCCACAGTGCAACTGCGGCAGCTGGTAGGCAAGCAGTTAAAGCGGGGGTTCACCCGGAAAAAAAATTAACATTAGATTGAGGCTAATTGTGGGAAGCACAATTGGGTGTTTTCTTTAAAATCAATACAGTACTTACCGTTTTAGAGATAGATGTTCTCCGCCGCTTCCGGGTATGGTCTTCGGGACTGGGTGTTCCTATTTGATTGACAGCTTTCCGACCATCGCATACAGTGCGTCACGAGTTGCCGAAAGAAGCCGAACATCGGTGCGGCTCTATACGGCGCCTGCGCACCGACGTTTGGCTACTTTCGGCAACTCGTGACGCGCTGTATGCGACGGTCAAAAGGCTGTCAATCAAATAGGAACGCCCAGTCCCGCAGACCATACCCGAAAAAAAATAAAAAAAAATAAAACAGCAGGTTCAAAAGAGCCAAATGTTGATTTGTCAGTGGAAAAAAAGCTGTGTGTGCATGCAATTGTTTATTACTTCCTTGCAACACAGATGTGCATTAAGTCATGTGCATTCACTTGCTGTAGTCAAAGCCTGCATATTTGCCCACATGCATTGTGATAGCCCCAGCACACCATGCACTGTGTTTTTGAAATTTTTATGGATTTTTACAGTCTCCGCTATTGATGTCAATATGCACTGTTTGCAGTTTTGTTCCTACATGAGATGCACATGTGAAATTGCTAACAGTGATAAATATCAGATTTTTGTTTAAAGTGGTTGTAAAGTCAGAGATCCCAATTACTGCCAGCCCCTCTGTTATAACAAGCTATACCACACATTGTATGTGTTTTCTTTTTTTTATTCTGTAGCTAAATACGTTTTTTCACATCGCAGATTTGGATTCACATGACTGCCCACCGATCTCCTTCCCCTTTCTAATGACTACAGTGGGAGGGGCTGAGATTCCAGTCTGATGTCAGCCGGGCGGTCATGTAATTGCATATGGGCAATGTGAAATAAGGTATTTAGCTTTAGCTTTAGAATTAAAAACAAAACACATACACTGTGTAGTATATCTTGTTATAACAGAGGGAATGGCAGTAATTATGAGCACTAACTTTACTGCCACATGAAATAGCAGGAGGAGGTGTGGGTTAGAAGATTGTCTCCCACACTAGGACGTGACAGGCAGGAGGGAGGGGGAGATGGGGAGACAGAGAGACTCTGAGCACATAGTGGGATGGGGTTGGCACATAAACCGACCACAGTATCATGGATCAGCAGCCAAGATTACCGTGGTCAGCACACCAAGGGGGGACACAGGAAAAGGCAGGATCCACCAGGTATTTTACAGCATAGAAAGGGACACAGGGTCGCTATCAGGGGGGTACAGGCAACACACTTGTAAGGGGCCTGCTAGTCCCCGGGACAGTCTGCACCCCCATACAGCAGCTTAGTGAAGGAAAGTGTTAGACTAAGCACAGCAGGCAGCCGATGGCTGCGAGGTTTCCGCAATAGAGAATAACACAAGAACCCGCCGCCTGTCTCCTGCTCTCTGTAATCCTCCCTCCCCGAAGGTGATCCTGTACTCACTCTGCTTTCTTCACTGTTGAGGCAGAGCCTGCTGCTAGGTTACTAGTATTGCGGTTGGGGGGGCGGGGCGGGAGTCTGGTCAGTCTCGTCAGTGGTGGAAGGGAACCCAGCCCTCTCTTGTGCGTGCATTACAGATGTGAGACAGAGCAGCATGGAGGGTAAGTCACCAGTGTGCAGTGGCGTTCTTCTGTGTTGTAGATTGGAGTGGACCAGTGAAAATGTATGAGGGTGATTTTGGGTAAGGATGAGAGTTACATTGTGGAGAGGCTCCTCACAATGTAACTCTCATCCCCACCCAAAATCATCCTCACCCATTTTCACAATGTAACTCTCAGTCCATTAGGGGCCCTGACCCCCTTAATCATGCGTCCAGCCCCCTAATCTACATGCAGGGTGCCGGACGCATGGATTCCAATGGGGGATTTTGAAGCATGTGATTAGAGCCAGAGGCCAGAGGCCCTAATAGGCTTCAAAATAGGGTGGGCTCAGGGCGTAGAGCACTGCATCCGAAGCCCACCCAGGTGTGGGACAATAGCGAATAGATATTCGCTATTGTAACACTGATTCTCCTCCCAGCCAATCAGGAAGTGGGTCGTATTTTAAAAACTATAAATTCTACAGTGAAGAGCTTTATATTGTGAGAATCACAAGACCCAGACCTACATTTTGATGCATAGTATGTCTCTGAAATTTTAAAATTGAAGGCACAGTCGCAGTTTAGATATTGCCCTTCAAATTTTAGGTGTGTAATTTTTTAATGAATGCCTATGGATGGTGTGAGTTGCAAACAAATGGTCATATTGTGAAAATGATCAGGACTATGGCTTAGCCGTGGACATGTGTAGTGACAGCAGGGATAGCTGATATAAGATTTGTGTAGGTAGGCTTGAAAATGAGGGAGTGGTGGCAGTTTAAAAATCATGTCCTGATTTTTCAGTTTTTGTCATCTCACACTCTAGTTTTGCAATTCATTCCTATGGGACAAATTTTGCTGCAAAAACGACAATATTTTGTGAACAATTCGGCAAAACGTTCCACAAAGTAATAACCCACCAATCGGGAACAATCTGAATGTTTCGGTATATTACTTGTCTATGTAGTGTAAAAACTGTGGGAGGAGTTAGGGTGGTAAATTTGGCTATAATAAGAATAATAATATATATGTGAGGTAACAATAAGTGCTCTTGCTATGCAAGAACACTTAAATCTTGGAGTATTACAACAACACAAATCTCACTTTATGTATGTCTGAGTATTCATGTGCATCACATTGGCAGAGTTATTATTATGGATATACAATCTGGCTGACCATGCGCTGTCATAGATGCTTAGGCGTTTATTACATAGGATTTAAAGCGGAACTACACGACATCTGAGAACCACAAACATTATTTAATCCAGTTTTAAATTAAATTTAAAGCAAACTCCCCCCTCCATCTATGTATTTAATCTTTATTTTGCTGAGGAACCACTTTAAAAAATACCTCATAGCATTTCTGGCCATGGCTATCTTGAGTAAGAGCAGATGATTTATGTAGCATTTTCTTCCTGGAATCCTTCTGCCCTTAAAGGGGTTGTAAAGGTTCGTCTTTTATTTTCTAAATAGGTTCCTTTAAGCTAGTGCATTGTTGGTTCACTTACCCTTTCCTTCGATTTCCCTTCTAAATGTTTTTTTTCTTTGTCTGAATTTCTCACTTCCTGTTTCTCCTCAGTAAGCTTTCCACCATCATCCGAGCCGTGGAAAGTCATTTAGAACAGCTTACTGAACACCTTACTGAGGAGGAACAGGAAGTGAGAAATTCAGACAAGGAAAACAAAGAAAAAAAAACATTTAGAAAGGAAATTGAAGGAAAAGGTAAGTGAACCAACAATGCACTAGCTTAAAGGAACCTATTTAGAAAATAAAAAACCTTTACAACCCCTTTAACTAAGGCATGCATGCAGGAGGATTTGCTTAGCTGAGAAAACCCCTCCTCCTCTCCTGACGACTCCTGGGATGTATGACATAATTTGCGTAGCCCAGAAACCAAAAAGATACCGAAGATATGTAAAAAATAAATGTGATATATTTTCCTATCTATTTACTAATGCTAGCAGCATAGGGATTAAAATTAGTCAATGTTGATTGAGAGAGTGAAGTTTTACTTTAAGTAACATCTTCCTAGAGTTTGTCCATCTAAACACTAACGTCACCAACTCTTTGCAGCTTTGTAAAGGTGGCAGAGTATTTCAACAAAAGAACCAAATCTGTTCATAACGTCTCACTGAATTTGGTTCTGTCTTAAAGGGGTTGTAAAGGTACATTTTTTATTCTGTCTGTAACTACATACAGTAATGCGAGACTTTCTCCCTGGTGTGGAGAAAGCCTCTTGAGGGGGGAGGGGGCGAGCAGGAGTGTCAGGACACCCATTTACTCACAGCTCCTTTCTACACACCAGGGAGAAAGCCTTGCATTACTGTGTGGAGTTACAGACAGAAGAACAGGAAGTGAGGAGTTCTCAGAAGAAATAAGGACATTTAAAAGCAAAATGGAAGGATGAGGTAAGTGAAGGAGTGCACTGAGGTAAAGGAAGCTATTTAGGGGGGAAAAAAAATTACCTTTACAACCCCTTTAAGGTCACCAAACATATTACAATCGGACTATCCATTCATCTTATGATCCTACAACAACTATTTAGCGCAAGGTCCTGCCTGATCAGATACAAAGTGATTGTATAGTTTAGCTTAGTATTTATCTGTATTTTATAGATCATATCAAAGAACACAATTATTCAAGAATCTTACTGGGCAGAATACAGAAGAATTTGTAGCTGGAGTTTTGTGATCTTACTATCTGACAGATGCCCTTCAGGTACAAACAGTGGGGTTAATTTACTAAAGGCGGGTAGACTGTGTAACCTGCTGTTGCTCCAGAGCTTAGTAAATGAGCAGAATCTCTACTGACTTCCATCATCCAATCATGTGCAAGTAAAAATGCTGTTTTTTTTTTTTTTCCTTGCTCTGGAGCAACTGCAAAATAGACAGTCTATTTGCCTTTATTAAATGAACCCCAGTATGTTACACGGTCTGTTCATTGTAAAACAACCAAGATACTGTTTACAACGACAACCTAAGTTAGGTAACATAAAGTACAGATAAAAAAAAAAAAAAAAAGCATGCACATTTTTATTATGGTAATAGCAATTTTTAAGCTAAAAGTATAAAATATATATTATTTTGGACTAACATGATCATATACTAATAGTTAGTAAGTCTTTATACTTAAAATTACCTTTGTAGCTATGAAGGTGTCAGGGAATATTGAGAGATGCACCTCATCCTAGCCCAAGGTGTCCTGAACAATCTTCTTGCGTTTTCAGTGTTAAGGTATAATTAATCTGTCTAATGGTGATTTTTTAATAATACTGCACAGTGGCCGGCAGGCGAACGTAGGTATGAAATGATCCCAGCCAGAATATGTGGCACAGGTGGATATATAAACACTGTCTTGTTCCGCCTTCATTATCAGTCCAATCAGGAGGAAAAATGGAATTTTATCAAAGCTCCGTGGTGCTCTACTTCTGCTGCCTTAGCAGTGCATAGCACGGAAAAGCTAAGGATTTACGGTAAAATTATACATACTTTTTTTTTTTTTATAAAAGTCAAGACTTTAGAAATGTCATGTGTGTTATTCTTTTTTTTGATAAAATATGTCCTAGCTATTTATTGAGGACATCCATGTTTATAAAAATTGATGTACGGGACTTTTTTTAGGCTGCATAATTCAAAAGTTATGTACAGACATTTTAACTATTTATTTTCTGAATTGCAGTACCCCATCACTGTCTGGCACATGTCCCTATTGTGAATGTCAAACCACATTAACCATTTTGATTTGCACCCTGGAATATTCATTGTGCATCTAATTGAAATATATGCTCTTACTCCCCATTTCTGATTTTAGGTGTAATAGAAAAAGTCAATATTAGTATCTACTAAGTGGCTTAATGTGGAATTTCAGGCTATTCCTTAAGTGACACTAAAGGTTCACTTTAAAAAAGAAATAAAAATAACAAACATGTCATACTTACCTCCACTGTGCAGTTCGTTTTGCACAGAGTGGCCCTGATCCTCCTGTTCTGGGGTCTCATGGCGGCTCTTGCGGCTCGTCTTCGCATCAGATAACCCCCTCTGGGAAGCTCTCTCCCGAGTGGGTTACCTTGCGGGCGCGCTCCTGTGTCATACACTCGGCGTCCATAGTCACCGAGTGTATGACTCGGCCCTGCCCCCTGGTGTCCACGTCATTGGACTTCATTGACAGCAGAGAGAGCCAATGGCTGTGCTGCTATCAATCTATCCAATGAAAAGCCGAAAAACAGTGGAGAGAGCGACGCGGGATCACTCCCATGGAAATTCGTGGCTTAGGTAAGTAAAACGGGGGGGGGGGGGGGGGGGCTGGGGGGGGCCGGACAGTGGCAGGTGTTTTTTCACCTAAATGCATAGGATGCATTAAGGTGAAAAAAAACAAAGGTTTACAATCCCTTAACTATGCATAAACCTGCTACCACCCCTTCTAATCCTATTCTAACCACCCTGTTAAAAGAAGATTTTTATACTTACCTATTCTCAGGGCATTATGGTCCAGTCAGGCAACAATGCATACCCCATAGCAAGCCTACACTGCACAGGCATTTCTGCCATTGTTGCTGCTTTTTCCTCTCCCTAAGAAAGGTATGTGTGTTTGAGCTTTGGGGTGCACACCCTAATGCAATAGTCGGCGCACACCTATGTAAGTAAGTATAAGCATCTTTCTTTCACAGGGTAGTTAGAATGAGATTTAAAAGGGAGGTGAGAGCAGATTTAAAGCGGTTGTATAGTAATTTTTTTAACTTTTACATGCAGGTAAGCCTATAATAAGGCTTACCTGTAGGTAAAAAGAATATCTCCTAAACCTGTACGGTTTAGGAGATATTCCCCTTGCAATGAGCCGCTGACTGCAGCGGCGCATGCGCATCGGGGATACTTGGCTGAAAGCCCGGCAGATGCTTTACCTTGCTGGAAAGAAGTCTTTGACAACATTGCGGCTACAGCCACTCACAGCGCTGGAGCCGCGATACCCGGAAGACACAACGAGTCTAATGTCAGCTACCTCGGCGAGGACCGGGTCAGATACCGACGCCTCGTTCTAAGGAAAGTATTTCATAATGAGCTAGTATGCAGTGCAGATATGAATGGTTATCATTGGGAATCCTGGGGTACAACTTGTCATGCGACAAGTCGCACAAGTGTGAAAGAGGCCTAACAATAATCCTAATCGTTTAAAAATGACAAAGTTGCTTTTTAAGGTGTTTAAAAAATGTACATATATTCATGTACCTATTTGTAATGTGTTTGTACGACGCAACCTGTCTTGATTTACAGATTCTCACTGCTGATTTTACAACCTCCTAAACCAGAGGAATCAGAAAGGTTTCAACATTACATAGGGTTGCCACGTGTCCAGGATTGACCCGGACAGTTTGGGTTTAGAATCATGTGTCCGGGTTTCAGACTGCCTGAAACCCAGACAAATGATTTAGACTAGACTATGGTATCCCAGCAGGGTTGCTGGCTGCAGTTGTCTAAGCTGAGAGTGTCTGTTATACTCTTTCATGCTGCCCAAAGCCAGCACTAACAATACCCTCCCCCAAACACACACACATAGGGGAGAGGAAAAGGGCTCGATCTGCACCTCTTCCTCCTGCCCCTACCCCTCTGGGTCTACCCACACTCCAATCCTCAGGGCTGTGCTTCAGAAAAGGAAAGTGCGGGCTGGAACTTTGAAGTCCAGCAGCCTCAGATACATCTGAATGAGAGGTGCTGACTGCCAAGGGGTGAGTGAGCTCACCATCCATCCCTGTCTTTGACTGAAGTCTCCCCTCATTCTATCTCCTGCCTCTGAGTGAGTACACTAAGGAAAATCAGGGCATCCCTTACATCAGAGTTCCCCTTTACACCAGAGGCCACAGTGTCCCCCCTTACATCAGAGCTCCTCTCCGTACATCAGAGTTCTCAGTTTTCCCCCTTAAATCAGGGTTCTCAGAGCATCCCTTACATCAGAGTTCCCCTTTACACCAGAGGCCACAGTGTCCCCCCTTACATCAGAGCTCCTCTCCGTACATCAGAGTTCTCAGTTTTCCCCCTTAAATCAGGGTTCTCAGAGCATCCCTTATGTCATAGTCTCCAGAGTTCTCCCTTACATCAGAGTCTACAAAGTCCCCAATTACAGTGTAAGGGAACTCTGCAAGTTTAGATGTAAAAGGAGAACACTGTGGACTCTGATGTAAAGGTGGACTCTTGCTATTAACTTCATGTGTTTATAAATGTTATTTATTAGCAAAAATATATGTATAAAGAAAATTGCTGTGCGCCGCTAAAGTCTTCGGGTTTGACTTGAAGGAAAAGGTGGCAACCCTAACATTACAGTACATTAGCAGGTATGTATTGTTCTATAATATAAAATCAAATATATTCTACATAGTCAAATTTTTCTTACCTGGATACTGCTTTGGCTTCAGTTCTTTCAGTCAGTGACAAAAAGAGCAGCCAAAGTGAAAGCATTATATATACAATCCTGGCATGAGGCTAAGAAAGGGGTTTGTCCTTGGAAGTGACAGTCATAGAAGGACTTGAGTTACCTAACTTCTGGGAAAACCCATTATGGTAAAACATCCTTTTTCAATTCCTAGCAAAGTATCGGATGAGATTCTGAAGATGGGCAAATCCTACATATAAAAACATTAGTCACATATTTATTTCATACACAGTGATTGTCCCATTTTTATGATGTACAGCTTCCCCAGCCCAACATAACAGTGTGATGTTGGCAAGCCTACATGCCATGATCTTACTACTGCAAATTTTCATTTAATTACCCTTTGAAAGATGTAAGCTCACTAAAAACACTGCAAATGGAAATGCTGTGTCGGCATCACCACTAGCTGGCATATAATGATATTATAAATGAAGAATTACCACATGGGTAGCTGTGGGGATATACAGCTATTTTGGGGGGGATTACTACATCATTAGGATCACCAAAATGTAAAATAAATCGAAAGTTAAAGCGTTTGTTACCCTATCATTTCGTATTCCTGATATGTGACTGCTGTACCATGTACTTGTATGAAGAAGTCTCCTGTTCTCTTTGTATTATTTCCTTTATGTAAAATCCCTGGCTTGCTGCCAGTCCCTCTGCTTTCCTAAAAAAAACTGACCACACTAAGCAGGAGAGCAGACCATTGTCAGTTCTCTAGCTATACTTGGAACTCAGTCTGCTCTCCTCCAATGATCACACCTGTCCTGACACGCCCCCTCTGCACAGCCATTTACTGGGAAACTCAATGCGGCTGAGTACAGAGGGAATGAGATCACTTATAAAAAAAAAGAAAAACATTATTTCTAATGTTTTTCATATCTAAAAAAAATATTTTGGGGCAGATCCACAAAGCAAGTACGCCGGCGTATCTACTGATACGCCGGCGTACTTTCAAATTTCCTGCGTCGTATCTTTGTTTTGAATCCTCAAAACAAGATACAACGGCATCTGGGTTAGATCCGACAGGCGTACGTCTTCGTATGCCTTCGGATCTAAGATGCAATTCTTCGACGTCCGCTGGGTGGCGTTCCCGTCGTAATCCGCGTCGTGTATGCAAATTAGCTTTTTCCGACGATCCACGAACGTACGAGCTGCCGTTGCATTCTTTTACGTCGTCTCTAGTCGGCTTTTTCCGGAGTATAGATAAACCTGCTATTTGGTGGCGTACTCAATGTTAAGTATGGCCGTCGTTCCCGCGTATACTTTAAAAAAAAAATTTGTTTGCGTAAGTCGTCCGTGAATCGGGCTGGACGTAATTTACGTCCACGTCAAAACAATGACGTCCTTGCGACATCATTTAGCGCAATGCACGGCGGGAAATTTAGGGACGGCGCGGGGACGCGCTTCATTTAAATGAAACACGCCCCCCTACTCGCCGATTTGAATTAGGCGCCATTACGCCGCGAGAGATTCACTACGCCGCCGTAACTTACGGCAGAAAATTCTTTCAGGATTCAAACAAAAAAAGTAAGTTACGGCGGCGTAGCGTATCTCAGATACGCTGCCCCGGGGCAGATCTTTGTGGATCTGCCCCTTTGCCTTTTATTTCCATTTTAAACTGAATGGGTTGTTTTACAAGCTGATCGTTTACAATCACTTTAAAACCTTTTTTATACTGTATATAGTTTTGAATATAGTGTGGAAGGGAGAAAAACCTCAGCATTTTATGTAGTGTGTTTGTCCCCATTTAAGAAAAATGTCTTAATTTCCTGTCTATCAGAATAGGACATGAGGGGAAATCTCCTTTAAAAGCAATAGAAAATAGTTTCCCTGTTAAAGTGGGGTGAGATCAATCAATCAATCAACAATTGCTCTTTCAAGAAATTGTTTGGAGATTTTCTTCCCATTCATGTGTACTCACTTCAGCCCCGGAAGATTTTACCCCCTTCCTGACCAGAGCACTTTTTGCGATTCGGCACTGCGTCGCTTTAACTGACAATTGCGTGGTCGTGAGACGCTGTACCCAAACAAAATGTGCGTCCTTTTTTTCCCACAAATGGAGCTTTCTTTTGGTGGTATTGGATCACCTCTGCTGTTTTTATTTTTTGCGCTATAAACAAAAAAACTGCGACAATTTTGAAAAAAAAAAAACAATATCTTTTACTTTTTGCTATAATAAATATCCATTTTTTTCCCCCTCAGTTTAGGCCGATATGTATTATTCTACATATTTTTGGTAAAAAAATCGCAATAAGCGTATATATTGATTGGTTTGCACTAAAGTTACAGGGCCAAATTCTCAAAAACTCTGCGTAACTTAAATTTCAGCAGTTAAGTTACACTGACTTAAAATTTCTACCTAAGTACCTGATCGTCAAAGCACTTAGGTAGAAATTACACGCTGTGTAACTTAAGTGCCGCCGTCGTAAGGCGGTCCTCCTCTCCTGGGGGCGTTTAAAATTTAAATGAGGCGCGCTCCCGCGCCGGCCGTACTGCGCATGCGTGTGACGTCATTTTCCCGACGTGCAGCGCGCGAACGTAATTAACGCCGGTCGGCTTTGAGAATTTCGACGGGACACTAAAGTTGCGACGGGTGAAAAAAAAAGACGCGCCGGGAAAACAAATAATTTTAAAAAAAAATGACAGCGTCGCTCAGCATGCATTCCTGAGAGGGTGAACTCCATGCCAATTTTCAAAGAAAAAACCGGCATGGGTTCCCCCCCCAGGAGCATACCAGGCCCTTAGGTCTGGTATGGGTTGTAAGGAGACCCCCCCCACGCCGAAAAATTGACGTAGGGGGTCCCCCTACAATCCATACCAGACCCGTATCCAAAGCACGCTACCCGGCCGGCCAGGAATGGGAGTGGGGACGAGCGAGCGCCCCCCCCCCCTCCTGAGCCGTGCCAGGCCGCATGCCCTCAACATGGGGGGGTTGGGTGCTCTGGGGCAGGGGGGCGCACTGCGGGCCCCCCCACCCCAGAGCACCCTGTCCCCATGTTGATGAGGACAGGACCTCTTCCCGACAACCCTTGCCATTGGTTGTCGGGGTCTGCGGGCGGAGGCTTATCGGAATCTGGGAGTCCCCTCAAATAAGGGGGCCCCCAGATACCGGCCCCCCACCCTAAGTGAATGGATATGGGGTACATCGTACCCCTATCCATTCACCTGTAGGCAAAAAGTAAAATGTAGTAAACACACAACACAAGGCTTTTTAAAATATTTTATTATTCTGCTCCGGAGGCCCCCCCTGTCTTCGTTATTAGCTCAATTACCAGGGGGGGCTTCTTCTTCCGCTCTCCGGGGGTCTTCTCCGCTCTCCGGGGGTCTTCTCCGCTCTCCGGGGGGGGCTTCTCCGGACTCCGGGGGGCTTCTTCCATCTTCTCCCCTCTTCCGCTGTTGACTCGGCGAACCCCGGTTCTTCTGCAGCTCTCCGGTGCCTTCTTCTTCAGCGCTGGCTGCCTGCTATGTTTGTGTGTTAGCTCGATTTCAAACAGGCAGCCGGCGCGGTCTTCTGTGGCGTCAGGGTCTTCTGGTCTTCTGTTCTTCCGATGTTGCCTCGTCGCCTGTTGTCGCTGTAATGATGGAAGCGCGCCTTGCATCACATTTATATAGGCATCACCGTCCCATCATGCTCCGGTAGGTACCCACGTGGTGGGTGCACGTGGGTAGGCACCCACCACGTGGGTACCTACCGGAGCATGATGGGACGGCGATGCCTATATAAATGGGATGCAAGGCGCGCTTCCATCATTACAGCGACAACAGGCGACGAGGCAACATCGGAAGAACAGAAGACCAGAAGACCCTGACGCCACAGAAGACCGCGCCGGCTGCCTGTTTGAAATCGAGCTAACACACAAACATAGCAGGCAGCCAGCGCTGAAGAAGAAGGCACCGGAGAGCTGCAGAAGAACCGGGGTTCGCCGAGTCAACAGCGGAAGAGGGGAGAAGATGGAAGAAGCCCCCCGGAGTCCGGAGAAGCCCCCCCCGGAGAGCGGAGAAGACCCCCGGAGAGCGGAGAAGACCCCCGGAGAGCGGAAGAAGAAGCCCCCCCTGGTAATTGAGCTAATAACGAAGACAGGGGGGGCCTCCGGAGCAGAATAATAAAATATTTTAAAAAGCCTTGTGTTGTGTGTTTACTACATTTTACTTTTTGCCTACAGGTGAATGGATAGGGGTACGATGTACCCCATATCCATTCACTTAGGGTGGGGGGCCGGTATCTGGGGGCCCCCTTATTTGAGGGGACTCCCAGATTCCGATAAGCCTCCGCCCGCAGACCCCGACAACCAATGGCAAGGGTTGTCGGGAAGAGGTCCTGTCCTCATCAACATGGGGACAGGGTGCTCTGGGGTGGGGGGGCCCGCAGTGCGCCCCCCTGCCCAAGAGCACCCAACCCCCCCATGTTGAGGGCACGCGGCCTGGCACGGCTCAGGAGGGGGGGGGGGGCGCTCGCTCGTCCCCACTCCCATTCCTGGCCGGCCGGGTAGCGTGCTTTGGATACGGGTCTGGTATGGATTGTAGGGGGACCCCCTACGTCAATTTTTCGGCGTGGGGGGGTCTCCTTACAACCCATACCAGACCTAAGGGCCTGGTATGCTCCTGGGGGGGAACCCATGCCGGTTTTGAATTTAAAAATTGCCGTGGAGTTCTCCCTCAGGAATGCATACCAAATGCCGTCGCTGGAATGGGCCTTTACAAGGTTTGGCTAACTTTCCACATTGTAAAACCAGCCCTAATTTTGCGCCGGCAAATTCGGAACTTAGGCAGAAATCAAAGTGCTGAAATGCTTTGAAAATCTACTTAAGTCCTCATTTGCATACGCAAAGCTGGATTTCAATGAGAAATGCCCCCAGTGGCGGATGCGGTACTGCATCCTAAAATCTGACCGTGTAAGTGTCTTACACATGTCAGATTTTCTGCCTAACTTTGGAAAAAGCCTTTTGAGAATCGTTTCCAAAGTTAGGCACAGAAATACGCAGGCTGAACAGCAGTTAAGTCTGCGTATCTCTTTTGAGAATTTGGCCCACAGTGTCTACAAAATAAGGGATAGAATTATGGAATTTATTTATTATTTATTTTTTTACTAGTAATGGCAGCGATGATTATCAGGACTGCGACATTATGGCAGACACATCAGACACATTTTTGGGACCATTGACAATTTTACAGCGATCAGTGCTATAAAAATGCACTGATTCCTGTAAAAATGTCACTGGCAGTGAAGGGGTCAACACTAGGGGGCGATCAAAGAGTTAATTGTGTTCCCTATAAGTGTTCTACCTGAAGGGGGGATGAGACTCACTAGGGGAAATGACAGATCGTTGTTCATACTTAGTATGAACATTCGATCAGTCATTTCTCCCCCTGAAAGAACCAGGAGCTGTGTGTTTACATACACAGCTCCTGGTTCTCGCTCTGTCACGAGCGAGTTTCAGCAGACATGTTTGGTCGTGTGTACGAGGCCTAATGGTCAGTCTGAGACCCCGTACACACGTCCGAGGAACTCGACGTGCCAAACACATCGAGTTCCTCGTCGAGTTCTGTGTTGAAGCTGCCGAGGATCTCGGCGAGCCAACTTTCCTCATTGAACAACGAGGAAATAGAGAACATGTTCTCTATTTGGCCCGACGAGTTCCTCGTCGGCTTCCTCGGTAAAAAGTGTACACACGACCGAGTTTCTCGGCAGAATCCAGCTCCGATCGAGTTTCTGGCTGAATTCTGTGTGCGTCCTTTTTTCTCACAAATGGAGCTTTCTTTTGGTGGTATTGGATCACCTCTGCGGTTTTTAGTTTTTGCACTATAAACAAAAATAGAGTAACAATTTTGAAAAAAAAAAAGAATATTTTTTACATTTTACCATAATAAATATCCTCCAAAAATATATATATAAAAAAAAAATGTCCTCAGTTTAGGCCGATACACATTCAAAGGCTAAATTGCCCATAATTACTTTCGCCTGAGTCAATTAACAACTCAGACCCCCTCTAAATTTAAAGCAGCGCCTGCCCAACAGGAGCAGGCCACTAAATAAGCAATTTTTTTTTTCCATTTGGGATCGAGTAAGGGAGGGATATAACCCCTGTCATATTTTTTTTTCCCGCTATCTGTGTCCTATTGCAGAGATTTCCCTTCACTTCCTGTCCCATAGCCAAACAGAAAGTGAGAGGAAATCTCTGTAAATCAAGGGAATTCCTTTGGGACCCCCAGGTCACCAGAACTAGTGTCCCCATAGGAATATTTCCCCTCTATTACATTTCTGGGTACAACCCAAAATTTAGGTAATTTCTTTTACTTTCACTTTCAATTATAATGATAAAACAGGACAAATAGAGAGGATGAATCTCCTTAGCATGGACACAGCCCACAATAAAAGCTGACAAGAGTTCTAAACCCTCTCCACTCCATCCAAAACAAAAAAAGGTTTTGCCTATATTTATACTTTAAAGGGGTTGTAAACCCTTGTGGTTTTTCACCTTGATGCATTCTATGCATCAACGTGAAAAACCGTCTGTCATGCTGCAGCCCCCAGACCCCATTTTACTTACCTGAACCCAGTCTTTTTCTCCACGAGGACAAGCACACCAGCTCTAGCTGGTGTCTTGTGTCCTGATTGGATAGATTGGATAGCCATTGGCTCGCGCTGCTGTCAATCAAATCCAATGACGTGAGTCCTGCTTTCTGTGTCAATAGACGCAGTAGCAGGACTCGGGAGCATGCCCGCACAGGTATCCCGATGGAGAGAGCTTCTCTGACGGGGCACTTGAGAAGAGGAGGAGCTACTAGCACCACTGAGGGAAACCAAAATAGGAGGATCGGGCCACTCTGTGCTTAACCACCTGCACAGTGGCTATGTTATTTAAAAAAAACAAAAAAAACAAGGGTTTAGTAATCCTTTAAGCTAGTAGGCTCTGTAAATAACAGAAAGCTAAAACGAACCTGGAAAGCATGTGAAAGGAAGCCTAGAGCTCCACCTGTTAGCGGAAAAGGAAATTAAGTTAAAAAAAGTATAAAACAGGTAGTAGGTGCACTCAAGAGGATTTACAAGAGGAGGAATTTTCCAACATAGTTTAATCATGGTCAATATTTTAGCAGGGCGCAGCCTGCTTCATAAATTAACAAATGATATATAAAACCATTCTGCTCTGTTCCCAGTCCTGGTCACTGATTGATTATATGATGCTTATTTAATCCAAAATTAACCAATTTAAAATAGATATAAAATATGTTGTATTTCCTCCCTTGTGCATTGTGTAATAGCGAATGTCTATTTCTATGGAAATTGTATCGTTTCGATATCTCTAATTAGTAAGTAATTTTTCCTAGAAAGGGTGTAACATGCAACGTGCATCAGTGGAACCCTTTTAAGTGTGCCGACAATTACTCATCTATACTGGATATAATTTCCCATAATGAATAAGTAGTTCTGCAAAATGTATAACTATTATGTGAGTTCTGGCTTTCCTCATTGACAAAAAAATTGTGTCATAAGTTTTATACATTTTTGTACACCTGTTGCCTGGCTGTCATGCTGACTCTCTGGCTTCAATATTTTAAGTTAGTGACTTGGAACAAGTGAGCAGATAAGGGATTCCAGCTTCCCTATATACCAAATATAGCATTTGTTTTACTTTTTTTGCGAAAATATCAAAGCTTTCCATAAAATCTACAGACACGTACCTTATTGTCCTTTATCCATGTTTCCAAACGTATCTATTGCTTCCTTACATTCTTACAGACTGTAGGTCACGACACAGGAAGGCATTGACTAGGGAAGGGAAGGGGTAAAGTGCAGATGACAAAAGTTATATAAATATGTTGCATGTATAACAAATGGATGTATTTTTAACAGATGTTTTGTACTGGGAAAAATAATAAAGATTATAAAGTTTAAAAGGAAGCCCCCCACCCAGTCTAGGGCCTCTGTTGTTCTCCCCTCCTAGTCCAGGGTGTCCTCTGTACCCCCCCCCCAGTCCTGGGCCTCCTGTGTACTCCCCTCCTCTAGTCAAGAGCCTCCTCTGCAGCCCCTAGTTCAAGGCCTCCTCCGCACTCCCCTGCTAGTCCAGGGCCTCCTCTGCACCTCCCAGTCTAGGGCCTCCTGTGTACTCCCTTCTAGTCCAGAGCCTCCCCTCCTAATGCAGGGTCTTTGCCACACCAACCCTTTTCTAGTCCAAGACCTCCTGCAACCCTCTACTCCAGTGCCTCCTCTGCATCTCCCCAGTCCATGGCCTCTGCTGCACCCTCCCAGTCCAGGACCTCCTCTGTACCCCCTCCAGCCCAGGGCCTCCTCTGCACCCCCTATCCCAGGGCCCCCTCCAAGTCCAGGGCCTCCTCTGTGCCCCCCCCCCAGCCCAGTGCCTCCTCTGCACCCCCAGTCCAAGGCCTCCCCTGCACCCCTCACTCTCAGCCCTGGGCCTCCAGTGAACCCCAGTCCAGGGCCTCCTCTGCACCCCCCTTACAGCCCAGGGCCTCCTCTGCCCCCCCCCAGGCCCCCCCAATACTTTGCCATACCAACCCCAACTTCCTAGTCCAGGGCCTTCTGCAAACAAACTCGCTCTGAAATGCCTTTCTATAGCGCTGGCGGCTGGTAGGAGCAGAGTGATTCAGGGCTAGTGTGCCTGTGCAGTCTTCCTATTTTGTTCTCTGGTATTTGGCAAACTATGCAGCAGGTGGCAGTGACATCCTTAGAGCAGTACCACCAAAGTGCAGGTGGGGGTGATGGAACCCCTGGCGGCACCCCCCTAGATGTATCACCCAGGGCGTGTGCCCCCTGCCCCCCCTAGTTTCAGCCCTGGGTTACTGGTAGTAGTAGGTCCTGTAGTTTTCTGTAGACAGCCTGTATTTCATGGGCCTGCTGGGCCCCTCCCACTGATCTGCTCTCTGCACAGGTTATGTACAGCACAGTTATGATGTCACTACTACTTTTAAGGTAATATCTGGGTTTGTAACTGCATTAAATGCACACAAAGTGGATTTATATTCTTTGTGGCTATTTGGAAACACTCCAAAAAAGAAACCATGCTGCTTAATTGGCTCCTGTTTAAATTAGCCACAGCACAAGGATTACTCCGCCTGAAAAATCATCAAATAGTCCCTGTGGAGTAATCCTTGTGCAGATTGGTATAGAAGTGGACGTCAGAAAAATGATTACATTGTTGGAAGTGCTGAATATAGATAGGAACTTGTGCCTGATAACATTAACTAGTCATTTTCCTCCCCCTGCCACCAGCTGAGCAGATGAAACCCAAAGCCAACCCTAGGTAAGAGACTCTGGGCTATGGACCCCAGATTCAGGGCCATAGCCCCAGCAGCCACCCCTAGCGATGCCACTGCCTCTGCCTATTCATTATAATGCATGTGCTTCCACTGTGGAGGCTCTCCAAATTTAGAGTTAGTACTGCAGATAATAATGGGGCGCTGTAAAGTGGCTCTGCAGCTTACACATGTATTTGTTAAATATTTAACGCATACTGTTAGACAGGATAATTCCATTGGTTGCAGGCTGGTCGGTGAGTTGAGCTGGTAATTTTCTTTAGTTTAGTCTCTCTGATGTGAATGTACCTGTGGACCCCCCCAGATAGAGGTCTGTATGTTACCCATTCATTAATATAATGATACAGTCACGCAGCACCAATACATTTTAAAGGCCCTTGACATTATACAATATGAAAAACGTGTAATCTGATGTATGCTGTAGCTATGGCACAATAAGGAAGTGGGGATAATACGTTTAATTTAAAAAAATATTTCTTCTACTTCAGGCTGAGACTAAAAACACTAATGTTATTGTTTTTCTCTTTCCACCCATGTGTGCTATTAGCGCTCACTGGGAATTATTGGACCTCGCCCAAGTCATATTTATTACCTACATGGGGCGTTATTTTTAGAAATTCAGCTAAACGGAAAGTGAACCCATTACTCCCATAATTCACAATAAAGTGTTTGACAAACTCAGGAAAGTCATTTTAAAAGATTACTTAAAGCAATTCAAGCACATTTACATAGCCCTATGAGCTTTAATGGCATTATAGGAAGGTAAAGCTTATATTGTCCAAAGGGGTTCACATGTTGACTACTTGTGGTTTGTCTACTGTTAGATATTCCCAAAGTATAAAATCTGAGCATTTTGTGGAGCTTATCAGTTAAAAATATGCCAAACAGTGGCGGTGCGTCCATAAGGGCGCACAGGCGCCGCCCCCTCTCTCCCCCATTCTGTATAATAGATAGATAGATTCATGCATAGAATAGCATGAATCTATCCATGGCGGCTGCTGCCACCCCCTATTCAGGCGCCCGGCCCCTGATGTTTTTTTTATTCAAACCAGGAGGGCTGAATGAAGAAAAACTGACAGCTTCGGAGGAGCCGGTGTACTAACATATGCAATGTTAGTACAACGATCTCACCTGCTGTGCTATTTTCTTATGACAGGGGAACAACCCCCCCCCCCCACCAGAACACTCCGATCAGTGCTCTCAGGTATTCAGCTTCTGCCAGACCGGCTGCAGTACACACAGGCTGAATGTGCAGCCTGTTTCTATTGCCGTTTGACATTTGGCCCATGTGTACTGGGCTTACAACTATTGTATTCATATGATATCCTTATCTTTGTCTTCTAGGATCTGATCTTGTCTCCTGTACACAGTCTGGAGCTATAATGGAGAAGCTGGGTGCTTCAAAATTGTCTCAATCATCATTTTCCATTCCTTGTTGCGTTTCAGGTACCCAATAGGTGACCTGTAAAGCCTTGTACACACGATAGGTTAACCAGAGGACAACGGTCTGCAGGACCGTTGTCCTAGGTTAACCTATGAAGCTGACTGATGGTCCGTTGCACGTACACACCATCAGTTAAAAAAACGATCGTGTCAGAACGCGGTGACGTAAAACACAACGACGTGCTGAAAAAAACAAAGTTCAATGCTTCCATTCAATTCTGAGCATGCGTGGGTTTTTAACCGATGGTTTTGCATACTAACGATCGGTTTTGACCTATCGGTTAGCAATCCATCGGTTAAATTTTAAAGCGAGTTGCCATTTTTTTAACCTAAGGTTAAATAACCTATGGGGCCCACACACGATCGGTTTGGACCAATGAAAACGGTCCTTCAGACCGTTGTCCTCTGGTTAACCTATCGGGTGTGTACGAGGCCATAAAGAACCATTTATATACTTTTTCATTTCCCCTGAGGCATGCCCGATGAAACTAATAGGTAAGAAGCATGCTATCTGTTTTTCTCTGTATGGACTTTGCTATCCACAGACCACAGATTGTTCACCATTTGAATTCCCACCTATGGAATGTGTTAGTGCCATTCGGATCTGGGCCCGGCCTCTGCATTCACGCCCGGCCTCTGCATTAAAAAAAAATGTGCCGCCTTGGCTGCAAAGCAGTGATTGTTTTTTTAGGCTTCCCAGCCTAGAGGTGAGCTATGGGGACTTATTGACCACAGATTTCACTGGAAAGAGGTCCTGTCATGCCATATTCCTATTACAAGGGGTGTTTACATATTTTTTTTACAAAGTGTCAAATTAAAACATTTTAAGTAAAATTAACAATAAAAAAAAAGTGCCCCTGTCCCTGTGTTTTCGCACGCAGAAGCAAACGCATACGTAAGTCCCGCCCACATATGAAAATGGTGTTGAAACCACACGTTAGGTATCTATTTACTCGGCACAACTTCATCTTTCACATTATGCAAAAATATTAGGCTAACTGTTTTTTTTAAAGCACAAAACTGTTTTTTTGTTTTAAACTTGTTTGAAAAATTGCTGCGCAAATACTGTGTGAGATAAAAAGTTGCAATGAGCGCCATTGTATTATCTGCAAAAAAAAAACATATATAGTGTTTGGGGTTCTATGTAATTTTCTAGCAAAACAAGTATGATTTTTACATGTAGGAGAGAAATATCAGAATTGGTCTGGTGGGCAAGTGGTTGAGGGACTATTCAATGAGTCAGGCTGAAAGGTGCCATCCAGTGCTTCAGCTGGTCTGTCTAGGGAACAGGAGCCACACGGGAGCAGAGATTCTGGCAGCCCTGCAGGGGCAGTCTGTCTACAGACTCCTTGGACCAGCTGACATTTATCAAACTGAATCAATTCTGGATTAGCAGTAGTTATCAGGCCCCTGATGCCGATATTGCTGATTAAGTGCTTTGTGGGCCTTATAGGCATTGTGGTACAAGAGACAGAGACTCTATGGCCAAGGGTTGGATTGAGACTGCATTACCCACAAGGTCAAGCTGCCAATCAGTGCCCCCTCCGGATTGCCTGTCAGTGCCAATCAGTACCGTCTATTAGTGCCAATCAGTGACACCTGTCAATTTATATACTTTTTCATTTCCCCTGACACATGCCCGATGAAACTAATAGGTAAGAAGCATGCTATCTGTTTTTCTCTGTATGGACTTTGCTATCCACAGACCACAGATTGTTCACCATTTGAATTCCCACCTATGGAATGTGTTAGTGCCATTCGGATCTGGGCCCGGCCTCTGCATTCACGCCCGGCCTCTGCATTAAAAAAAAATGTGCCGCCTTGGCTGCAAAGCAGTGATTGTTTTTTTTTGTTTTTTTAGGCTTCCCAGCCTAGA
This sequence comes from Rana temporaria, assembly GCF_905171775.1. Lineage (NCBI taxonomy): Eukaryota > Metazoa > Chordata > Amphibia > Anura > Ranidae > Rana > Rana temporaria. Next base: position 442,394,579 of record NC_053490.1, read on the forward strand.
GGTGAGCTATGGGGACTTATTGACCACAGATTTCACTGGAAAGAGGTCCTGTCATGCCATATTCCTATTACAAGGGGTGTTTACATATTTTTTTTACAAAGTGTCAAATTAAAACATTTTAAGTAAAATTAACAATAAAAAAAAAGTGCCCCTGTCCCTGTGTTTTCGCACGCAGAAGCAAACGCATACGTAAGTCCCGCCCACATATGAAAATGGTGTTGAAACCACACGTTAGGTATCTATTTACTCGGCACAACTTCATCTTTCACATTATGCAAAAATATTAGGCTAACTGTTTTTTTTAAAGCACAAAACTGTTTTTTTGTTTTAAACTTGTTTGAAAAATTGCTGCGCAAATACTGTGTGAGATAAAAAGTTGCAATGAGCGCCATTGTATTATCTGCAAAAAAAAAACATATATAGTGTTTGGGGTTCTATGTAATTTTCTAGCAAAACAAGTATGATTTTTACATGTAGGAGAGAAATATCAGAATTGGTCTGGTGGGCAAGTGGTTGAGGGACTATTCAATGAGTCAGGCTGAAAGGTGCCATCCAGTGCTTCAGCTGGTCTGTCTAGGGAACAGGAGCCACACGGGAGCAGAGATTCTGGCAGCCCTGCAGGGGCAGTCTGTCTACAGACTCCTTGGACCAGCTGACATTTATCAAACTGAATCAATTCTGGATTAGCAGTAGTTATCAGGCCCCTGATGCCGATATTGCTGATTAAGTGCTTTGTGGGCCTTATGGGCATTGTGGTACAAGAGACAGAGACTCTATGGCCAAGGGTTGGATTGAGACTGCATTACCCACAAGGTCAAGCTGCCAATCAGTGCCCCCTCCGGATTGCCTGTCAGTGCCAATCAGTACCGTCTATTAGTGCCAATCAGTGACACCTGTCAATGCCCATCATAGCCGCCTGTCGGTGCCCATCACAGCTGCCAATCAGTGCCGCCTATCACTTCCCATCAGTGCTGCATACCAGTGCCCATCAATTCTACATATCAGTGCCTCCTTATCAGTGCCACCTTATCAGTGCCACTTTATCAGTGCCACCTCATCAGTGCCACCTCATCAGTGCCCGTCAGTGAAGGAGAAAGCAAAATTTTATAACCGAAACAAAGAAAAGCTTTTTTTTTTCAAAATTGTTGGTATTGTTTAGTTTGTTTAGCAAAAATAAAAACCCCAGAGGTGAACATACCACCAAAAGAAAGTTCTATTTGTGGGAACAAAATGATAAAAAATGTGTTTGGGTACAGTGTAGCATGACTGCACAATTGTCATTCAAAGTAGGGGTAGTCGGCACCACACAGAGTGATGAATGTATGCCCAGTCACACCTGGCACCCCCCCCCCCCCCCCGCGCACGTCTATGGTAGGAAGGCTTGAAAATGAGGTGTGTCACCTTCAAATAAGTCGCCACACTTTCAACGTCACTTATGACATCACTTCTAGCTCTTTGTGAGTTCCATGGAGTCTCTACTTCTGGTTCCCCGGACGTCCACGCGTCTCCCTGATGTCATAGAAGATACCAGGCAGCGGCAGTGAACTTGGAGACCCAGCGCTAAGAACAAACATTAATAACATACCTTTATTATATTTGCGTGCTGTGCTTCTTTTGCCGCGTACACACGATCGGTTTGTCTGATGAAAACGGTCTGATGGACCGTTTTCATCAGACTAACCGATCGTGTGTGGGCCCCATCGGTTATTTATCCATCGGTTAAAAAACTAGGAACTTGTTTTAAAACTATCTGATGGTTAACTAACTGATAGAAAAAAACGATCGTCTGTGGGTCCGTCCATCGGTTGAAAATCCACACATGCTCAGAGTCAAGTCGACGCATGCTCGGAAGCATTGAACTTCATTTTTCTCAGCACGTCGTTGTGTTTTACATCACCGCGTTCTGAAACGATCGTTTTTTTAACCGATGGTGTGTAGGCACGACTGATGAAAGTCAGCTTCATCGGATATCTGATGAAAAAATCCATCAGACCGTTTTCATCGGATGAACCGATCGTGTGTACAGGGCATTTCACTATTCATACTGCACTTAGATTTGTGCCCCCTGGTATTTGTTCTCTCATTTTAAGGCCATACAGATGCAAGTCCTGTGTACCTGTTTCCAGCCTGGATCACTGTGCCTTGTTCCACTGAGAATCTATTACACTATTCTATTATTTTTCCACCATCTGTGTCCCATTGTGGAGATTTCCATTCACTTCCTATCCCATAGCCAAACAGGAAGTGAGAGGAAACTATAATTAAGGGACTTTGATTGGGGACCCCTAGGTCACCAGAACTAGTGTCCCCATTGGGAAATTTCACCTTTATTACTTTTCTGGAAGCAACCCAAAATTTGGGATTTTCTTTTACTTTCACTTTCTATGATAATGGTAAGCGGGACGAGAAGAAAGGGTAAATCTCTTTAAAGAGAAAGTAAAGTCTTCCTCTTTAATTGTACCTACAGGTAAGCCTATAGTAAGGCTTACCTATAGGTACTGTAAATATCTTGTAAACTTGCACCATTTAGGAGATATTTACTATATACGCTGCCGCCAACATAATCGGCACATGCGCACTGAAGAAATGGCTCGTCTTCAGGACCCGTGCCGTGACCAGTTGCGCATGCGTGGGAGTGACGTCATTGCGGCTCCTGCCAATCACAGCACCAGAGCCCGCAAACCCGGAAGTAACTCTAGGAAAGATGTCGGCAGGGCATCATTCCAAGGTAAGTATTTCATAATGAGCTAGTATGCAATGCATTATGCCTTTCCCTTTACAACCTCTTTAACAGGGGCACAGATAGCAATACAAATTGACAAGCGTCCTCCCTCTGCACTCTATCCAAAACAAAAAAAAAAGTTCTGCTTTTAATTGTACTTTAGGCCATCACTAATGTAGACTGATGTAAACTGAACTGAAGTGCAAACTACTGTAAACTAAAGCAGGCACCTTTGAACAGTATCCTTGTCAGTTTAGGGAGACGGTAGTGTTAAGCAGCCCTGGCCAAATTTCAATCTATGTATGGGTAGGCTGGTTGTACACAAGTCGATCTATCAATCAGCTTGTGTACCAGCCTGTCAGGTTTTTCTCAAATGATCAGTGCCTCCAGTTACTGATCATTGTATTCTGCCAGTGGAGAAGGCTCCTCACCAGCAGAACACAATAGTACTGCGGAAAGGATTCCTCCATCAGCACTGAATGTGTTGATGGGGGAATCAGTAAATTTTCTTAGTTCAACCTGCAACCAGCAGGTTGAACTAAAATAAAAAAAAGTATAATGTACGGCCTGCCTTAGACTAGCAGATTTAGATGGACACCTTGGTTAGTAAGGAAAGTTGAAAAATACCAGACTTACTGGCAAGAATCACCAGGTAAAAATAATAGAATAAAACTGAAAAAAAAAATGCAGCCACCACATCTAAGAATTGATAAGCTGCAATTGAAAATGTTTTGGGGTTTAATGCCGCTTTTGATTTTAAAGTGGACCTTTCAAAAAAAAATACTTTCTGCCCCATTCGAATCCTCCTCCATACACAACATAAAAAATAACTTTTCATTATTTGTCTTTATTGATTTTTTTTTTCATTTGACCCGCCCCTTTGCCTCAACTCTTGCCTAGGCGACAATGACGACAGCTGCCTCCCAGGATACACACGTCACATATCCCAGGAGGCTTCCACACAGCACAAAGAGATTGATCTAGAGTCACATCCAGGGTCTTTAAGGCAGGGCAAAAGGGACAGCTGCCCTGGGCCCTGTCATTGTTGTGGGGCCCAAAGCAGTTGCCTCATACTTGCCAACTATCCCAGTTTAAATTCCCTTGTGCCTCAAAGAAAAATCAGACAAGACAAGAAAGATCTCTTCTGATAGAAAGGCCAGAAGAATCCTGTATTGATACTGAATCTATAAACAGAAATGTGCACACTTTTCCAGAAAATTGATCAATAAACAATTCTTTGTATTTTCAGTGTTTCTGTTATTCCTGTAAAACAAGAAATGTTTCCTTGTTGAGCTTCTTCTTTTATTACAACACTATCATATGTAACTAGGGAGGGTGTTTCATTATTAATCCTCTATCAAAACCAAACTATTTCCTTATGCTGACAGCTTTAGTAAATAGATAGGAATGTATATAATATTAATTATGTTTACATTTCTTTATTGGTTTCTGGCTTAGGCCAAATGATGTCATACATCCCAGGAGTCATTATGGGCATTTTATTTCTATCATCTTGAGAAGGTGAGGAGGGGCTTTCTCAGCTAAGAACATCCCCCTGCCTGCATGCCTGAGCTAAGGGAAGATGGTCTCCTGGAAAAAAAATGCTCCATGAATCATCTCTTCTTACTCAAGATGGGCACAGCTAAAAATGCTAGGGGGGTGTTTTTCAAGTTCAGAATTCACATATTGAGGCTGAATGACCAGAGAATTTATTTTTAGTCTTGGTGAAGTGAAATTGTTTGGAGTAATATAAAAACTAAGGCACATGGTTGGCTTTACCAAAATGGAAATAACTAATTACAGAAATTATTTGAAAACAGCTGATAGGTGTCATGGCTGACACTTCTATTCAGTGATGTAGGCGGATACTGCTCATCTCCTCAGCACCATGCAAGTTCTGGGGGAACAACGTATCTCTTGCAGTGTGCAAATATAATATGCATTGCACTTTATTGCAAAAAGCCCCTGGGGCACACATTTTTTTTTCTGAGGGTTTACTTTCACGTTAACCACTTCAATACCAGGCACTTTCGCCCCTTACTGCCCAGGACCATTTTCAGCTTTCAGCGCTGTCGCACTTTGAATAACAATTGTACCCATGCAACACTGTGTCCAAACTAAATTTTTATAATTTTATTTCCACAAATAGAGCTTTCTTTTGTTGGTATTTGCCACCACTGGGGGTTTTATTCTTTGCTAAACAAACTAAAAAAGACTGACATTTTTGAAAAAGAAAACTGATGGGCACTGATAGGTGGCACTGTATAGGCAGCACTGATGAGGGGCTACTGACAGGCATTACTGAGTGTCATTTGAAGGGCACTGACAGGCATTACTGATGGGGCACTGATTAGCCCTTTTATGGGCACTGATTGGCACATTTATGGGCACTGACAGGCGCACAGGCTTGCATGGGGCACGGGCTGGCAGCTGATGGGCAGTGATTTGCAGCTGATGGGCACATCTGATGGGGCTTTGCTGATAATCAATGTGCTGATTATCAGCACAGACCCCCCCTCTGACAGGGAGAGCAGCTGATCGTCTCTCTCCCTGTCAGTGTGAACTGAGATAAGACGTTTACCGGCACTTCCTGGTTCATGCGATGATCAGCTGTAATTGGTCAAAGCTGATCACATGGTAAGAAGCCTCCGTCAGAGGCTCCATACCACTGACACACAGCACCTCCGATCGCCGCATGCCTGCTTGTTATCCTGATCACGTCATATGACGTAGCGGGTAGCAAGTGGTCAATATTATATTAAGTCATAGTAGCTTTTATTGTGGGTACATTTAAAGTAGAAATATGAATACTACTGTAGCCTGCCTTTTATGACAATTAAGAAGCAATTAATTGAAGCAATATTTTATGTGATTAAAGAAATTCCTTTTAAAAAATGGAATGTAAAAGTAAAGGTCTTATGGACAAATTTATCAAAATTTGAGATCTTCAGATCATCACGCAGGATTTTTGTACACTGTCCAGTAGGTAATGAAGATGGATCCACGGTATGTGACATCATCTGTCAAACATGGAGGAGGAAGAGTGATGATTTGGGTTCTTTTGCTGGATCCAGAGTCGGCGACCTGCAGAGTGGAACCCTAAATCAAAACTAGTACCACAGCATTTTGTAGCACAATGCCTAGTTGGTCAGGGGTTCGTCCTACAGCAAGATGACTGAAAACATACCTCCAGGCTGCTTCAGAACTACCTTAGAAGAATAAAACAGGATGCTAGGCTTCAAATCATGAAATAGCCAGTACAGTCTTTATTAAACCCAATCAAGCTGTTGTGGGATAAACTGGACAGAAGAGTGAAAGCAAAGCAACCTACAAGTGCAACATATTTGTGGGAATTTCTGTAGCAGTGTTTGGAAGAACTTTCTGAACAATATTTGATTTCCGTTGTAGAAAGAATTCCATGAGTGTGTTCAGCTGTTATATCTGCAAAAGGTGATAAGTCAGAATTTTAGATTACATTATGTTATTGAAAATAATTCCATTCTTTCTTTTTTATGTCCATTTGTTTATTTGTTCTATGCTTTCTTTTCATAGCACATTGAGAGATTAAACATGTACATTTCAATAAAAACTGGAAAAATGTCATGTGGGTGTTCTAAAACTTTTCACTTGTAGTGTATGTTAGCTGTATCCTAAAATATATCACATTTTTTTTCAATGAATATTCAACAGCAGTAAATGTTTTTGTTATATATAAATGATTATTTTTTTGTTGTCGTTTGCAATATGTTTGTTGTTTTAACAAAGTAAAGAGATTACATACATTTATTAAGATCAAAGGTCTGAATGGGTCACAACAGGTAACAAGTTATATCATATGCATAGAATGTTGCACATGTACAAAAAAGAGAGATCATCCCATGTCCCTGGCCACAGAAGAAAATAAATTTGAGCATGATTCAATCTAATCTTTGAGCATAAGGCCAGTTATACACGAGGCAGACTCTGTCACTACAGAGTGCGCCTGCTCCCGCCAGCTCAACGGTAGATCAGTCCGCAGATCTCCGCTGAGCTGGCGGATGACAAGCTCCTCTCTGCTAACTGAGCGGGGAGGGGCTTGTGCAGCATGTCCGTTTTCATCAGATCTCACCCGTTCCGATCCGCCATGGACGGATGGCGACGTATCGCCATACGTCTGATATCCGACGCTCCATAGGACTGCATGGAGCGGCCGCTCAGGTCCGCCGTCAAAACTGACAGGCGGACCTGAACGGTCCATCCGTGTGAAAGGGGCCTAAATCCACTAAAAGACATCTTTAGGTAATATGAACAAGTAGATGTACCAATAAAAAAGGATTCTCTATAATACAAACATCATAGAACATGAACTGTTTAAAAATTAAACGGGGGAAAAGAAAAGATAACAAACAGAAAGAATAGGGCAAATAAGAGGCTATAGAAAGACGATACAGAAGGTTGTTCCTCCTGGTTCAGGTCCTAGTCCTTCGTTGTCATCACTACTTTAGGCTAGTGATTGAAAATATTGGGCCTAATCCTCAAAAAACCGGCGCAACGTAACTTTTTCCATTTAAGTTACACCGCCGCAAAATCTCTAACTAAGTGCCCGATCCACAAAGCACTTACCTAGAAATTTTGAGCGGTGTAACTTAAATCCGGCCGGCGCAAGGCGTTCCTCTTCTCCAGGGGGCGATTCCCATTTAAATGAGGCGCGCTCCCGCGCCGGCCGTACTGCGCATGCTCGTGACGTCATTTTCCCCGAAGTGCATAGCGCGAAATTACGTTACGTCGGGCTTTGTGGATTGCGACGGGACAATAAAGTTGCATCGGGTAAAAAAAAAGATACGGCGCCAAAAAAAAAAATTTAAATTTTAAAAAAATCGCGTTGCGAGCAAGAAAGGTCTGTTTTTACAAGGTGTAAACAGTTTACACCTTATAAAAGCAGCCCTAATTTTGCGTTTGTAAAATAAAACTTACGGAGAAAAAACGAAGCTGAAAAGCTTCGTGGATCTCCGTAAGTCCTAATTTGCATACCCGAGGCGGCATTTCGACGCGAAATGCCCCCAGCGGCGGATGCGGTACTGCATCCTAAGATCCGACAGTGTAATTCAATTACACATGTCGGATCTTCGTCCTAACTATGGGAAACTGATTCTGTGGATCAGTTCCATAGTTAGGACCAGGGATACGACGGAGTAACAGCAGTTACTCCGTCGTATCTCTTTTGAGGATTTGGCCCATTGTACTTAATATTACTCCAGGTTTTTTCAAATCTGGCCAGTTTGTCCTGAAGAATACTGGCTAGTTCTTGATGTAGCACGATCCAAGAGATTGTACTTTGTGTTGCAGTTATTTTGACAATTCATATTTTTCATGCTTTTGCAATCAACATTTTTGCTGCTAAAACATATAACAAATTAAGGACTGAGTCTGGAAATGTCTGCAATTGGTTCATACGGAGGTGCTGTACGAAACGTATAAGTGTACTGTATATATTCAAACAGGAGGGGATGTTTCATTATAGGTCTTGGCAGTGCTAGGTCGAACTAAATACCACGGGAATAGGACTTTATAATTTGACTAAGGTTGTATTGATAATTCTTTTATGGATCCTATCTATCCGTTTAATCCTGCATTTCTATAGCCAGATCTGAATGCATTTGTTTTTAATTTAGGGATATAGTATAATATTAATAGAATATCTCAGTATGTATTAGAATTTTAATTTTATTATTAGGGGTTTAATGTCCATGTTTGACCTACCTTTCTTTTGGCCAGGTTTGTTCATGTCCAGTCTAGAAATATTATTATTAAACAAGTTACTGACAACCTTTGAAAATACAGAGTAAAACACATTTCATTTTTTCATCCACATCTTCAATACTAAATATACAGCAACATGGAAAAATACCACGGAAAAAGGTTTTACAATAATATCTACTGATTCAAACCAGACTGATTCATTTGAAATGTTTCAGGTTGGAAAATAACGTAGTGATCCATTTTGTGGCAATAACTATTCATGCAATGCCAGACACAAGTTTGGAATTTTGTGTCTTGATTAAATACTGCTTAAATACTTCCAAGAAAAATAACCAGAGGGTTGAAGATGGATAGTTTTACTTTCACTTTCAGAATGGTTTTAATAGCATAAGAAATGTGTTTGCATGTCTGGCTGCTATTGTAATAATGTAGGACAATAACTAAAATATTAAAACCAAAACACACCGTGGGCTTTAGTATACCAGTGCTTGAAAACCTTACGTTTAGAAGCAAGTGTATTGCCTAATTAGGCAGAACCTCTAATATTACCAATGACTAAGGCCGCGTACACACGATCGGTCAAAACCGATGAAAACGGACTGAAGGTCCGTTTTCATTGGTCCAAACCGATTGTGTGTGGGCCCCATCGGTCAGTTAACCTTCGGTCAAAAAATGTAGAACTTGCTTTAAAATTTAACCGATAGGTCAAAACCGATGGTTAGTATGCAAAAGCATTGGTTAAAAACCTGCGCATGCTCAGAATCAAGTCGACGCATGCTTGGAAGCATTGAACTTCGTTTTTTTCTGCACGTCGTTGTGTTTTACGTCACCGCGTTCTGACACGATCGTTTTTTTAACTGATGGTGTGTAGGCACATCAGACCATCAGTCAGCTTCATCGGTTAACCGATGAGAACGGTCCTTCGGAACGTTCTCATCGGATGGAACGATCGTGTGTACGCGGCCTAACACTATCATGTTGTCCCAGGATGGCGAAACACCATCTTGCCTTTAAGTGGTGAGCCCATAATTGGCCATACAACACTAGTTTTTTTTTTTTTTTGGTGAGGGGGCTTATGCCTACAGATCCCACTGTCTTGCGAAGTACTACACTTTCAACACCGTGCACAGGCAACATTCACTTAGATTACAAATAGTATTGCTATCAACCAGGATTAGATATCTTGCATTATTCATCATCACTTTGCTGCAGTCAGGAATCTTTGTTTTATGAGCTCCAACTTTGCCGGTAAAGACAGTGCAAGGCCTTGCTTTTAGGACAGTGTTGTTATCACACTTAAAGGGGACACTTTACTGCAGGGGTGCCCAACCAGTGGCCTGGGGGCCACATGTGGCCCGTGGAGCCCTCTGATGTGGCCCGCGACCTCCTTCTCTGGAATGGAATAGAATACTGTTATTAAAGGTACGTTTATTACAAAAATCACATTGTATTGATGGGCATATCTGTTCTGCAGTGGCTACTGGGCTACTTTCAAACTGATCCGCAGGTGCAGAGCAGTGCACCTGTGGGTTACCTGCACTGAGCCATAGGCCCCTTTCACACGGTCAGTCCGACCCAATTGGACACTCCATTCACCTCTAAGGAGTAGCAGATGTAAATGGACTGGTGTCCGTTTACAAACGCCTACCTTCAATCCGATCCGCAAAGAAAAGAAAAAACAAGTAGAGTGGGCTACCATTCACCTGCTCCACTCATTGTGGCCCACGACCGGTTACACAGGACATGTCCGATGAAAACGGTCTGCGGACCGTTTTCATCGGACATGTCCGCTCGGAGATTTCGGTCTGATGGCTGTACACACCATCAAACCGAAATCCTCGCGGACAGAGAACACGGTGACGTATACGACACCGATGTTCTCTATCGCGCGAGTTCAATGCTTCCACGCATGCGTCGAATCAATTCGACGCATGCGCAGGATTTTGGTCCGCTGGTTAGACGTACTAACCAGCGGACATGTCCGACGGACAGCTCTCCAGCGGACACGTTTCTTAGCATGCTAAGAAACTTTTGTCCGCTGTAAACACGATCGGATCTGTCCTCTGAAACTGGTCCGCGGACCAGTTTCAGCGGACATGTCCGGTCGTGTGTACGAGGCCTAAGTGGCCCTCGCTCTTCAAAAGGTTGGGCACCCCTGCTTTACTGGTAGCTATAGTATGCTATCTCTAATAAGGATAAAAGGTATTATAGGCCGGCACCGGGGTTCTTCTTTAAAGTGATTATGTGTAAAAAGCTGCTATAATTAACAAATGAAGCTGCCAACACTCCCCACACTTCCTGATAATATGACAATACAAATGCAAAAAACAATTAGTGCAGTGCTAAATTAATAAGTATATTAATAAATGTCTATGTGATGTCCACATACAGATACCTAACATACAGGATCTACTAAAGTGCAAAATAACTGACAAAATTCAAAATTGTATGATAAAGTGCAAAAAAAAAAAAACGTCCAAACATAAAGTGCAATGTGCTTTGTATTCCACACAGTATCCTTATTCAATCCAATGCATGACGTCACAGTCTATTAAATATGAATTGGAAACTTGGGGGCAGATCCACAAAAGGATTATGATCAATAGATACGCCGCCGTAATTTTAAATTTCCTGCGTCGTATCTTTGTTTTGTATCCACAAAACAAGATACGACGGCATCTGGGATCGACCCGACAGGCATACGTCTTAGTACGCCATCGGATCTTAAATGCAATTTTTCAGCGGCCACTAGGTGGCGTTTCCGCGTTGAGTATGCAAATTAGCTATTTCCGACGATCCACGAACGTACAAGCGTCCGTCGCATTTTTTTTACGTCGTTTCCGTTCGGCTTTTTCCGGCGTATAGTTAAAGCTGCTATATGGCGGCGTACTCAATGTTAAGTATGGCCGTCGTTCCCGCGTCTAATTTTAAATTCTTTGCGTCGTTTGCGTAAGTCGTTCGTGAATAGGAATGTGACGTCATTTACTTTCACGTCGAATCCAATGACGTCCTTGCGGTGTACTTTGTCGCAATGCACCCTGGGATATTTTAAGGACGGCGCATCCGCCGTTAAAAAAAAAAACATTGTTTACGTCGGGTCACAACGTATTTGCATAGAACACGCCCCCATCACTCCCATTTAAAATTGCACGCCCTTACGCCGCAATATATACACTACACCGCCGTAACTTACCGCGCGGATTCTTTGAGGATTCACAAGAAGAAAAAGTAAGTTACACCGGCGTAGTGTATCTTAGATACCCTACGCCTGCCTAAAGATAGGCAGATCTTTGTGGATCTGCCCCTTGGTGTCCTCACACTGATCGACCTTTGTGCACAGACAATCCTAGTGCAGTCCTCCAGCTTAGTAAAAGCGCCTGTGATACAAATAAATCCTCTGGGATATTCCTTCTTTGGTTCCTCCTTCCTATGGTTAATTCTCTAGTACAGATGCCCGATCAACATATGGAGTACTCTTTTCTTGTGGTAGCCAGGGACCTCCACTTACATTAACCACATGTAAAGCAACAGAAGCTTGCAATATTGTTTTATCTTTTAAAAATATTTATTACAAAAATCACACCACATTTATAGACTCACATTTCTTCTGATAAAACAAGCCTTGGTATAACCATATGCTCTGAGGCGATGGTGTCACCTGGAAACCGGCTCTGCAGCCCCAGTCAGCGGTGTTCCCACTGGAAAACTTTGCCTAAACACTTCCACGTTCCTCATACGTCAGCCCCTCAGGCCCCTCATAATAGTTTCCTCACTACCTTGTGCAGGGCTTTTTTTCTTAGACAATAGGTGCAGGAACTCCCCCTTTCCGAGTCACCCCTTTTCTCTGCCCCCTACCCACCTCCCAGTACCGCCCCTTTTAGACAATATAGAACCAAGTATAATTTTGTGGTGCTAAGTAATTTATATGGAATTTGGTAATGATATCAAGAAAAGCAGTAAAATAGATCCCCTGCAGCCAGCAACAATAGATCCCCCTAACAACAATGGCCCACCCACAACATAATTTACCCGCCAGCAACAATAGACTCACGGCAGCATCAACAGATCTCCGTACAGCCAGCATTAATAGACTCTCTGGCTGCCTTCAACAATAGACCCCTCCCCCAACAGTAGATCTCTTTCAGAAACAACTGACCCCCCCAGCAACATAAGACCCCCCTATAAACAATAAGTCCCCCACCAACAACAATAGACCCCCCTGCAAAAATAGATCCACAGCAGTGAGCATCAATACCCTGCAGCACACCACAGCATCCGTTGCTATTACATACAGTCAGTTCAGAAGGTGCCGGAACTGCGTTCCCGCTGAAAAAAAGCCCTGACCTTGTGACTTCTTCAGGGAGATGTGATTGGCTGACGTGTTTCCTATGCAATTTATAGTGGCAATCGCTGCCATGTTACTGTAGCCCACAGTATCAACATAGATGGCGGCCATTTTCCTGTGTTTTTTTTTTTTATATTCATGTTAATCCTAGATTGGTAACTGCCACTGTCCCAGTGTGGCATACATGATTACTTATATAATATTTAAAACTACATCCAGCCTATGGCTCCTAAAATTCCAACCAGTATACATGTCCATTTACCATAAAAACCTCAAAAGTTTTTTAGCCAAAAAGGCATAACCATAACTTATGTAGAATGTATTAAATCAATAGCTCGTGTAAAACTATAAAACCTTCCAAGAAATAGAAGAAAATAAATAAAAATTAAATAATAATTTTTAATTGTAAAATTAGTCAGACCCCTTTTAAAGGCATGCAATAAATAGCAATGAAATTATTTGTTAGTTTGAAAAATGAATAGATAAAATTTACTGGATTGAATTCAAATAAATTAAAAATGATTTAAAAATGTATTTAAAAAGGAATTCAAAATTTGCCAAAAAACAGTTAAGGTCAAAATTCTTGTTTAAGCCTCTGGGCGCTAATGATCTAAATTCATACACCCAACAAGATTCCCTTTGGCTGAGCATCCTAATTAAGTGGCTACCCCTCCAGTGTCTTTTATATTTTTCCAATCCCCAGAATTTTATCCCAGATACTTCTCTATTATGTTGTGTTCTAAAATGTTGATATAGGTAATGCTCCTTTTTTCCTTTGGTTATTTGATATACATGTTCCTTTATTCTTACATTCATGGCCCTCTTTGTTCTCCCTACATAAATCATCATTGTGTAGCGCCATGCTCCCATTGAGTAGGCGCTATGTGTTAAATTTTAGTTGCCTGAGCTGTAGTTTAGCCAAGAAGGATTATGCTAAATTGTTGGTTCTGTTTCAGTTCAGGTGGGTTGCACAATTTTCCCCTTGACGGTGAGTGTCACTGTTACCACAGGTCAAGGTTGGAAAGGCAGCAGGCTGGATGCATTGGATATCTTTTTCCCAGAAGCAGCTCAGGGGGCGTGGTCAACCTGCTGTGCATTCTGGTGAGGGGTACTTAAGGGACAGATGCCGTTTTGGTGTGGTCTTCCGATCCTGACCTGATGGCCGTCCTGGCCTCAGGGATGTGTGAGCTGTTTCGTAGCCTCTGGGCCGGGTGGTCCAAGGCATCGCAACTGAAAGTAGGCCCAGGAGTTTCTGGGGCCTACTAATCCAGGGATGGTCCTTCGCTACCTTACCTATGGGAGGAAGCTGAACCAGTGGGATTCAATTGAAGGACTTATCCTGGCAAATTTACCTCACCGTGCTGCCGGCCTGGCTGAGAGATTCTTGGCACAGTGAGTTGTGTACTTTTTTGGAACTATACAAAGTGTGCGAGTAGTTACACGATCTTGTGGCAGAAAATCGTGGGACGGCCTGGCAACACTTAATAAGTCTGTGGCAGAGACTTTGACGAGCTTTGCACCAGCTGCTAGGTCAGTGAGAGTAGGCCTAGATATGGTGTCGTGAGTATTGACAGTGGAAGAATAAAATGTAATACATTACTATTTTTTTTTGGGGGGGGGGTTTAGATAAGCATAAAATAACAAATAAAGACGTTTTATTATTGGAAAAAAGGACTGGTCAAAACTCTGAAATTTTGACTCACAGTATGGCACAAAACAAGAAGACTGCCAGCCACGTTTTCCATTAAATAAGCTCAGAAATGAAGAATGATATTTTTTCTGACACAAAAGAAAAAACATTCCCTAAAGGATTCAAAACTAAATATGACTTTAACAGTACCACACCATAGGCATAATAAAAATATTATCTTTGTTGTAACAATAGTCAAAAGTTAAATTGCCAAAAAAGATGTTACATGTCTGTAACCACAATATAGACAAATACAAACTCAAACCCAAACTTTCACAGGGGGGGGGGGGGTCATCAAGATAGTTTCTTTGACGTGTTTCGCAGGACAAAGCCTGCTTCTTCAGGAAGAACACATATTTTTACATTTCTGCTACGGGTGTTGACAGAGTATTCAGTGCAGTAAAAACCGATGTGGAACAGCAAGACCTATAGACGAATGGACTTTAAAAACCCCAGGCCTCCAACGAGGATAAGCAATAGGCTCATCAAGGTGTAAGATGCGATCATCCAGCCTTTCTCAATAAAAATATAGTCCATCATAGCTCCTTCCTTGTTATATTACTAGGGTTGCACCGATACCATTTTTGTTTAAAATCGGTGAGTACGATACTTTCGGTCAAGTACTCACGGATTCTGAGTACCAATACTTTGCAATGCGATTTGCGTCAATACAAAAAAAAAGGCTCAAATTGCATTGCAAATAATCACATGCGATTTGAACAGCAATGCAGTGCAATTTCTGCCCGAATCGCATGCAATTTACCCCACCGTGTGTGTGTGTGTGTGCGTGCGTGCACGTGCACGCGCACGTGTGTGTGTATAGAAAGGCATTAAAGCACCATGTGGGCAGTTTAAAAAGTGTTAAAACTCACAGTACATATTTGGTAGCATATTAGAGCCACTGAAGGTGTTAACAGGGCTGGAGGAGAAGTTCCAGGACCCCGTGGGTATAGGGAGGAAGTGATGTCAGCTTGGGGGCGGTCCGCCTCTACATCTCCTCCAGCCCTGTGAGCACCTCCAGCGGCCCTGATTTGCTACCAGATATGTACGTATTTTAAACTGCCCACTAGATGGCGCTTTAATCCCTTTCTACACACACATACAGGAGCCGTGGGGGAAATGGCATGTGATTCAGGCAAGAATCGCACCGCATTCCTGTTCAAATAGCATGTGATTGTTTGCAATGCGATTTGCGTCCATTCATTTTGCATTAACGCAAATCGCACAGCAAAGTATCGGTTTCGGGAGCATGTGGGTGAGTACCCATACTCCAGTGGCGGCCCGTCCATAGAGGGCGCCCGGGCGCCGCCCTCCCTCCCCCAGTCAGTAAAAGGAAAAAAAATTATAAAAAAAAAAAAAAGTTTTTTTTTTTTTTTTTAAACATGTCCCTTTAAGAAAAAAACGAAAAAAAAATATGGTCCTTATGTGCACTGTGCCCGGCACCGGGCGCCGGGCACAGTAAAGTGCGGTAGCGCCACGTCTGTGCAATCACAAGATTGCAGGCGAGGCGCTACATTGGAAGGCAAAAAATGCCTTTGTGGCGTTCTCCATGGCGCCACAATTTCCAGGGCGATGGACTTTATTATTATGGCCGAGCGGGTGCACGCGCTATTGATCCAAGTCCGACGTCACTCGAGGTACAGGAAGTGACGTCGGCACACTCTGCAGCTCAGCGCCCGTGTGGTCCCGACTCCCGGGACATTAAGGTATGCAGCAGCATCCCCCTCCACCTCTTATCTTTACTCCCCCCTCGGGACTAATTACATTACTGAGTCCCGAAAAAGTAGCTGCCAGTGCCACGATCCCCCTGCCCCCCCCCCCCTCCTCGTTATTGCCTGTGTGTTCTTCAGTACATTCCTCTCTGCTCCTCTGCTCACTAATCCTATATGCTGCCGAAATAGCGTCCATCACCCCCCTCACCCCCCCCCCTTATTAACTAAATGTCTTTTACAGTAAAAGACAGTCAGGGGGGGGGGGGGTGACGGATGCTATTTCGGCAGCACATACGATTAATGAGCAGAGGAGCATGTAACATGTACATTCCCCTCTGCTTCTCCTCCTCGTTATTGCCTGTGTGTTCTTCAGTACATTCCTCTCTGCTCCTCTGCTCACTAATCCTATATGCTGCGGAAATAGCGTCTGTCACCCCCTCCCCCACCTACCCCCCCCCCCTTATTAACTAAATGTCTTTTATTTTAAATGTACATGTCTTCCAAAATTATAGCCGTCACTACCATCCCCCCTCCCCCCCCCTTATTAACTAAATGTCTTTTATTTTAAATGTACATGTCTTCCAAAATTATAGCCGTCACTACCATCCCCCCTCCCCCCCTTATTAATCAAATGTCTTTTATTTTAAATGTACATTTCTGCCAAAATTATAGCCATCACTACCATCCCCCCAAACCCCCCCGCCCCCCCGCGCTTATTAACCAAATGTTATTTATTTTAAATGTTCATTTCTGCCAAAATTATAGCCATCACTACCATCCCCCCAAACCCCCCCCCCCCCCCGCGCTTATTAACCAAATGTCATTTATTTTAAATGTACATTTCTGCCAAAATAGCGGCCATCTCCACCCACCCCCCCCAACCCCCCACGCTTATTTACCGGATTTTATTTACATTTCTGCCAAAATAGCAGCCTTCAGTCCCCCCCCCCCCATGCCCACTTATTTACAAAATGTATTTTACATGTACATTTCTGCAAAAATACCAACCTTCACCCCCTACACAAAGTCTTTCATTAGGGCCACAATTCACAGAATTATGGGTTCTCTAATGCAGTATGTCTACAGTCTCTGGTAATCTCCTGCAGTATGTCCGCAGTATCTGGTAATCTAATGCAGTATCTCTGCAGTCTCTGGTAATCTAGTGCAGTATGTTCGCAGTCTCTGGTAATCTTGTGCATTATCTCCGCAGTATCTGGTAATCTTGTGCAGTATATCCGCAGTCTCTGGTAATCTTGTGCAGTATGTCCGCAGTCTCTGGTAATCTTGTGCAGTATATCCGCAGTATCTGGTAATCTTGTGCAGTATGTCCGCAGTCTCTGGTAATCTTGTGCAGTGTATCCACAGTCCCTGGTAATCTCCTGCAGTATGTCTGCAGTTTCTGGTAATCTAATGCAGTATGTCGCAGTCTCTGGTAATCTCCTGCAGTATGTCGCAGTCTCTGGTAATCTCCTGCAGTATGTCCGCAGTCTCTGGTAATCTAATGCAGTATGTCCGCAGTCTTGGTAATCTCCTGCCTATTTAGAGTCCTTCATTACTAACAGTGTAATTTTTTAGTTTGTTTGCGCCGATCTGTAAGGCTGCGCTATATACCATGATTTGTGATGCTGGGGCTATATACTCTGTCCTGTGACGCTGAGCTGTATACTCCTGACACTATGAGTGGAAGCAAGTGGAATACAGGGGACGGAGTGGGTGGATTCTATAAGGGGTGTGGCTTATTAGAAGTGGGAGGGACCAACGTGGAGGGGCAGGGTCTTGCGCCCCCCCATCCAAAAACTTCACCAGCCGCCACTGCCATACTCTCTCAAATGCTTTGTATCGGCACCAATATCGGTATTGGTGCATCCCTAATTATTACCAAAATCCATAGTGAGATTGGCTGGGTTAAGTAATCTGCTAATAAAGCCATCACATCTAAGGATTGTTAAAATGCAATATATTACTATTTGTTGTTTTTGGATTTAAATAAGCATAACACAACAAATATAGCCATTTTATTATTGAAGATGAATTCACTGGAAGAAAGGGCTGGTCAAAACTTAGACATTTTGACTCACAGTATGGCACAAAACCAAAAGTCTGCCAGCCATGCTTTCCATTAAATAAGCACAGAAATTAAGAATGCTATTTTTTCTGCAGTCTTAATAGAAATGGAAATTCCCTCACTAAAATAATATGTGGGTATTACCTGAGGCTTGGTTTGTACCAAGTTACACAACATACAGTAAACATATCCATGAGATGTTGTACCCAGTTATGTCAGTCTTTGAAATTCCAAACATTTGCAGCCCCACTGAGACATCTCACAAGCAGGCAGTATTTTCTGTTTACTGGTGGAAATGCTAATGAAGAAAAAGTTTCCTTTAAATTATTTAAGCTTGTAACACATTAGAGCAGTTTATAGATTGTATCAGCTATATATTCACTTTTGGGTACTACAGTGTTTCATGTGCTGTTCAGTTTTACAACTCATGCCCCATATACACGACCGGGTTTTCCGACGGGAAAACTGCGGGAAAGCTTTTGGCCAGAAAGCTCCCTCACAGTTTTTCAGACGGGAAAACTGCCAAACCCGTCGGACAAAAAAAAAAAAGAGAATCAGTGCTCTTTTTTCCTGCCGGGATTCCCGATGGACTTTTTTCCCGTCAGAAAACACGGCCGTGAGTAGCAGAAACTGGACATTTTTGGCAGTTTTCCTGTGGGGAAAAACTCAGAGCATAAACACGGTCGGGATTCCCGAGGAAAAGCTCTCATTAGAGTTTTCCCGACGGGAAAACCGATCGTCTGTACGGGGGAAAAGTAGAGAGCAGGTTCTCGTTTTTCCCCTCTGGATTTCCGACAGACCTTTTCCCGTTGGGAATCCCAGTCGTGTGTACTAGGTATCAGATTTGCCTTTGCAACAGATAAAATAAGGTGACTTATCAGCATTTTACAAATACAAATCTAATGTTCTTCCTTATGATAAAGGAAAATACAAATTTCAAGAAGGACTGTCGGCAGCCAGAGAAGGTAGGGGTAGTAAGACTGCCACTATGATTAGAGATGGGCTGAACGACCCCCTGCAAATGTCACAAACTTTCGGAACTGAATAAGAACCCCATTGAAGTCTATGGGACCTAAACTGGAAAGATCAAAAGTTCCCATTTTGAAGACTTATATGCAAGTAATTGGGCATACAATGGTTATGGGGTCCGGATACTGCCCTGGGGGACACATATCAATGAAAAAAAAGTTTGTAAAAAAAAGTATAATTTTTAAATGAGCAGTGATTTACTGATGCTTAAAGTAAAACCATAAAAATGAGAAACAACAATAAAAATGAAAAATTGCTTTTGGAAGCTTTTGGTACAACGCTATCCCATCTGCACTCTATCTTAGGGATTCTAATCCGTGGATGTAGTGGACGTTTACTGAACCTCTTTGGAACAATATCCTAGCCATTTACCTTACTATCCTTAATGCAAGGTGAGCTCTGTAGACTTTAAACACTCTTTATAATATCTAATATGCTTCACTGTTGCTTATATTGATGGGTGCTTTGTGCACCTTATTTATCGCTACAGGACCATTTGGCTCAGGGCTCATCTGTTGATTGATCCAGCTGAGGAGGCTTATCTATATGCCTTGCTTCAACATATATATCTGCTGTTACTGATAGTTGTTATATCGAAGGAATCCAAGGTAAAGGCCTGGCTCTGCTTTCTCCATGCTCTGTCTATCTTTTTATAGATTTTCACGGCCCTAAGAAAGGGATATATTTGTGTTTCCCCTTTTTCTTTACATCATATGGTGGCTGTTGACGTTCAAACTTTCTAGATGTCCACAAAGTTACACTTTTGGTATGATTCCCTTCTGTAGATTATTTTACCTATTATCGTGGGCAATTGATTATCAGCATGAAATGCCTTTTCATGTTCTTTTAAGACTGCATAGTTTTGAACTCTATCTACAACAATGTTTATTATACCTTTTTACTAGACTACCTGCTGGGGCGGACACACTCCTTTGGACTGCAGCGTACGGTTTTTCTCTGGGTAAGGGCTACATTCATGTGGGGGGTGACACCTGACCACACATACCATTATAATGTCGATATCTAGTCATTTTATATGATGGCTCACTGTTATTATTATTATTATTATTATTATTATTATTATTATTATTATCATATATTATTAATATGATATGTATTTATTTTTCTCTATTTTTGTAGTATTATACAATATCTCTGTTCTATTAACATCAGGTGTGGCCTCTCTGAGCTGTTGAGCGAGGGAAGCAGAGAAACACAGGAAATTGTGGGAAAAGAAGCTACAACAGCACAGTAGTAAAAATGGCAGATTATATCTTGGTATCTTTTGGATCACAGCAAGGAGGGTCTCGTGGTTGGCTGGAATGGTTATTTAGATTTAAAAAAAGTTGACATCATGGGAATTATGGCCTTGAGTAGTGGCTGAAGATTAGATTCTGGTAAACTGAAAATACCGTATTTATCGGCGTATACCAGGGCAAAATCGCGGGTGCGCGGTATACGCCGATACCCGCTTTCCTGCGCTGAGTTTTGATACTGCGCCGACATATACCGAGCGCAGTACACTCGGGTATAGTCGGGCAGTCTCGGCTCCTTCCGCGGTCACGTCCTGGACGTACAGGACGTCAGCGCGGGTATCCAAGCATTGCCGACAATACACGAGTGTACTGCGCTCTGTATATGTCGGCGCAGTATTCAAACTCGGCGCGGGAAACGAGCGGGGAGGACGCGAGGACGCCGCAGAAGGACGCCGGACCCGCCGAAGAGGACACCGGACCCGCGGCAGAAGGACACCTGAAGCCGCAGAAGGACACCCTTTGCCGCAGAAGGACGCCGGACCCGCCGAAGAGGACACCCGAAGCCGCAGGACGCCGGACCCGACGAGGCCGCCGATGGACGCCGCGCAAGACACCAAAACTGTAAGTACAAAACAAAACTTTTTTTCCACAGGATTCGGGGCATCGTTAGGGGTGCGCGGTATACGTGGGAGCGCGTTATACCGCGATAAATACAGTAGATTTTATTTCTTGCTAAGACCAGCTTCTTGATTGTTACTATAATCATTATTGTTTAAAATTGTGCAACGTTCACTCTAATAAAGTGTACAAGATCAGGGTGATTATGATCATCAACCATTTGCACGAAAGCCAGGCATATGATTAAAAAATATATTGCAAATCACCTTGAGGTTACATTGAACATGAAAAAACAACATAACAAATTAAATATGTAACGTACCATGAAAAGATGTAAAAGAGTGATATAAACTTTAAAATATCGCCTACCCTGGCCTGGGATAGGGACCAGGAATAGGCGACATTGCAAGTAACAGTGTTGGCCAAGGACCAACCCAGCAGGATAGGAAGGCCGTCTTGACCATCGTAATAGTCATATAGACAGTCGGCGGACCCCAGAATAGAAACACCACACAGGAGGTTTACCCTGGTGCCCACAGTACGGTCAATTGGGTGCTAGATGTCACCAAGACACAAGTATTGAGTTTTCTTCCTCAATTGAGCATTATTCACCTAGCACCTATTATCTCATGAGTGCAACATAGGTAGTAGACAAACCCCCCAAAAAATGAAGAAAAAACGGGGGTAGGGTAGGATT
This sequence comes from Rana temporaria, assembly GCF_905171775.1. Taxonomy (NCBI): domain Eukaryota; kingdom Metazoa; phylum Chordata; class Amphibia; order Anura; family Ranidae; genus Rana; species Rana temporaria. The sequence continues at coordinate 442,416,452 of NC_053490.1, forward strand.
GCACGCTTACTTAGACCTGGTTAAAAGCTTGAGACCACTCACACCAGCATGCACAGTTATACAGACAAAAAAGGTTTTATGCAATACCTTACATGAAAAAAATTTATGAACATCTGCCTACTCAGGGATCAGGTGAGTAATGCAAAGCTAGGGTCTGCTAGTTTCAGGAGGGCAACATCAAGGCTGGATGGAACAAAGTCCGAGCCCTTGGTATGCTCCCATCAGGCCACCCAGGTCATAGAAAATCGTTCTGATGTATCCCTGCAGGTCACTATCCACTCCCCTACCTCCATGATCTAATTTACCTTCTTAATCCATTCCTCTCAACCAGAGACCTGTACCTGCTTCCAATATATACGGTAGGTATTATTCATTTGGTAGCATTTAAAAGATGTGGTAAGGCATAAGCGGGATAGAGAGCACATGGGGGAGGAAGTGGAGTGGAGATAGGGGGAGATCTATGTTCAGAGTTTGCTTGATCTTAGTTTTAACATCCACCGAGAAAGCCTTAATTGCAGGGCACTCCCACCATATGTGCAAAAGTGTTCCCTGCTTGCCACAACCCCGCTAAAAAAGGTAGGAAACAGAGGAATAGATGTATGCCAAAGCAGTTGGGACACAATACCAATAGGTCAAGATTTTGTGGTTATTCACTTGGGTCTTAGAGTCAGTGGAGCAAGAGTGGGTAAACTGGTACAGATGTGTTAATTGGTCTTCAGATAATTTGCTCCCTAAATCACGCTCACATTCCCTGATATGTTTGTGGGAGAAACTAAGGTAATAAACTTGTACTATTCTGAAATCATATGAGATACAGGCTCCTCAGTAGGGATGAGCCGAACACCCCCCCCGTTCGGTTCGCACCAGAACCTTCGAACGGACCGAACGTTCGCGCGAACATTTAGAACCCCATTGACGTCTATGGGACTCGAACGTTCGAATTTAAAAGTGCTCATTTTAAAGCCTAATATGCAAGTTATTGTCGGAAAATGGGTTTGAGAACCCGGGTCTTGCCCCAGGGAACATGTATCAATGGAGAAAAAAAAGTTTTTAAAAACGGTCTTTTTTTCTGGAGCAGTGATTTTAATGATGCTTAAAGTGAAAAAAAATTGAAAAATTCCTTGCTGGATGTCTATAGTATGCCTGTGAAGTGGCACGTGTTTAGAACTGTCCCTGCACAAAATGAGATTACAATAAGAAAAAAGTAATTTAAAACTGCTTGCGGCTTTAATGTAATGTCTGGTCCCTGCAATATGGATGAAAATCATTGAGACTAATAGCATGGGTTTCCCCCAACTCCCCCCAGGTCATTACAAGCCCCTTTGGCCCTATATACTTTGAACAGCAGCATATAGGTGGTGCAAACATGGCAGGGACTGTAGGTTTGTTGTTAAGTAGAATCTGTTTTTAATTGTGAACTGGTACTTTTTTAAAGTGTAGCTCCAGCCAAAAAATCAATTTTTAAGCTTTTTGGAAAACATAGAGAAGGGTTATAACCCCTGTAACATTTGTTTTGCTGTCTGTGCGCATCTGTTCAGAAGATTGCAGCTCACTCTCTGTCCCAATGACAAATGATTTTTTGAAAATTTGTTTTTTTTAGTGAAACAAGGATTGGTGATAAAGCATCAGTGGACAGGAGACACCTCCTATAGAAGAGAATTTCCCTTCCTATGGGTAGATTTCCTCTCACTTCCTGTTGTCTCCTTCCGTTTGCAAGTAGGAGTCGTTTGTAAGTTGGATGTTTGAAAGTAGGGGCCTGCCATATATACTCTGCATAAATTTGGGCCCTAGGTGTTGGTGTTGCCACAACACTGTAAGCCCTCACAGTTAGTCTTGGTGGGCGCTGGAACGCCCTGCTGTGTGAATTATTATATCAAGAACTGTAATTACATGCCATTGTTGAACAGTGGTAGGAAAATTGGGCCTTTGGTGCTGTCGCTGGTGCCACAACACTGTAAGTCCTCACAGTTACTCTTGGTGGGCGCAGGAATGGGCTCTGCTGTGAAATATTAGATCAAGAATTTTAATTACATGCCCCTGTTGAACAGGGGCAGACAAATTGGGCCTTTGATGGTGGTGGTGGTGGTGGTGGTGCCACAACTCTGTAAGCCCTCACAGTAACTCTTGGTGGGCACAGGAATGGGCCCTGCTGTGAAATATTAGATCAAGAATTGTAAATACATGCCCCTGTTGAACAGGGGCAAAAAAATTGGGCCTTTGTTGGTGGTGGTGGTGCTGGTGCCACAACACTGCAACCCCTCACAGATACTCTAGTTGGAGTGCAGGAATGAGCCTGCTGCAAAGTATTGCATCAAAAATTGTAATTACACGCCCCTGTTAAACAGGGGCAGAAAAATTGGGCCTTAGCCACTGGTGGCGGTGCCCAAAACCAAAAATGTTCTTACAAGCGATCAACATGATCATTGAGGAGGAAAAGGATAGTCACTCAGCATAACAGGATAGTCACTCAGCATCAGCATAGGCAGTCTTGAAGGGATCTGACATCTCCAAAAAAATTATTCAGTTACATCAGCATCAGGTGCTTGGTAGCTGGTGGTGATCCAAGCCTGATTAATTTTTATGAAGGTCAGTCGATTGACCGAGTCGGTGGAGAGGCGCACCCTGTGATCGGTTACAAAGCCTCCAGCAGCACTGAATGTGCGTTCTGAAAGAACGCTGGATGCAGGACAAGCCAGTAGCTCAATTGCGTACTGTGCAAGCTCTGGCCAGTGATCCATCCTCAAGACCCAGTAAGCCAGAGGATTTTCGATGGGGAAGGTGTCCAAGTCTGATCTTGCCTCTAGGTATTCCCGCACCATGTAAACAGACGCTGACGATGGTTGCTGGAACCGGTCATACCTTGGGGCTGCGGACTAAAAAATTGTCGGACATATCGCTCACACGGCCACCTTCTCCACCGCTCCTTCTGTGACTGACTGAAGCCTCAGCAATACGTTGTCCAGGACCAGGATTTTGTAACCTCCCAATATCTGGGAACATGTTGCACAGACCTTTCACAAGGCCTCCCGTAGATGTTTCATCTTCTGCTCTCTCTGTGCCGGCAAAATAAGGTCCGCAACCTTACTCTTGTAATGTGGATCAAGGAGGGTTGCCAGCCAGTAATGATCCCTCTCCTTTATAGCACGAATACTAGGATCCTTTCGGAGGCTTTGCAGGATCAGGGAGGCCATACAACGTAGGTTTGCTGAGGCATTCGGTGCGGAGTCCTCTGAGTCACTGAGGACGACATGATCCGCAGCCACCTCATCCCAGCCACGTACAAGTCCATGGGTTCCTTGGGACTGTAATTGATCCCTTGAAGACTGCTGCTGATGCTGAGTGCTAGGCTCCACCTCCATGCTGACATAATCCTCCTCCTCCTCTTCCTGTGTGATAGGCAGGGAAGCAGGAACACTGTCTGGATAAAGGGGGCCTTGAGAGGTAAGGAAGTCCTCCTCTTCCTCCCTCTGTTCTGCCTCAAGGGCCCTGTCCATTATTTCACGCAGCGTGTGCTCCAACAGGTGAATAAGAGGGACAGTCTCACTGATGCATGCACTGTCACTGGTAAGAAAATCTGTGCGCCACGGTTGGACCTACTTGAGGGTAGGACCAAGTCAAATCATAATATACAATCAAAAAATGTAAATATATATACAGCTGCTCCCCAAAATCAGGTGACTGAAGCAATATGGAACATGTGAGGGAGGGGGCGCTATGTCTAACAAATAAGAAAACATATATAAACATAAATAAACATAGTGATAAATGAATAATAGTCCATAAATGAAAACTTCCAAATAGTGCTGGTGAAAATAAAATAAAAATTATTATAAGTGATCCAAAAATATTAGTGTATGAAAAATTGTTGAAACTCTATATGAATAACAAGTGTTCACAAAAAGTCCATAGAAAATAATAAATCCTTAAAGTGAGATCTGTGCCTGAAGAAAAACAGTTGAAGCCTCCACTGATAGAATAACATTCACCCGACGTGAATAAATAGATTGGCTCCTTACCAACTTGAGTGGACCCTTTCTTAAAAAGAGGTCAAATCAGCTTTGTTACACAATGGTAACCATGGAATGAGTAGGTGAAGACTGAATAGGCAAGGACATCCCGATCAACAGTAAGACAGATAGCAGATCTCACATCCCATCCAAAATACAAAAGAAAGATCGCAATAGTATATTATCCTTTTTATTTAAAAAGTAATAAAATTGACAGGACAGCCAAATGGCCTCTTACTTGGTAAAGTGCCAAAGTCCCGGCACTGAGGCTACTGCGCGTGTATCGATTGTATCGAATGTGGCAAAGAGCGGGTCCGCGTGTGTATCTGTGGGTGGCGTGCGTTCCAGCTCTCCCAACAGGACCCGGAAGTAGCGTGCGTCAGCGTAACCAGTGTGCGCCTCGACGTACGTTTCGATGTGAAATCGTCATCAGGAAGCGTCACTGGTCACGCATCGAAAGGGTCTAAATAGCCCTGGGACGAATCTAAGTGGTTGGAATGGGACCAATCGTAGCCTCAGTTCCGGTCTCAAGCTCAAACATAAAAACTTTATTAAACAAACAGAGTACGATGACACTAAGATACTCTGTGATAAATGATAACAATATTAAAAAGGAAAGAGTCATTTTCTTTCTATATCATAAACAGATAAATGTCTATGTTATATTATGGTAAACCCATGATGAATTATGTGATTTAAAAATACCTTTTAAAAACAGTAGTTATAAAAAATGTTTTTTAAAAGTTTTAAAAACATGTATACTGGTACTGTGCATGATACAACGACAAATCCATAGAAACTCAATGCCAATAGATCATATTATTCATTACTGAGAAAGCAGTTGAGATCTAATTCGATGTTTAAACCCAATGGCTGCATTGTTTGTAAACAATGCAACCATTTGGTTTCATTCTGGGAAACTTCTTGGGTGAGATTTGTCCCTCTCCAATGTGTGGAAATCCTATCGATACCATAGAAAACAAGCAGGCTGGGATCTCTGCCGTGGCATTCATCGAAATGTCGGGATACACTATGATTGGGAAATCCTTTAATAATGTTTGCCACGTGTTCATTGATCCTGATTTTTAATTCCCTGGTAGTTCTACCTACATATTGTAATGAACAGGGACACTCGAGAACGTAGGTCACGTATCTCGAGTGACAGGTAATCAAAGGTTTTATGGTGAATTCTTGTTGGCTTACATTGGATTTGAATTTTAATTTCTTCTTACCATGTCTATTAGTGATTTTACATGATCTACACCTAGTGCAGTAGAAAAAAACGGGACTATCAAGAAAGGTGAGAGGTTTTTTGGGAGGGTCTGGAACATTAGGACATATAATATTACGAAGACCTGGAGCTCTCCTGTAAATGAATCTAGGGTTGGCAGGTAAAATTTTGGCCAAATCGTTATCTTTTAATAAAATAGGCCAATGTTTCTTAAAAACTTTTTCTACATTTTTATAATCACGATGGAACCCTGATATAAATGGAAGATCACTCTGAAAGGCTTTCTTAGGTTTAGAAATCAGTAAAGATTCTCTATCCATCTCCGATACCTGGTGTTTGACAATTGATAATTGGTTTTTATCATACCCCTTTTCCGAGAACTTTTCACTAAGCAATTCAGCCTGGATCTCAAAATCTGAAAGTTGGTCGCAATTGCGCCGAAGCCTCATAAACTGACCCTTAGGTATGGTTCTCAACCACTGAGGATGGTGACAGCTGGATAATGGAACATATCCATTTCGATCGGTGGTTTTAAAGTACGTTTTGGTACTAATAAAATTCCCCTTTTTCACTAATGTAAGATCTAGGTAGTTGACATTCGTAAGGCTTGACTCGGCTGTGAATCTAAGACCATAAGAATTGTCATTCATATCAAGCAAAAAGATATCAAGTGATGTAATTGAACCCTCCCATAACAATATAATGTCGTCTATGTATCGTTTATAATACAATAGTGATACATTGTTATCTTTATATATGGTTTCTTCTTCCCATTTCATTAGAACTAAATTCGCCACACTAGGGGCATAACGAGCCCCCATCGAGACCCCTTTTATTTGTTTATAGTATTTCTCCATGGCCCAAAAATAATTATTGCCCATGGCTAACTGTAAACCTTCAACTAGGTAATGAACCTGAGTGGCTGGGAGTATAGAATTTCCTTCTAGGGCCAATGATACCGCTGTGATGGCATCAGATTGTTTGATGTTAGTGTACAGTGACTCAATGTCAACTGTCACCATCCATGTTTCTGGGTTAACTGTAATAGTAGACAGAGAGTTTATGAGCTCTCTGCTATCTTTAAGGTAGGATCGGCCTTTAACTACTAGTGGCTGAAGGAATAGATCGAGATACTCCCCCACTCTAGAGTAAAGTGCACCGATCCCACTTACAATGGGTCGGCCTGGAGGATGGGTCTTATTTTTATGTATCTTTGGCAGAATATAGAGTACTGGTGTTCGTGGTGCTTTGGGTATAAGGTAAAGGGCTTCTTTAGTGGTAAGTATGGATAAACTGACTCCTTTTTCAACCCAGGTTGATAATTCCTCTTTGAGTTTCAACAATGGGTCACCAGATAATGGTAAATAAGTGTCTCTATCGTTTAGAAGCCGTTGGACTTCATTGTAGTAGTTGGCTTTCGTCAAAACTACTACCCCCCCCCTTTGTCCGCAGTTCTAACTACTATGTCCTTATTTTTTTCTAATTGCTTGATACCTTCCCTAATCAGTTTATTGGTCTTTTTGAATTGTGGCTTTAGGGTTTTTACTTCTTCTTGTACCATTCTTTTAAAAACTTCCACATGGTGGTGGGTTCCTTTTTTCGGATTAAATGTAGAATTATTTTTTAGATTACTATGTACAAAACCTGTATTATCCACCGACGGAGTATAGGGAGTTTGTTGTGAGAAATGTTTTTTTATATTAAGTTTTCTTATGTATTTTTCTATATCTACAAATAAATCAAATTTGTCTATATATTTATCTGGGGCATATTTCATCCCTCTGGAAAGGACTTCCAATTCCTCTTTGGAGAAGTCGATGCCAGCAAGATTGAAGATCCCCTCTGCTAATCGTCCCGTGGTCTTTTTCTTTCCGGTTCCCCCTCTTTTGCCTCTCTTTCTACTTTGTTTGGAGGTTGATATGGTATAGGGGTCGGAATCTTGTAGGGTTCTTTCCATCCCCTCCATTCCCCCCCCGATTGGGAAATATTTTGATGTTGTACTGAGCGACCCCTATAGTTACCCCTAAAGTGTCCCCTAGGGGGTCGAGGGGCATAATAATTAGGACCTGCATTCTGGTAATAATAATTACCATCCATAGGTCTGTTGTCCAACGGAGCAAATCTATTATACATAGGTACTCCATAAGGGGCTGAATAATAATTTTGAGAGGGTGGATATTCACTCTCACAGCTGTAGGGGGGAAGATTTTTAATTCCTTGTTGTGAACCCTTGGGTTTAGATGGTGTTTTGTTTTTCTTGGGAGTACCAATATTTTTAGTAGTAATTTTACTATTGGCTTGAGTGACCACATTACGCACTTCTCTTTCTCTTTCCGTAGATGGGGGCTTTTGTTGAATTTGCTCAGAATTGATTTGCCACTTATAAACTTTTTGCTCTTCATAGTCTAGGATATCCCTCTGGTATTTCTTTAATTTCTTTTGTTTAATTTCACTATCATACTTGGACAAATGCACCTGAAGTGTTTTGGATTTGTCCAAATAATCTTGGCTGCTCATATGCGGCTTCATAAGTTCTTTTAGATCCGCTATATTAGCTTCCAATAGCACATTCTTGGATTTCCGCCTCCTGATCATTAGTTGCATCAACTTTTGCTCACAGGCGTTAAAAAATTGGAACCAGTCGTCTAGCAATGATAGGTCGTCCATTCCATCATTGGGATGGACGTCCCATCTAAGGCTTCTGGGAGTGAGATTTTTTTGAATATATAACTCAAATAATGCAATGTCCCACCAAGACCGTATTTGTTTTTCTAGATGGTATTGAAGCTGTTTAAAGCTTTTTTCCAAGTCTAGATTAGGACTTAATTTTTCTTGGAAGATTTCTTCTAGATTAATTTGACGTCCTTGCATAAAATTAAACACATCCATGTCAGCAAGATAGAAGCTATTAAATAATTTAAAAAACTATCAAATAACTCAAGAATTGGTAAGAAAATCTGTGCGCCACGGTTGGACCTACTTGAGGGTAGGACCAAGTCAAATCATAATATACAATCAAAAAATGTAAATATATATACAGCTGCTCCCCAAAATCAGGTGACTGAAGCAATATGGAACATGTGAGGGAGGGGGCGCTATGTCTAACAAATAAGAAAACATATATAAACATAAATAAACATAGTGATAAATGAATAATAGTCCATAAATGAAAACTTCCAAATAGTGCTGGTGAAAATAAAATAAAAATTATTATAAGTGATCCAAAAATATTAGTGTATGAAAAATTGTTGAAACTCTATATGAATAACAAGTGTTCACAAAAAGTCCATAGAAAATAATAAATCCTTAAAGTGAGATCTGTGCCTGAAGAAAAACAGTTGAAGCCTCCACCGATAGAATAACATTCACCCGACGTGAATAAATAGATTGGCTCCTTACCAACTTGAGTGGACCCTTTCTTAAAAAGAGGTCAAATCAGCTTTGTTACACAATGGTAACCATGGAATGAGTAGGTGAAGACTGAATAGGCAAGGACATCCCGATCAACAGTAAGACAGATAGCAGATCTCACATCCCATCCAAAATACAAAAGAAAGATCGCAATAGTATATTATCCTTTTTATTTAAAAAGTAATAAAATTGACAGGACAGCCAAATGGCCTCTTACTTGGTAAAGTGCCAAAGTCCCGGCACTGAGGCTACTGCGCGTGTATCGATTGTATCGAATGTGGCAAAGAGCGGGTCCGCGTGTGTATCTGTGGGTGGCGTGCGTTCCAGCTCTCCCAACAGGACCCGGAAGTAGCGTGCGTCAGCGTAACCAGTGTGCGCCTCGACGTACGTTTCGATGTGAAATCGTCATCAGGAAGCGTCACTGGTCACGCATCGAAAGGGTCTAAATAGCCCTGGGACGAATCTAAGTGGTTGGAATGGGACCAATCGTAGCCTCAGTTCCGGTCTCAAGCTCAAACATAAAAACTTTATTAAACAAACAGAGTACGATGACACTAAGATACTCTGTGATAAATGATAACAATATTAAAAAGGAAAGAGTCATTTTCTTTCTATATCATAGACAGATAAATGTCTATGTTATATTATGGTAAACCCATGATGAATTATGTGATTTAAAAATACCTTTTAAAAACAGTAGTTATAAAAAATGTTTTTTAAAAGTTTTAAAAACATGTATACTGGTACTGTGCATGATACAACGACAAATCCATAGAAACTCAATGCCAATAGATCATATTATTCATTACTGAGAAAGCAGTTGAGATCTAATTCGATGTTTAAACCCAATGGCTGCATTGTTTGTAAACAATGCAACCATTTGGTTTCATTCTGGGAAACTTCTTGGGTGAGATTTGTCCCTCTCCAATGTGTGGAAATCCTATCGATACCATAGAAAACAAGCAGGCTGGGATCTCTGCCGTGGCATTCATCGAAATGTCGGGATACACTATGATTGGGAAATCCTTTAATAATGTTTGCCACGTGTTCATTGATCCTGATTTTTAATTCAATGTAAGCCAACAAGAATTCACCATAAAACCTTTGATTACCTGTCACTCGAGATACGTGACCTACGTTCTCGAGTGTCCCTGTTCATTACAATATGTAGGTAGAACTACCAGGGAATTAAAAATCAGGATCAATGAACACGTGGCAAACATTATTAAAGGATTTCCCAATCATAGTGTATCCCGACATTTCGATGAATGCCACGGCAGAGATCCCAGCCTGCTTGTTTTCTATGGTATCGATAGGATTTCCACACATTGGAGAGGGACAAATCTCACCCAAGAAGTTTCCCAGAATGAAACCAAATGGTTGCATTGTTTACAAACAATGCAGCCATTGGGTTTAAACATCGAATTAGATCTCAACTGCTTTCTCAGTAATGAATAATATGATCTATTGGCATTGAGTTTCTATGGATTTGTCGTTGTATCATGCACAGTACCAGTATACATGTTTTTAAAACTTTTAAAAAACATTTTTTATAACTACTGTTTTTAAAAGGTATTTTTAAATCACATAATTCATCATGGGTTTACCATAATATAACATAGACATTTATCTGTTTATGATATAGAAAGAAAATGACTCTTTCCTTTTTAATATTGTTATCATTTATCACAGAGTATCTTAGTGTCATCGTACTCTGTTTGTTTAATAAAGTTTTTATGTTTGAGCTTGAGACCGGAACTGAGGCTACGATTGGTCCCATTCCAACCACTTAGATTCGTCCCAGGGCTATTTAGACCCTTTCGATGCGTGACCAGTGACGCTTCCTGATGACGATTTCACATCGAAACGTACGTCGAGGCGCACACTGGTTACGCTGACGCACGCTACTTCCGGGTCCTGTTGGGAGAGCTGGAACGCACGCCACCCACAGATACACACGCGGACCCGCTCTTTGCCACATTCGATACAATCGATACACGCGCAGTAGCCTCAGTGCCGGGACTTTGGCACTTTACCAAGTAAGAGGCCATTTGGCTGTCCTGTCAATTTTATTACTTTTTAAATAAAAAGGATAATATACTATTGCGATCTTTCTTTTGTATTTTGGATGGGATGTGAGATCTGCTATCTGTCTTACTGTTGATCGGGATGTCCTTGCCTATTCAGTCTTCACCTACTCATTCCATGGTTACCATTGTGTAACAAAGCTGATTTGACCTCTTTTTAAGAAAGGGTCCACTCAAGTTGGTAAGGAGCCAATCTATTTATTCACGTCGGGTGAATGTTATTCTATCGGTGGAGGCTTCAACTGTTTTTCTTCAGGCACAGATCTCACTTTAAGGATTTATTATTTTCTATGGACTTTTTGTGAACACTTGTTATTCATATAGAGTTTCAACAATTTTTCATACACTAATATTTTTGGATCACTTATAATAATTTTTATTTTATTTTCACCAGCACTATTTGGAAGTTTTCATTTATGGACTATTATTCATTTATCACTATGTTTATTTATGTTTATATATGTTTTCTTATTTGTTAGACATAGCGCCCCCTCCCTCACATGTTCCATATTGCTTCAGTCACCTGATTTTGGGGAGCAGCTGTATATATATTTACATTTTTTGATTGTATATTATGATTTGACTTGGTCCTACCCTCAAGTAGGTCCAACCGTGGCGCACAGATTTTCTTACCAATTCTTGAGTTATTTGATAGTTTTTTAAATTATTTAATAGCTTCTATCTTGCTGACATGGATGTGTTTAATTTTATGCAAGGACGTCAAATTAATCTAGAAGAAATCTTCCAAGAAAAATTAAGTCCTAATCTAGACTTGGAAAAAAGCTTTAAACAGCTTCAATACCATCTAGAAAAACAAATACGGTCTTGGTGGGACATTGCATTATTTGAGTTATATATTCAAAAAAATCTCACTCCCAGAAGCCTTAGATGGGACGTCCATCCCAATGATGGAATGGACGACCTATCATTGCTAGACGACTGGTTCCAATTTTTTAACGCCTGTGAGCAAAAGTTGATGCAACTAATGATCAGGAGGCGGAAATCCAAGAATGTGCTATTGGAAGCTAATATAGCGGATCTAAAAGAACTTATGAAGCCGCATATGAGCAGCCAAGATTATTTGGACAAATCCAAAACACTTCAGGTGCATTTGTCCAAGTATGATAGTGAAATTAAACAAAAGAAATTAAAGAAATACCAGAGGGATATCCTAGACTATGAAGAGCAAAAAGTTTATAAGTGGCAAATCAATTCTGAGCAAATTCAACAAAAGCCCCCATCTACGGAAAGAGAAAGAGAAGTGCGTAATGTGGTCACTCAAGCCAATAGTAAAATTACTACTAAAAATATTGGTACTCCCAAGAAAAACAAAACACCATCTAAACCCAAGGGTTCACAACAAGGAATTAAAAATCTTCCCCCCTACAGCTGTGAGAGTGAATATCCACCCTCTCAAAATTATTATTCAGCCCTTATGGAGTACCTATGTATAATAGATTTGCTCCGTTGGACAACAGACCTATGGATGGTAATTATTATTACCAGAATGCAGGTCCTAATTATTATGCCCCTCGACCCCCTAGGGGACACTTTAGGGGTAACTATAGGGGTCGCTCAGTACAACATCAAAATATTTCCCAATCGGGGGGGGAATGGAGGGGATGGAAAGAACCCTACAAGATTCCGACCCCTATACCATATCAACCTCCAAACAAAGTAGAAAGAGAGGCAAAAGAGGGGGAACCGGAAAGAAAAAGACCACGGGACGATTAGCAGAGGGGATCTTCAATCTTGCTGGCATCGACTTCTCCAAAGAGGAATTGGAAGTCCTTTCCAGAGGGATGAAATATGCCCCAGATAAATATATAGACAAATTTGATTTATTTGTAGATATAGAAAAATACATAAGAAAACTTAATATAAAAAAACATTTCTCACAACAAACTCCCTATACTCCGTCGGTGGATAATACAGGTTTTGTACATAGTAATCTAAAAAATAATTCTACATTTAATCCGAAAAAAGGAACCCACCACCATGTGGAAGTTTTTAAAAGAATGGTACAAGAAGAAGTAAAAACCCTAAAGCCACAATTCAAAAAGACCAATAAACTGATTAGGGAAGGTATCAAGCAATTAGAAAAAAATAAGGACATAGTAGTTAGAACTGCGGACAAAGGGGGGGGGGGTAGTAGTTTTGACGAAAGCCAACTACTACAATGAAGTCCAACGGCTTCTAAACGATAGAGACACTTATTTACCATTATCTGGTGACCCATTGTTGAAACTCAAAGAGGAATTATCAACCTGGGTTGAAAAAGGAGTCAGTTTATCCATACTTACCACTAAAGAAGCCCTTTACCTTATACCCAAAGCACCACGAACACCAGTACTCTATATTCTGCCAAAGATACATAAAAATAAGACCCATCCTCCAGGCCGACCCATTGTAAGTGGGATCGGTGCACTTTACTCTAGAGTGGGGGAGTATCTCGATCTATTCCTTCAGCCACTAGTAGTTAAAGGCCGATCCTACCTTAAAGATAGCAGAGAGCTCATAAACTCTCTGTCTACTATTACAGTTAACCCAGAAACATGGATGGTGACAGTTGACATTGAGTCACTGTACACTAACATCAAACAATCTGATGCCATCACAGCGGTATCATTGGCCCTAGAAGGAAATTCTATACTCCCAGCCACTCAGGTTCATTACCTAGTTGAAGATTTACAGTTAGCCATGGGCAATAATTATTTTTGGGCCATGGAGAAATACTATAAACAAATAAAAGGGGTCTCGATGGGGGCTCGTTATGCCCCTAGTGTGGCGAATTTAGTTCTAATGAAATGGGAAGAAGAAACCATATATAAAGATAACAATGTATCACTATTGTATTATAAACGATACATAGACGACATTATATTGTTATGGGAGGGTTCAATTACATCACTTGATATCTTTTTGCTTGATATGAATGACAATTCTTATGGTCTTAGATTCACAGCCGAGTCAAGCCTTACGAATGTCAACTACCTAGATCTTACATTAGTGAAAAAGGGGAATTTTATTAGTACCAAAACGTACTTTAAAACCACCGATCGAAATGGATATGTTCCATTATCCAGCTGTCACCATCCTCAGTGGTTGAGAACCATACCTAAGGGTCAGTTTATGAGGCTTCGGCGCAATTGCGACCAACTTTCAGATTTTGAGATCCAGGCTGAATTGCTTAGTGAAAAGTTCTCGGAAAAGGGGTATGATAAAAACCAATTATCAATTGTCAAACACCAGGTATCGGAGATGGATAGAGAATCTTTACTGATTTCTAAACCTAAGAAAGCCTTTCAGAGTGATCTTCCATTTATATCAGGGTTCCATCGTGATTATAAAAATGTAGAAAAAGTTTTTAAGAAACATTGGCCTATTTTATTAAAAGATAACGATTTGGCCAAAATTTTACCTGCCAACCCTAGATTCATTTACAGGAGAGCTCCAGGTCTTCGTAATATTATATGTCCTAATGTTCCAGACCCTCCCAAAAAACCTCTCACCTTTCTTGATAGTCCCGGTTTTTTCTACTGCACTAGGTGTAGATCATGTAAAATCACTAATAGACATGGTAAGAAGAAATTAAAATTCAAATCCAATGTAAGCCAACAAGAATTCACCATAAAACCTTTGATTACCTGTCACTCGAGATACGTGACCTACGTTCTCGAGTGTCCCTGTTCATTACAATATGTAGGTAGAACTACCAGGGAATTAAAAATCAGGATCAATGAACACGTGGCAAACATTATTAAAGGATTTCCCAATCATAGTGTATCCCGACATTTCGATGAATGCCACGGCAGAGATCCCAGCCTGCTTGTTTTCTATGGTATCGATAGGATTTCCACACATTGGAGAGGGACAAATCTCACCCAAGAAGTTTCCCAGAATGAAACCAAATGGTTGCATTGTTTACAAACAATGCAGCCATTGGGTTTAAACATCGAATTAGATCTCAACTGCTTTCTCAGTAATGAATAATATGATCTATTGGCATTGAGTTTCTATGGATTTGTCGTTGTATCATGCACAGTACCAGTATACATGTTTTTAAAACTTTTAAAAAACATTTTTTATAACTACTGTTTTTAAAAGGTATTTTTAAATCACATAATTCATCATGGGTTTACCATAATATAACATAGACATTTATCTGTTTATGATATAGAAAGAAAATGACTCTTTCCTTTTTAATATTGTTATCATTTATCACAGAGTATCTTAGTGTCATCGTACTCTGTTTGTTTAATAAAGTTTTTATGTTTGAGCTTGAGACCGGAACTGAGGCTACGATTGGTCCCATTCCAACCACTTAGATTCGTCCCAGGGCTATTTAGACCCTTTCGATGCGTGACCAGTGACGCTTCCTGATGACGATTTCACATCGAAACGTACGTCGAGGCGCACACTGGTTACGCTGACGCACGCTACTTCCGGGTCCTGTTGGGAGAGCTGGAACGCACGCCACCCACAGATACACACGCGGACCCGCTCTTTGCCACATTCGATACAATCGATACACGCGCAGTAGCCTCAGTGCCGGGACTTTGGCACTTTACCAAGTAAGAGGCCATTTGGCTGTCCTGTCAATTTTATTACTTTTTAAATAAAAAGGATAATATACTATTGCGATCTTTCTTTTGTATTTTGGATGGGATGTGAGATCTGCTATCTGTCTTACTGTTGATCGGGATGTCCTTGCCTATTCAGTCTTCACCTACTCATTCCATGGTTACCATTGTGTAACAAAGCTGATTTGACCTCTTTTTAAGAAAGGGTCCACTCAAGTTGGTAAGGAGCCAATCTATTTATTCACGTCGGGTGAATGTTATTCTATCGGTGGAGGCTTCAACTGTTTTTCTTCAGGCACAGATCTCACTTTAAGGATTTATTATTTTCTATGGACTTTTTGTGAACACTTGTTATTCATATAGAGTTTCAACAATTTTTCATACACTAATATTTTTGGATCACTTATAATAATTTTTATTTTATTTTCACCAGCACTATTTGGAAGTTTTCATTTATGGACTATTATTCATTTATCACTATGTTTATTTATGTTTATATATGTTTTCTTATTTGTTAGACATAGCGCCCCCTCCCTCACATGTTCCATGCACTGTCACTGCTCACCATCCTCGTGGCCTCCTAAAATGGTGACAGAACAGTGCATGCATCCCTGATCATGGCCCACTGGCGTGGGAAAAAAAAACAAGCTCCCCTGACCCTGTCCTGCTGCCATATTGTCACAGATACTTATTGATGGCCCTCTGCTGCGTGTGCAACCGCTGCAGCATGGCCAACGTAGAGTTCCACCTGGTGGGCAGGTCACAGATTAGGCGGTTCTTGGGCAGGTTGTATTCCTTTTGGAGGTCTGCGAGCACTGGCATTATATGACCGTCGGAAATTCACACAGACTTTCCTGGCCTGCTTCAGGACATCCTGTAAGCCCAGGTACTTGCCCAAGAACCGCTGCACCACCAAGTTAAGGACATGAGCAAAACAGGGCACATGGGTCAGTTGTCCCTGTCGCAGGCGGAGAGGAGGTTGGTGCCATTTTCGCAAACCTGGCTTAAGCTGGCATGGCGTCAACCACCTCTGAGCCTGCCCCTGCAGAGCTGACAGAACCTCTGGCCCAGTGTGGCACCTGTCCCCCAAGCACACCAGCTCAAGCACCGCATGGCATCTCTTTGCCTGCATTCCTGCGTAGCCCCTTGAACGCCTACAAAGCACCGCTGGTTCAGAGGACACATCAGCACAGGAAGAGGCCACAGAGGAAGAAGAGGAGGGCGTGGAGGAGAGAGGTGTGTCACAACCAGTAGTAGCATTTTGGAGGCGTGGTGGCGGAACAACCTCCAACACTACTGTACCTTGTCCTGCGTCCTTCCCAGCTGCCGGCAGAGTCACCCAATGGGCCGTAAAAGACAGGTAACGTCCCTGTCCATGCCTGCTGGACCATGAGTCAGCGGTAATATGCACCTTACCACTGACCGCCCTGTCCAGCGAGGCATGGACATTGCCTTCCACATGGCGATAGAGAGCCGGAATCGCCTTCCGTGAGAAAAAGTGGTGTTTGGGAACTTGCCACTGAGGTACCGCATATTCCACAAACTCACGGAAGGGGGCAGAATCTACCAACTGAAAAGGCAGCAGTTGAAGTGCTAGCAATTTAGCTAAGCTAGCATTCAACCGCTGGGCATGTGGATGGCTGGGAGAGAACTTCTTTCGGCGCTGCAGCAGCTGGGGCAGGGAAATTTTCCTGGTACAATCTGCCATCGGTGTACCGATAGTAGATTGCCCGCAAGTACTTGGCTGTGACACACCTAATTCTACACCTTCAGTCCTATCAGTGCAGGCTTCAGAGACGACTGAGGGTATAGTGGGGTTGGAGATCCAAGCTGATGAGGAACAAGGGGAGGTCCACTTTGTTCTTTGGTGTGGATGTTTGAGGTATGCTTGCCAACAAACTGCATGGCAGGTCGACATATGTCTGATCCAGCATGTGGTGCCCAAGCGGGTGATGTTTTGGCCACGCGAGATACGCTTGAGACATATGTTGCAAATAGCAGCGGTGCGATCTGATGCACTCGTCTCAAAAAAGGCCCACACCAAAGAGCTTTTGGAATAACGCTGAGAGGAGAGACAGCAGCGCCCTGCACATGCGTAGCTCTGCATTGTGATGCAGTCGGTGTGCTGCCCTTAAGCTGGCCCCTGGAGAGCATTCTGCTTTGTTGGAGATGTGCCTGTGCCTCCTCCTCCTCCTCCTCCTCCTCTCTCCTATCAGGCACCCACGTAGAGTCAGTGACCTCATCCTCACCTCCCTCCTCATCACTGTAGAAAACCTGCCAGTATGCTGCAGCTGGGGGAACATGACTGCCAGATTGCTGTCCTTCTTGGGCACCCCCTATCTCTGGGCTCACGTTACTGCCTTCCTCTAGCTGTGTACCATATTCGGAGCCTTCAAAACGCTGCGCATCCTCATGCAGCATGTACCCAACACTGTGGTCAAACAGTTTGGGGGACTCCTCAGGATGACATGGTGGGGCTAGGGAAGGAGAGACTGATGCCATTGAGCAGAGGGAAGAGGCCCGCCTTGGCAGCTGCTTTGCCAGACAAAGTAGCCTGAGCCTGGGTAAGGGTGTCAGGTCACCCGTGGCCAGGTGACAAGTGCACCCCGTTGGGGTCAGGGATGCACCACAGGGAAGTGAACCCTATAGCCGACTACTGCCAGCAGAGAGGAAGCGTAACCCAAGATCACCCAGGGCGCGGAGTCTAAGACCCAGTTTTGTATTCACCAGAGCCTCTGATGGTGAGAATTTACTTGGCCGCAACTGGATCCAGGTCGCGACCCCCGAGATTCCCAAGGTCACACTCCGCAGGGAGAGAGGGGAAGCAGCCAGCAGGACAAACAGTGGTGATGGGTAGGCCGAGGTCAGGGCAACAGGCAGACAAGGATAACCGTGGGACAGGCAAATGGTCAGGGGCACAGGCAAACAGCAGAAGTCAGGAACAATCCAAAAACGGTACACGGAAAGATGATCGTAGCACACTGCAAACAGGAACTTAGCAAACCACACTGTTGAACAGCACTGCAGACCTGTAGAGCAACGGTTAAGATAGACTTCCTGGGATGGCCTGGGTGGGGCCATACAGGAAGAGGAAGTGATAAAAAGGGAACCAGAACAGGGTCAGGCCTCTAATGAGCAGATGGAAACACAGGTAAGCTGCCAGGCTATTGCATATCCATGACAGTACCCTCCCTCTTACGAGGCCTCCCCCTTCCCCACCTGGGTCGGGATTAGAGGGAAACTTCAGATGAAAGTTCTTCAATAGACAAGGTGCAAAGATCTCTGATGCAGGAACCCAAGACCTCTCCTCAGGACCAACGCCTTTCCAATGAACGAGGTACTGAAGAGCGCCTCTACAGAGTCAGGAATCCAGAACTTGACTGACCTCGTATTCCTGATTATCCTCAGAGACTGGTGCCATGGTGGGGAGAGGACGAGAGAACTTATTGAGGACTAAAGGCTTCAGAAGGGAAACATGGAGTTAGAGATTTTGAGGCTTTTGGGAATCTGAAGTTTGAAACAAACTGGATTCAGTTTAGCCATTATGGTGTATGGACCAATGAATCTTGGAGCAAACTTCAGAGAAGGAACTCGGAGCTTGATGTTCCTGGTGGAGAGCCAGACTTTGTCCCCTGGTTGAAGAGAAGGCGGTATACGCCTGCGGCGGTCAGCAAAGCCTTTGAATTTGTCGGCAGCTGTTTGGAGGGAATCATGGACGTCACTTCAGATGGAATTGAAGGACTCCTGAGCTGAAGCCAAAGCTGGGATATCCGGAGAACAGGTCATGGAAAGCGGAAGTTGAGGATGTCTTCTATAAACTGAGAAAAAGGGTGTTCTCTGCGAACTGGTATTTACATGATTGTTATGAGAAAATTCTGCCCACAGAAGTAGAGAGGACCAATCGTCATGATGAGCGGAGACTAAGGTACGAAGAAAAACCTCTAACTCCTGATTAACCCTCTCTGTCTGCCCATTGGATTGAGGATGGTAAGAAGAGTAAAAATCCAAGGCAATATTGAGGGATTTGCAAAAGGCTCTCCAAAAGCGAGACGTAAATTGAACACCCCTGTCAGAAACAATATGAGAAGGAACCCCATGGAGACGGAAAATTTCTCGAACAAAAATGGGGACCAAGGCAGGAGCAGAAGGAAGACCATGAAGGGGAACAAAATGTGCCATCTTGGAGAACCGATCGACTACCACCCAAATGACCTGTAACGGGAGTCACTTTAGGGGCACAGGGTGAATGAGAACCCCCACTATGGTCTGTGCTAGTCACATTTAATGCGGTCAGATATTGTATATATATTGTGTGTTGGCTGATGTATACTAGTAAACTTGCTGTGATAAAAGGGGTGGGGTGTGATTGCATTCCATTGTCCATTGTGGTAATTAAGTCGGCTATGTGGATTGGAGCTTGGTAGTCAGTCTGCATACCTATTATGGGATGTTTAAGTGTCTTGCTGTGAGGAAAGGGGGGGAATCACTCCAGCAGCCCCCCCCTGCTGGGACTGTTTGCTGAAGGAGAAGTTTGAACACACCTGACCTGTATCACCATTGTCATTGGACAATTTAACCCACCCTGTTTCCCAAGGGTGGGAGGGATGTATTTTGAAGAGAAATGTGTTACCATGTGCAGATAATAAAGATTCATTCCCTGTTTTGAACCTCAAACAAGAGCTGTGTGTCTCGTTTCTGGGGGGAATTCTTATGGGTCTTGTTCGTTTGCCTGATTGTGGAGTATCGATAAGCTGTCTTGGATGGGATGGAAGGTCGTAAACAGTGATGACCGTTACAATTGGTGGCTAGCAGCGGGATAATTCCATCGCTTAAAGGACAGCTACAAGGACTACTGGAGAACCGTGGTAGACCAGCCAGCAACCATAAGAAGATGGACGTGATCACAGAACTTGTCCAAAATGATGGAGCGGAAAGACCCAACTTAACGGAAAGGCCCAGCGTAACAGACAGGACCCCGGAGGAGGCAAGCTTTGATCGAGCTGTCAAACTAAGACTGGCACACTATGGTCCTAACCCTCTACCAGAGATCATAGACCGAGTTATAGCTGCTGTGGACGCAAATTGGCTACGGCAAAGACGTTCTGCAGCAGCAGAAGTCACAGCAGCACCAACTGAAAGGAGAAAGATACAGTTTGCTGCTTTTAAGAACTTCATTGAAACTGAAGGGGAGATTGATGGGTACCTTGCTGATTTTGAACGGCAATGTGCCCTACACCGGGTGCCCACAGAGGAATGGGTTACCATTTTGTCTGGGAAATTGTCTGGCCGGGCCAGTGAAGCGTTCAGGGCCATCCCAGACAAGGATATTATGAACTATGGACTGGTAAAAGAAGCACTTTTGGCCAGGTATGCCGTCACACCAGAGGCATACCTGAGGCGTTTCCGAGAGACGAGCAAGCAGACTGGAGACTCATATACCGAGTGGGCATGCCGCCTACACCGCACAGCATCCCACTGGGTCGATGGATGCCAAGCAGAATCCGGGGAAGAGGTGCTGCAGGTGTTCCTGCTGGAGCACTTCTTTGACAAACTGTCTCGGGAAGTCAGAGAGTGGGTCCAGGACAGAAACCCTTTCTCCTTGTCTGAAGCAGCTCGCCTGGCGGACGAATACACAGATGCCCGCAAACTGGACAACCCTGTGGTCAAGACCACAGCTCGGTTGGATTATCGATCAGCGGCACCCCCGCCGGCTATTGCCTACAAACCCCAGTCGGACCGTCCTACAACACCACCTCCAGCAGCCACTTATCCTCAGCAGCCTAGGTTCAACTCCCAGGACTACTCTCAGCCCATCAGGTGTTTTGGGTGTAAACAGCTAGGACACAGAAAGCTAGACTGTCCATTGAATCCACCCAGGCAGTCACAGTCATGGAGACAGCCAGAAAGGGGGAACCCCCGCACATCCATGCCTGCGGCCCACTGCGTTGAGGAGGAAGAACATTGGGGCGTTCTGCACGAGGCAGATCTGATACAAGCAGCTAACCAGGACAACCGGCAGCAACACAGGCAGACTGTCCGGGTCAATGGAAAGGTAGCCAATGGACTACGTGATACTGGAGCCACGATGACCCTGCTACAGAAGAAACTCATCCCAGAGAGCCAGCACACCGGAGACACTGTAGCCGTAAGAGTAGCGGGAGGCACCATCTTCCGGCTACCCGTTGCCCGGGTTCACCTGGATTGGGGGGTTGGTTCGGGACATGTGAATGTGGGGGTGATGAAGGATTTGCCAGCAGATGTACTACTGGGGAATGATTTGGCCCCCCTTGTTTCTGCGTACGCCCCAATGTGTCCCGCTGAAGCCCACACAGTGACTACCTGTGCCCCAACCCGCGTTGCTGGAACCAACTCGCTTGCTGCTGAGACCCGGGTAAGACTATCTTCCCCGACATGTACTGTAGATCCGGCACAATATCACAGTCTAAAATGGGAATGTGACAAGTTGGCCAGTGAGAAATCAGAGATGCAACGACACTATGTCATGTATTATGAGGATGTCCCGTGGCTTGAACATTGAAATGCACAAACAGGCTGAAATTGTCAAAATTAAAATGGGATTTGCATCCAGGTGGTGCCTTATCTGTCCCAAGAGCATCAGCAACAGGTTTTGGGAGCCATTGAGAGAGCAAAGCAAGTGACTGTTCCAGAACTGAATTCCATTATTCACCTTCACCATCAGCTACCGACCTGGTAAGCCAAATGGCAATGCTGATGGTTTATCCCGGCAAGCAGACGTCATCCCGGCCTCCTAGTTCCGGACATCCCCAAGTTGACCCGAAAAGGATCAAGCCGGGTCTGCCGGAGTGTTCCACAAGGAGGGAGCTATGTAACGGGAGTCACTTTAGGGGCACAGGGTGAATGAGAACCCCACTATGGTCTGTGCTAGTCACATTTAATGCGGTCAGATATTGTATATATATTGTGTGTTGGCTGATGTATACTAGTAAGCTTGCTGTGATGAAAGGGGTGGGGTGTGATTGCATTCCATTGTCTATTGTGGTAATTAAGTCGGCTATGTGGATTGGAGCTTGGTAGTCAGTCTGCATACCTATTATGGGATGTTTAAGTGTCTTGCTGCGAGGAAAGGGGGGGAATCACTCCAGCAGCCCCCCCCCTGCTGGGACTGTTTGCTGAAGGAGAAGTTTGAACACACCTGACCTGTATCACCATTGTCATTGGACAATTTAACCCACCCTGTTCCCCAAGGGTGGGAGGGATGTATTTTGAAGAGAAATGTGTTACCATGTGCAGATAATAAAGATTCATTCCCTGTTTTGAAACTCAAACAAGAGCTGTGTGTCTCGTTTCTGGGGGGAATTCTTATGGGTCTTGTTCGTTTGCCTGATTGTGGAGTGTCGATAAGCTGTCTTGGATGGGATGGAAGGTCGTAAACGGTGATGGCCGTTACATGACCGTATTACCGTCAGACAGTGGAAGATCGAGGGATAAAATCCATGGCAATATGATCCCAGGACTCCTTAGGAATGGGCAAGGGCATGAGGAGACCAGCAGGAGCTTGTGTGGAGGATTTGGACTGAGCACAGACATGACAAGCCTTGACATAGTCTTTGACCTCCGAGCGGAGATTAGGCCACCAATAGTGACGACTAATGAGTAAGAAGGACCGGAGGAACCCAGCGTGGCCTGCCACCTTGGAATCATGTCCCCAACGAAGGATCTTAGCTCTTAACTCAGTGGGGACAAAGGTCTTACCAGGAGGAATTTTTGAGTCCAGGGTGGTAGAATGGGCAACAATGCATGAAGTTTGAATGATCGGCTCAGGTTCAAGAGTGGGCTCTTCATCCAAAGTGTCAAAGGACCTAGAGAGCGCATCAGCCCAACCGTTGCAGGAACCAGGTTTGTACGTAATCGTGAAATTAAAACAGGAAAAGAAGAGACTCCACCTAGCCTGTCTGGGATTCAGACGTTTTGCATTCTGTAAGTACTGTAGATTCTTGTGATCGGTGAAGATCGTTATGGAGTGAGGGGAACCCTGCAAAATATGACGCCACTCTTCTAGCACCAATTTGATTGCGAGAAGTTCCCGGTCACCGATGGCATAATTTCTCGCTGCCTGAGAATTTTTTTTGGAGAAGAACGCACATGGTTGACGTCTCTTCTCAAAGAGTTGAAGAAACACCACTCCCACCCCCACTGAAGAAGCGTCCACTTCAATAAAGAATGCCTCCTCAGGATTTGGTCTCCCCAAGAGAGGTCCAGAGACAAAGGCCTGTTTCAGATCGTGAAACGCAGAGACAGCTTCGGGGGGCCAGTCTTTGGCATTAGCACCCTTCTTGGTTAAAGCGATAATAGGCGCGGCAGTGGAAGAGTAATTCCTGATGAACTGCCTATAATAATTTGTGAAGCCAAGAAAGCACTGTGTGGCCTTGAGGCTAGCAGGAAGAGGCCAGTTGGTAATGGCTAAGACCTTCCCGGGATCCATACGAAGGCCCAAGCTTGAGACAAAGCATCCTAAAAACAGGACCTCAGAACATTCAAAGGAGCATTTCTCCAGCTTGGCATAGAGATTATTCTCTCTAAGGCGCTGGAGTACAGTGCGGACATGGTTTCTGTGGACACACAGATTTTCCGAAAAGATAAGACAGTCATTCAGATAGATGACAACAAACTGGTACAGCAGGTCCCTGAAGATTTAGTTGACAAAGTTTTGAAACACGGCTGGGGCATTACACAACCCAAAAGGCATGACCAGATATTCGTAATGGCCATCTCGAGTGTTAAACGCAGTCTTCCATTCATCACCTTCTCGTATTCGAATGAGGTTGTACGCCCCTCTGAGGTCCAACTTAGTGAAAATGGAGGCACCCCTCAACCTATCGAACAACCCAGATATCAAGAGTAAGTGGTAACGATTCTTAATAGTAACAACGTTTAAGCCTCGATAATCAATGCAGGGTCTCAAGGTACCATCCTTGGCAACAAAAAAGAACCCTGCTCCTGCAGGCGATGACGATTTCCGAATGAAACCTCTCTCAAGGTTTTCTGCGACATACTCAGACATGGCCTGGGTCTCCGGGATGGACAAAGGGTATGTGCGACCCCTGGGCAGAGTTGCTCCAGGAACAAGGTCAATGGCACAGTCAAAAGATCTGTGGGGAGGAAGCACCTCACCCGATTTCTTACAGAACATGTTCCGGTAATCGCTGTATGCAGTGGGAAGATCCGAAGATACTGATGTGGTAGCAACCGGAAGTCTCTCCTTGGGAGTCACCTTGGAAAGACATGATGAGAAACATGAAGGACCCCAAGCCAGGATCTGCCCAGAAACCCAGTCAACATGGGGAGAGTGAAGCTGTAGCCAAGGAAGGCCCAATACAATGGGGGTAGAGGTTTTAGGTAGGATGAGAAAGGGATTCTCCACCAGGAGTGGATATCCTATCGACATCCTAATAGGTAGTGTCTGGAAGCGAATAGTGTCCCTGGGAGAATAGTGTCATCAATTGCAGAGACTACCAGCAGCGTAGCGAGGGGTGAAAGGGTAAGCTTCACAGAAGAAGCAGTTCTCCAGTCCATAAAGTTGCCGGCAGCCCCCGGAATCCAGATATGCAGGGATCGATAGGGGAGAAGTGCTTACATGAAGGGACACCGGAAGAAGCAGACGGGAAGGTGATGTTTCTGGGTCCAATACTCCACCTTCTAAATGTATTAGACCCGAGCGTTTCCTGGGCGAAGCGAGCAGGAGTCACGAAAGTGGCCCTTGCCTCCACAATAGAGGCACAAGCCCAGAGTTCTGCATCTAGCACGTTCTTCGGGTGTTAGTCTGGTCCGGCCCAGCTGCATAGGTTCCTCAGCAGGCAGAGGATGGTCCACGGGACGAAGTGAGGGGAGCTCAGACTGGTTAAGACCTAGGGAGTGCTGGCGTCTTTTCTCTATGGACCTCTCCTGAAAACGAATATCGATCTGGTTGCATAGGGAGATGACATCGTCCAGACCGACGGGGATGGTTCTTCCCGCTAATTCGTCCTTCACTCGGTCAGAGAGGCCATGTAAAAAGGTAGCGACCAGGGCCTCATTGTTCCAGCTCAATTCAGCTGAGAGGATACGGAACTGAAGAGCATATTGTCCCACTGAACGGGATTCTTGACGGAGACTAGAAGAGCACTGGCCGCTGAAGAGGCCCGAGCCGGCTCTTCAAAGATGTTACGGAAGAGCTTTAGGAAGTCAGACAGGCTGGAAGCTACCGGATCATTCTTCTCCCACATAGGGGCAGCCCAGGCTAAAGCTTCACCGGAAAGGAGGGAAATAATATAGGCTACCTTTGCCCGATCAGACAAGAAGTTTTGAGGCTGGAGTTCAAAATGGATGGTGCACTGGCTAAGAAACCGCCTGCAGGCCTTGGAGTCTCCAGAAAAATGGATTGGAGGTGGTAGCTTCAGCAAATGTGACTCTGCGACTGGTGCGACAGGCGCAGCTGCTGGTTGTACTTGGTGTTGTGGATTTGGGGTTTCCAACGAGGTCTGAAGCTGATCAAAGCGGGAAGCCAGATCCTGAAGAAAACGCATCACCTGAGCCTGATTAGCTTCATGCGTCTCGAGTCTGCGAACAATGCCCTGTAATGGATCGTCCGCGTGGAGCGGCACATCGGCCGGGTTCATGGCTGTTCAAACTGTCAGGTCACCCGTGGCCAGGTGACAAGTGCACCCCGTTGGGGTCAGGGATGCACCACAGGGAAGTGAACCCTATAGCCGACTACTGCTAGCAGAGAGGAAGCGTAACCCAAGATCACCCAGGGCGCGGAGTCTAAGACCCAGTTTTGTATTCACCAGAGCCTCTGATGGTGAGGATGGACTTGGCCGCAACTGGATCCAGGTCGCGACCCCCGAGATTCCCAAGATCACACTCCGCAGGGAGAGAGGGGAAGCAGCCAGCAGGACAAACAGTGGTGATGGGTAGGCCGAGGTCAGGGCAAAAGGCAGACAAGGATAACCGTGGGACAGGCAAACAGCAGAATTTAGGAACAAGCCAAAAACGGTACACGGAAAGATGATCGTAGCACACTGCAAACAGGAACTTAGCAAACTACACTGGGTTGAACATGAAAAAATATTGGGGGAAAAAATTGCGCTAACTAAGAAATGTGAACCAAGTAGCAGCCGGCACACAAAGTCTAAAGTAAACAAAACAAAAAAAGTGCAGCGCTATTAACAATAATGAGTGAAAAATGTTGCCATAATCACATAACCTGTATAAATGGAAACAATAAAATACTAAGAAGTGTGAATGAATAATCATTCAACATAGGGCCAATGGGATGACCAGTCCATATGTGTGTTAACGACCAGGTGGGTGGAAACACTATGCAGGTGCAATGAACAATATAGAAAAGTTCAGTGATCAGTGAGGAAAGTTCATAGGAATGCTTCCCAATGGAAGAGTAAAAACACTTCACAAATGATGCAGGTTCAGATAAGCAAAACAGCAGTAATGGCTTGTCTGTAGCAATCTCCAAGATAACATATATAAGAGAATGGGTACTCTTACCAGCTGTGGTGGACTTGCACGTTAGTACTAACACAAAGTCAGGTAAGGCGTGATGGTCACAGCGGACCCAGGGTTCTGTGCGGATGGATGGCTCTGTCGGATGGTCACTCCATTTTCAATGATGAAACCGATCTGGTCAGATGCTCTCTCAGGAACAGGAACCCAAATGGACAAGGCCGATGGTAACAAGGGCCACACTCGTGGATCAACACAGCATGTATAAAGAAGGAAAGAAATGCTCCAATGGTGCAGATCAAAAAGTAAAACCGTGAAGGCTTTATTTAAAAAAGTAACAATAAAATCACGTGAACATTTTTATAAAAGGCAGTATGGGGTACTCGGCATGTTACCCAAAAATGTTGGGTAACATGCCGAGTACCCCATACTGCCTTTTATAAATTTAATTCCCTCACTGGAGCGTGAACGCAAGATGCGCGAGTACAAGCGCACGCTGGTAGACGCGCTGCTGGTGCAATTCCCACCTGGCAGCGGGGGCACAGTGAAAGCAGAAGGCGAAGGCAGAGGAGGAGGAAGAGGTCGCCAACGCAGCAGGGGCACCGCCAGCACCTCAGAAGGCAGGGTTAGCATGGCCGAAATGTGGAAAAGCTTTGTCAGCACGCCACAACAAACAGCACCACCAGCTGATATGGAACGTTTTAGCAGGAGGCAGCATTTCAGCAACATGGTGGAGCAGTATGTGTGCACACGCCTACACGTACTGAATGACGGCTATGCCCCCTTAAACTTCTGGGTCTCCAAATTGGGCACATGGCCTGAGCTTGCCCTTTACGCCTTGGAGGTGCTGGCCTGCCCTGCGGCCAGTGTATTGTCTGAACGTGTATTTAGCACGGCAGGGGGTGTTATCACAGACAAGCGCAGCCGTCTGTCCATAGCCAATGTGGACAAGCTCACGTTCATTAAAATGAACCAGGCATGGATCCCAGAGGACTTGACCGTACCTTGTGCAGAATAGACACCGGGCCGGCCTTACCCAGCCATTTTTTTTTTCTGATATTTCTAGGGTTGCCATCTCATCCCTTTAAAAGCAAAAACAGATTAATTACACAGGTTCTCTGGCTGATTAAGGTGCTGCTAATTAACCTCACTTGGTGCCTTATCGACATTAAATTAGCCCCAGAACCTGTGTAATTACTCTGTGTCCTCATCAAGGGATGAGGTAGCAACCCTAGATCTTTCTCACTCTTTTGGGGTTTACCCTAATTTAAAAAATAAATCAATTAAAAAACAAAACCTGCTGTGTTGGCTACCTCCTACACCGCCACATCCACCTCAACCTCCTACTACATATGGACCTCGTCCTCCTAGGTCAAAATGATTTTATTTTTTATTTTTTTATGTTATTTTAAGTTATTTCCCTATCCACATTTATTTCCAGAGTACTTGCAATGCTCTTTCCGACATTTTGCTGCCATTTGCAGCCCTCCAGCCCTTTCCCTTAGTTTTTTAGAGACATTTTAGTAGTCAAAAGTCCAGGTCCCCATTGACTTCAATGGGGTTCGGGTCAAAGTTCGGGTCGGGTTCGGTCCCGAACCCAAACTTTTTTTTCAAGGTTCGGGTCCGAACCCGAACATCCAGGTGTCCGCTCAACTCTATTTACTACAGCTTTAAGTGTGTATAATGTCTCAGGTCGGCTAGTGAGATCGATTCCTAGGTATTTTAGGGACGATTTTGCACAGGAATTAACATGTTTTTTTACATCAGTTGCTTTTGATATTAGTTTAAGATGCTTCTGAGATTATTTAGAATTTATTGCAGGTGTACTTTACCTGCAGCAGACCTAAATTCTCATAGACTTGTATGGGGAAAGAAGTAGCTCTGACATGAATTAAACCTGTCCACACTGTCTCGTAGTAAGGTGTGAGATTACTGCATTTTGCCCAGGTCTTAAAGGGGTTGTAAAGGTTTAAAAAAAATTTTTAATAACAAACATTGCATACTTGCCTCCACTGTGCAGTTCGTTTTGCACAGAATGGCGCCGATCCTCGTCGTCTGGGGTCCCTCGGCAGCTGTCTCGGCTCCTCCCCGCATCAGATAACCCCCCTGGGAAGCACTTTCCCAATGGGGTTACCTTGCGGGCGCACTCCCGAGACCTGTACTCGGTGTCCATAGCCGTCAACTACAAGACTCGGGTGGGGGGCCTGTAAGCATCGGATGTTTTTTCACCTTAATGCATAAGGATACATTAAGGTGAAAAAACACAAAACTTTACAATCCCTTTAACCGTCCACCATAAACTCTATGAACATTAATAAAGCTCAAAATCTTACATTTCTCTTTACCAGAACAGAGGCCTCAGATCCTGTTCTAAAGCCTCAGTGAAGTTCCAGGTTATCTGTATCTCTTCAATGCGGCACAAGCACCCACTCACATAATGATGTAATTAATAATAATTTCTTTCCTATGAAAAGAACCAGACAAAAATCAGCATGAAATACATTTTAAACCTGTGCAATAAAAAAAAAAAGAATATGTATGTAGCGCCTGTGTACTTTCAGTCCAGGTGCTATGTTAAATTTAAAAGGGGGATGAGAGAGTTACTTTGCTCTCATTCAGTTAATCTGTGTAAATTGGGTCTCTGCCGAGCTGGGCTGTACTGCCAGTTCATTCTGTGTTCCAGAGATACCTTTCCATCTCTGGGCGACAGGTGGCAGCAGTGGAGTTCAGTCTGAAGCAGACGCCGTTTTGTGAGGGTGTTCTGTTCTGGTTCCGGGTGCGGCACCCATCTTCAGGGTGTGCGCACATCACGGGCCCCAGCGATATGGCCTACCAGGCCAGGGCGCACATGCTACGTGGTGTTTCCAGTGTTTCCAGTTCTGGGCCATGTTGGCCCGGAGCAACTGAAGCTGTGAAGGGGCCCCAGTGATCGACTGGGTCCCCACTTTCTGTGAGGAAGATCCCAAGCGAGTTGTGCTGTTCGTGGGGAGTCAGTCTGAGGTGAGCCCGGAGGCAGGCGATCCAACAGGGCCCAGACAATCCATCAGGGATCGAGGTGACCGGACATTGACAGTTTGTTGTATGGCAACCTGTCAGTCAGTGACCATTTGAGAGACTTCCTGAGGGAGGTTCAGGCAAATTATATTACTGAGAAGGATCCGCTTTATTATCTACGTTCCAGAGAAAAGGGCCTGTGGCAGAGGTTCCACTTCTATCCTCAATTCAGCCAAGTCTGTGGCAGAGACTTGTTCTTTCTCAAAGTTCCGAGTGATACCCTGGCTGCCAGGTCGGTGTGAGAGGCCTGTCCGGGTACACTATACCCCCTCGGCTGAGGGGCGACGAAAGTGAGAGTGTTATTTGAAGCAGGACTGCTTCTGTTCTATCCAAGCCTGAATCTGCAACTTCTCCTTATCACCAACCTTTCTCTATCTACCTCAAGTTCACTGTTTGCCGTGTTGGCAAGAATAAAAGCACAGAAAATGACACCCTGCTGTTTGGACATTCTATTATTGCTCTCATCATCATCATACCCCTAGACGCTCACAAAGGTAACACGCCATCCCTATTCTATCCAGCGGCTCCTGCGGGGGTAGCGATACACATATTTTTCAACATTCTTGTTACAACATAGAAAAACAGGCTTCCAGAGGGAGGAAAGTTAGGTGAAAATGATCATAGCAACCAACCAACAATTGCCAAGGTTAGTGTACAGCCACCAAACACTATACGACTTTGGGTTAGAATACTATTCCCGGATCTAGTTGCTGACCCTTGATGATGCCTAGACAAAGATGGTAAAGGCTTTCTAGAGCAAAATTGCATTGTCAGGGAGCTACATATCATTTATCATGCTACCTCTATTGGAGGAGAGAACATAGAACCTTTATTTTTTTTTTACTTTTTTCAGTGCTTATTCCAGAGACTTGGTAAATGGCATGTTTAATACATGACCACAAGCACTTACTGTAGTCATCAGAGACTATGACCATAAAGCTATTTTGAGGTGAAAATATTATGTCTAATATACATTGCACAACCAAAGTGAGGACTCTTAGGACAGTAGTAAATTATTTCATCTTCATGGAATTTCCAGTTTTCGAATTTCAATAAAATGAAAGTAAAACAAAGTATACACTCAAAGAGTAGTCATAGTTTCATTCTCAATAAGACTTATGCAAGTATGACTACTACAGCAAACTGCCAAGTAGAGAAAAGGGGAGAGTAGGAACAAGGGAATAGTAGCTGAAGCTAAACCCAACATTGCCCACTCAATTGGTTTTGAGGAGACTATCTCGGTACTCATAAAATACAATAAACATAAATGTAAAAGATTTATTGAAATATAAAAATGCAAAACAACACAATTGTACAAATCCATGATTGGTCAAGGTTTGAGGATTAACCCGGCCATGGTAGGATGGATTGCTGGTGGACTGCAGGAAGAGGCAGGACAAGAACGGCAAGCTGATACAAGCAATATGGGATTTACAGGGTACATGGATAAAAAAATCCAATGATGCTGGTAAAACCAGCATCGTGTCATCCAACGGAGGTATCCGTGTAGGTGACGGTTGCAAGGTAATGCATAAGCTGGGGAGATAGCTGGGACCCATAGGGATCCCTAAGTGCTGCCGAGGACGTCCTGGACCATCAGAGCCCTGCAGTCGAACCGCCAGTGGACCGGTCCACGCTGCTGATCTAATGGCCAGACGGCCATTAAATAAGCTATCCCAGCCTGGAGACGCCAGGGACGCCTATGGAGAGCCGCGTCATGACGTCACTAGGTCAGTCACCCCGCACAACGCAAGTGCGCGGGCAGCGCTGCTGTGCGAGTGTGATCCGCCAGAGCCAAGGGGCGGGGAGCCCTGAGCCAGGGAGGATCAAGTGGGGGTAAGCCATGAACGGCCCCCCCACCAGGGGAGACACCTGTCCGCCGCGGATGGGAGATTCGGCCGCCGGGGCCGTACCAATTGACCCACAGGGTAACAAGATAGAAGGACATGGGAATTGGAATAAAATAAATTAATAGAAAGTAAAAATAATAATCAGTAGGGGTGTAAACCCACTGGAATTAATTGCTAATAAAGGTGAACTACAACACTGTCACCTCACTGGCGGCTGCAGCATACTCAGGTGAGGAGAAGGGAAGCCCACAAGACAAGGGCAGGATTGAAACCCTGTGGTGGGCACATACCAGTGATCATGGGTAAGGAAAAATAAAAAGTGGAGAATAATAAATGTGAAAGTGTGTGAAGCTAGGAGAACTAAGAAATTAAGGCATCGGGGGGCCTCCAATATGGCGTGCCCTATAGCCCTAAACCCAAGCTCAAGACAATTAATGAAAGTGAAAGAGAGGAAAAAGAGAGAGAGAAGGGCTGCAAAAATTATTGCAGCCAAGAGGTGAAAAAGTGAGAGAATAAAATAATTATGAGAAAGTGCGTAAAAGGGACAGGTTGTGTGGGTAGGAACCGAACCAAGGTAAGAGCGTGAAAGTGCGGGTGCATGAATAACAAAGTGCCCACCATATGGTAAAGGAGTGCAATGTCAAGTAAAATAGTTAACATAGTAACCAAAATAATTGTATGGAAAGAATTACCATACAAGAATGCCCCCATACAATATGATTGATGTACCCAAGGCGGTGAAAAAAGGGGGGGGGGGGGAGAATCTGGATTGATACACAAGAAGTATGGGTAGCTAATGGTGATACCAGCACGGCTGGTGGATATCCAGTCCGCATATACCCACAGACCCTGAGTAAGGGGTCGGGGTCTAAGTAAACTCCACCCTGATGGGAATTAATCAATGTGTGTATAAAGAAGGGGCAAACTCAAAAACTATATATATTTTTGATTGGATATAATTAAATAACATGACATAAATGGGGTCTGACCATTCAATACCTGAGATGTCCATTATCCAATCAGTCAGGGAGACAGTGTATATACTAGAAACACCGAGCAATCAATGATATAATATATTAATAGGGAAGAGGAAAGGGTATAAATTAGAGTCACTCAGGGAGAAAGAGAAACGGGTGTGTTATCCACCCAATAATTGTAAACAAAAGGGGGAGTATAGCCTCATATAAAAACACATAATATAGATAGAAATGTACCATCATCCCAGTTGTAGTAGCTGGCCATTAGATCAGCAGCGTGGACCGGTCCACTGGCGGTTCAACTGCAGGGCTCTGATGGTCCAGGACGTCCTCGGCAGCACTTAGGGATCCCTATGGGTCCCAGCTATCTCCCCAGCTTATGCATTACCTTGCAACCGTCACCTACACGGATACCTCCGTTGGATGACACGATGCTGGTTTTACCAGCATCATTGGATTTTTTATCCATGTACCCTGTAAATCCCCGATTGCTTGTATCAGCTTGCCGTTCTTGTCCTGCCTCTTCCTGCAGTCCACCAGCAATCCATCCTACCATGGCCGGGTTAATCCTCACGGCTCATACCGTGGTAAGCTTGTCAACCCCCCCTGTCACCACCCCTGGGTTGTTTTTTCCCCCTTTCCCCCCCCCCCTCTCTCTCTTCACCCTTTTCTTCCCTCCTTCTTCCCCCCCTCTTCCCAATCCACCTTTCTTTCCTCCCCCCTCTCACACCCCCCTTTCCCCCCCCCTTTTTTCCTCCTTCCCCTCCCCTTTCTTTTTTCCCCTTCTTTCCCCCCCCCTTTCCTCTCCCCTTCACGTCTCTTCCCTGTACCCCTTCCCCCCCCCTTTCCCTTCCTTTCCCCCCCCTCCATTTTAGTGTTCCCTCCTTACCCTTCCCTGCGTCCCTGTCCTTCTTCTCACCAATTATCCCCCTTTCCCCCTTCCTTTTTCCTCTCTTTCCCTCTAATTCTTTCTC
This sequence comes from Rana temporaria, assembly GCF_905171775.1. Classification (NCBI taxonomy): domain Eukaryota; kingdom Metazoa; phylum Chordata; class Amphibia; order Anura; family Ranidae; genus Rana; species Rana temporaria. The sequence goes on from NC_053490.1 coordinate 442,450,104, forward strand.
TCTTCCCCCCCCCCCACTCTCCTCTCTTGTTTCCTCTTTTTTCCCCCTTCCCTTCTCCTCTTCCTTTTCCCTACCTTGCCAGGATATGATGCTCTGGGGTCTTACATGTATAGCCTTATTGGCATGACTATACATATACATTCTTCTTCACCTCTAGAATTCCACGATTTATTATCCCCCTGTTCGCCGCGGGGGGAACCCCCCTGAACCGTTCGGTTCCGTGCATTTACAATTGACCCATTGGGTAAGCCTATATTATTTATTATGTTGATTTGTACTTTTCTTGCTGATGTTTATTACATGTTTTTTACTGTACTATTCATTGTATAGATTGGCTGTCCTGACGAAGAGGCATCCCCGCGAAACTAGTCGACCTTGACCAATCATGGATTTGTACAATTGTGTTGTTTTGCATTTTTATATTTCAATAAATCTTTTACATTTATGTTTATTGTATTTTATGAGTACCGAGATAGTCCCCTCAAAACCAATTGAGTGGGCAATGTTGGGTTTAGCTTCAGCTACTATTCCCTTGTTCCCACTCTCCCCTTTTCTCTACTACAACTGGGATGATGGTACATTTCTATCTATATTATGTGTTTTTATATGAGGCTATACTCCCCCTTTTGTTTACAAACTGCCAAGTAGTCGGTTTTCCCATTTTAATACCATTTTCTATTTTAATTTTATTTCACTCCCTAAATAAAAAAAAGTATTTTTTCAGTTAACAAAATAAAATATTGAGAGTATATTTGTATTTCAGTATACACTTGTAAACCTACGCTATGTACCTACCTTTAACACAGCTGCTGTACTGAATCAGAATGTAATCTAAAAGATATACTGTATGCTATATAAATACAGCGCTCAGGCAAACTATAAAAATTCCCAGGAAACTGAAGAAAAACATTTATATATATATATATATATATATATATATATATATATATATATATATATTGTGGCAAAGTCGCTTGGGTTAGTAGAAATAGTGAAACCTGCAGCGCAGCAAAGTCACCAAAATAGCAATAAATATGGCTTTATTGCATCAAAATAATAATACAAACAAAAAGGCCTACTCCAGCTTAGGAGGCTAACTAAACAGTAGTGTCCCTCACTACGGGTTACTGGAGCGGCTATTCCGGCCTCCAGTATAAACAAACAAAAATAATAGTTCAATATAAACAATAAGTTCTGACAGACCTTGTTCCTCAGATACACAGACAGACTTCAGTCTGCCCATCCAGCACAGCCTGGATCTCACACTGAGCTCTCCCTCTCCCAGACTCTATCAGGTGCAGGCTAATTAATAGGGAGAGAGAGGAGGATTACCTATTGGGCCAGGCTTAACCCTCTCTATGACAGGGAAAGCTGACCTTTCCAATCTCACACTGACATACCTGGAATCATGTACTCTGTCACAATATATATAAACAAACAATTACACTATATTACCAAAAGTATTGGGATGTCTGCCTTTACACGCACATGAAATTTAATGGCATCCCAGTCTTAGTCCTTAGGGTTCAATATTGAGTTGGCCCAGCTTATGCAGCTATAACAGCTTCAACTCTTCAGAGAAGGCTGTCCACAAGTTTAGGAGTATGTCTATGGGAATGTTTCACCATTCTTTCAGAAGCACATTTGTGAGGTCAGGCACTGATGTGGAGAAGAAGGCCTGGCTCGCAGTCTTCACTCTAATTCTTACCAAAGGTGTTCTATAAGGTTGAGGTCAAGACTCTGTGTAGGCCAATCAAGTTCCTCCACCCCAAACTCGTTAATCCATGTCTTTATGGACCTTGCTTTGTGCACTGGTCTAAATCATTTGGTGGAGGGGGGATTATGGTGTGGGGTTGTTTTTCAGGGGTTGGGCTTGGCCAACCCCTGAAAAACAACCCCACACTCCTAAGGTGTCAGCATACTAAAATATGTTGGACAATTTCATGCTCCCAACTTTGTTTGGGGATGGCCCCTTCCTGTTCTAACATGACTGTGCACCAGTGCACAAAGATAAGGATCGCAGGAGGGTTTCCCAACTCTGCCTGCATAGTGACATCACGTATAGTTCCACTCCAATGCACATTTCACCCTGAGCATTCAATGCTCCCTGATGAAACCGTTAAAGTGAAAAATGCGTTGTCATCCAGCAGGCAGATTTGGGCTTGCAACAGGCTGAGCAGTGTGTGACCTGTTCAATTTTAGCAGTGATAATATCCAGGGAATGGAGTAATGCAGGATTATCAGAGCAGTGGCAGTAAATCGAGAAATAGGGATGTAGGCAGGTTACACTGTGTTTGGTTTTGGTGAGTTAGCAGCTGGTCCAGGCTGGGGAAGGGTATAACTTCTAGAAGTTATGTTCCCGGATTTTTGGTCCCAGCTGGCCCACCTGTGATATAAAAAGGGTGAAGGCTGAACTTAGGTCACTGGTCAGCTCTTTTGGAATTGCTCTGCTTGGTCAGATCTTTCTAGCTGTCTAAGCGTGGATTGAAGACACCAGGACAGCCAAGTCATGGACAATACCATAATGGACTCTCGCCTTACAGAGATATTCCTGGGCAGTCACACTACGATAGTCAGAGTTAGGAGAAAGACATTGTTCATATTGAACTGTTATGACACACTTCTTCAGTAAAGTACATTAACTGTTATGACTCTGGTCTGAAGTAATTAAAGCGGCGCAAGTTGGTTCTGGCGTATCAAAGAACCAGGGTCTGTAAACGCACCATGGGGTATGACGTAACATTACTACAAGGGTTAATTTAGCAAAGCGAGAAGAGGAGTGTAGTTGCTAAGAGTAACCAAGTGAAAGTTTAAGAAACAAAGCAACCAGTCATTAAGTGTAGTACCTGTAAGGTACTAGCCCTCTGGTACCGAGGGGGTTGATATTCTGGCTCTCTCCCAAGCTGTTGGTATTCAATAGCACCTGTGATTTGTATTTTTTTGTACTGTCCTGGAAATATTTAAAACCCAATAAAATCTTTGTGAAACAAATCAAAAGATGCCTTCATCTCCACACCTCAGAGTGAGGTGGCACTAGCCTAGAAGGACAGAGCAGATGATGGTGATCTGAGGTAGGTTGGTGTTGTCAAAAGACCTGTTCAGATAACTACTGAAATCTCTATGAATCACCAGGGGAAGGCACATACAGTAAAAGGCACAAGCCTACAGTACCTGCAGCTGTAAAGACAAGGGAACATACACATTTACTACAGCTGGCCTATGCCTATTAATATCCAATTTTAAACACAATAGAATGCCCTCCTGCCACTCCTGGATCAAGAAATACCTGGTAAATTGTGCACAGCAAAGGATTTAACTTAATCAAAATGGAAACCTCCTTGGTATATGAAGAATAGGCAAATAATGTAAGGTTTAATTTTCTTAACTAATTGAAAAATCAGAGCACATTTAAATTTGCTATTTAAGCCTTTGATATGAAAGTGATCCCACAGAAGAAATTTTAACAGTGGGAGCAATATATGCCACCAACTATATCAGGCATCTATAACCAGGAAGTTCTTGCCCTGAGAGCAGGGCCTGCATGGGGGATTAACATAGCTAAACCAAGACCCACATAAATAACCCTGCTATACATAAGCCAAGCAAGCACACTCAGTATTACCACACACTTTTAGAGTGCCCATAAATTTATGGAAGATGAAGTCATCCAGAAACAAGCACTAGACAAATAGCTCAGATAGGGAAAAGAAAAGGGGCTTAAGCAAGCAACCCTCAACCTCTTCACAATACACAACTTGAAGTTCAGGATAGTTATCTGAAAAAAAAAGGCAACCATAAAACTTCAGGCGAACAGGGAAGCGCAGTTGCAGGACCCATGCAGGAATCTCACTTTACAAAGTCCCTAATTTGCTGGCTGCAAGCAGGGTGCTAAAAACCTGGTAGTGCCATTATTTTGTATCTGCTTTCAAATATACCAAGGTTTTGCAGCCACTTGCTCATCTATATAATGGATCTGCGTAGTTTGTGTTTCAGCAGCAAAATCTGTAAACAGTAGGAGTTTAACATTTTCATATTGGATCTTGGGAAGAATGCATGCAATTGCCAGGACCATGTTCCTGCCTCAAAAATTTTAGAACTTTACCAGGATAGGATTCAGAGGAAATTTATTTGGGTGTCTTTATTGCCAGCAGTTTAACTATACGCTGGAGAGGCTGAGACATCTTCCACCTCAGAAACACAAGATTCGGTCTCAGAGAGTCAGCCCATATATCCGCCTACACCATTCCCGATAGGCATGCATTCCATGGCAGGTGATCTATTCTGGTTATTAATGCTGCTTTATGCTGTTCAATGGCCTCTGGGATAGGCTTAGTGTATGCCACTTGCAGCATCCAAAAGTAGAGGAGCATGTTCAGCCGTGTTCTCTGACAGCAGTGACACTGTGATTCACTTTCTGTGATGAGGTATGGAGGTTTCCCCCACCGATTTACCGACTCAGAGATGCGGTCTATATACATACACACACACACACACACACACACACAAACAATTTCCTTTTATTCCAGACATACGTGATACAGTATGGGAATAAAGAGCATTGCAATTTATTCACCAAGGACACAATCTACTATTTCATGATCTATCTTATTCAAGCTTCCTCCTTCTGTGCAATACTTGTATAAACAAATCAGGTGCATTGTTAAAACACAAGGTCATCGATTGTTGGAAGAATAGTTACATTCTTCACTGACAAAGGTTTCTACACTCACCCTCTATTATCTAAAGAAACTATCTATTCTTATCATTTATTTACTTCTCCGATTTTAACGGGTGATAAAAGCATAGAGATGGAATGAATCAATGGAAAAATAAACTTTAACACAGAGGTGCCCAACCTTTTGAAGAACGGAAGCCACTTCAGTGACTTGGTAACGGGTCTTGGGCCAAAATGAGCAGAGCGGGCGGAGGACAGGTCTACTTTACATATGCTCTTCTCTATGAGCCCTCTGATCTCATCTGCCCAGATGGAAGGGGACGGATCCCCTTCTGTTTTTTTTAGATTGGATTGGAGGTAGGCGGGTGTAAAAGTACACAAGTCTGTTTATATCTGCCGCTCCATAGAGGTGAATAGAGGGTCAGAATAAAAAACAGACAGGCAGATCTAATTGGACCAATTGTGTGAAAGGGATTGAAAGCTGCTTTCACACTGATGCGCTGTGGTTTAACCGCACTGCGGGTGCAGCACAGTGCACCTATGGCTTTCCTAAGCATCTAATATCCACTCGCCTTGGGCACAGCACTTATGTGCATTGAATGTTGTGAGAGAGCTGCAGCTGATGACCTGGCCTCACAGGATATTTATCATGCTTGATTGACACTTTAGAACTTACGGTCTTTAAGGGTCCAATATTTCTGGTAAGCCTCTCTTCAGTTGGTGGCGGCTTTCTGCAATATCGTTTGTCACAGACATATGCTTATTATCCATTTTTTATATATATCATTGTACATGGTGTTTATATCACTCAGTGTAATTTTTTAGCACTACAATTGATATGTTTTGTTTGTTTTTCTCCATACTCTGCCTGCCATCCCTCCCTCCATGCTAAGCCTGCCATCCCTCCCTCCATGTTCAGCCTGCCATCCATCCCTCCATACTCTGCCTGTCATCCCTACCTCCATGCTCAGCCATCCATCCCATCCACCCCCAGCCATACTCGGCGAAACCCAGCCATACTCGGCGATACCCAGCCATACTCGGCGATACTCAGCAATACCCAGTCATACTCAGCAATACCCAGCCTCTGTATGTGGCCAGGCTATGGAAGTCTCCCACATGTGTTATCACCATACTCAGGAGTAGGAGAATCTATTTTGGGGTGTCATTTTTGGTATGTACATGCTATGTGTTAGAAATATTGTATGAATGGACAACTTTGTGTAAAAATGCAATTTCATTTTCTTTCCACATATTCCAAAAACTTTTAGAAAAAAAATGACATGTTCAAAAGACTCATTATGCCTCATAGATTATACATTGGGGTGTTTATTTAAAAAATGGGGTAATATTTGGGACATTTCTATTGTCCTTGTGCTCCAGGGCCTTTAAAAGTGTAAGAGGTAGTCAGGAAATTAGATGTGTAATTTATGCTCCAGTACGCCTGAAGGTGCTCCCAGCATGTTGGGCCTCTGTATGTGGCCAAGGTGGGTATCACCATATTCGGGAGGAATAGCAGAATGTGTTTTGGGGTGTAATTTGTGGTATGCATATGCTGTGTGTTAGAAATAACCTGCTAACATGACAATTTTGTTAAGAATTGTGGGAAAAAATTACAACTTCAAAAAACTCACCATGCCTCTTACTAAATACCTTGGGGTGTCTACTTTCCAAAAAGGGGTCATTGGGGGGGGGGTATTTGTACTTTCCTGGCATGTTAGGGTCTCAAGAAATGAAATAGGCCGTCAGTACATCAGGTGTGATCAATTTTCAGAGATTGACACCATAGCTTGTGGACTATATAACTTTCACAAAGACCAAATAATATACACCACTTTGGCCTATATTTACCAATGATATGTAGCAGTATACATTTTGCCCAAAATTTATGAAGAAAAATTACTAATTTGCAACATTTTATAATAGAAACAAAGAAAATGCATTTTTTTTTTTTTTACAGAATTTTCAGTTGTTCTTCTTTTATAACGCAAAAAATAAAAAACCCAGAGGTGATTAGATACCACCAAAAAAAAGGACAACAATTTCATATGGGTACACTGTTCCATGACTGAGTAATTGTCATTAAAATTGTGAGAGCACTGAAAGCTGAAAATTGGTCTGGTTAGGAAGGGGGTTTAAGTGCCCAGTGGTCAAGTGGTTAATAATAATCTTTCATTCAGGAATCTCCCTAGCTACAGGTATTGCCGGCTGTTGCTGTCTTAGGCAGAGTGCAATTGGTATCACTCTGCCTGGGACAGGACCTGGCACTATAAAGGAAGCATCTGCTTATGCTGCTCTGCTCCCTCAACATCCATGCTTCCTCTAGCACTTGCTCCATTCGGAACACTGATGCTCTGGGATGGTAAGTTGGGAACCTGCAATCTGGGCAGAAGGTCGTGGGCCACATCAGATGGCCAGCGCTTGGGCACTCCTGCTTTAACACATATCATAATGCTTGTGATTTCCAGAGATTATCCTATGTAGTTATACACAGTGGCCCAGATTCTCAAAGGGCTTACGACGGCGCAACGCAATGTACGCCGTCGTAAATCCTAATCTGGGCCGTTGTATCTATGCGACTGATTCTTAGAATCAGTTACGCATAGATATCCATTAGATCCGACAGGCGTAAGGCTCTTACGCTGTCGGATCTTAAATGCATTTTTTTTTTCGGGAATACTAGACAATCCAGAACATTTTCTAATAATTAGTCCCTGATAAAAAGTTTAAAAAACAAATTAATAACTATTTAAATTGTCACAAATGTACCTTTAAAGTAGAAGTCCAAAATGCTCTTAATTATAACAACATTTAAGAGGGTCATATAAGGGGGCCTTTTAGGAATGTCTTAAAACTGGAAAGCGGAGGCAGACTTCCAGATCATCTGACCACCTTGACTGGCTGTCACAGTGGTCACATTTTCGTAAACAATAATTAGGAGCTTAGTCACTGTTATGAGAGCATGCAGTAAGTATGCTCTCAGCACAGAATGTCTGTTTCCCATGGACACATATGTGTGGTGACTGGGCATTAACCACTTCAGCCCCAGAATGATTTGCCCCCTTCCTGACCAGGCCATTTTTTGCGATACGGCACTGCGTAGCTTTAACTGACAATTGCGCAGTCGTGCGACGTTGTACCCAAACAAAATATATGTCCCTTTTCCCTACAAATAGAGCTTATTTTGGTGGTGTTTCATCATCTGTTTTTTTTTTTTGCGCTATAAACAAAAAAGAGCAACAAATTATTAAAAAAAAACAATATTTTTAACTTTTTGCCAAAAAAACCCCCCCCCCAAAAATGATATAAAAAAAAGAATTTCTTCATCAGTTTAGGCCAATATGTATTCTTCTACAAATACCGCAGCTGCTGATTTTTTATAAAAAGACACTTTCCTGTCCAGGTATCTAGTGCTGTCTTCAGCCAGGCTGGTTCTTCACCAGTCTTCAGGTACCTGGCACTTGCATGTTTACTGTGGGAAATCAGCCGTGACTCTTTGCAGAGTCGGAGTTGGCTCCCCATTGTGCATTCACAAGTCACTCTGTGCTTTGTGAATGGCGCCACAGCCTCATGCATCCTGTGAGGTGTCTTAGGGGGTGGTGGTGGGAGGGTGAACTTCTGCAGAGAATCCCTAGGCCAGTGGTTCTTAACCTGGGTTCGATCAAACCCCAGGGGTTCGATGAGTCAGTCTCGCGGGTTCGGCAGAGGTCAAGACACACACCCGACTCATATGATTCGTAATGACACGCCCCGCATGTCCATCATTGGCTGCAGGTGATCACGCAACATCGCTTGGCCTATTTGTGCTGCAGGGTATTCGGCGCGCCCAGTAGTCAAACTGTAACTGTCGTGATGGTACGTTGTGTGATTTCTTTCTTAATATTTTAATCCCTTCATACTAACTATGTCGAGCAAAAAAAGAAAGTGGTCGGACGAATATGTAAAATATGGATTCAAATGTATAACGGAACGTGATGGGAGTCAGCGTCCTAACTGCATGATTTGCAATGCCAAGTTGAGCAATTCTAGTCTAGCACCGGCAAAACAAAGAGAACACTTCCTTAAGCTGCATGGAGATGGAAAATACAAGAACACAACGCTCGCTGGATTCAAGGTGAGGGGAGCCAGATTCGATGAAAAGGCTAGTCTGCCTGTTCTCGACTTTGTACCCATCAACAAACCGATCCTCATAGCATCGTACGAAGTTGCTTACCTGATCGCAAAGCAGGGCAAACCACACACCATTGGTGAAACACTCAGCTGTGTTGAAGATGGCGAATATCATGCTGGGAAAAGCGGCTGAAGTTAAGTTATCCCAAATTCCTCTTTCAAATGACACCATCAGCGACAGAATAGAGGACATGAGCAAAGACATATTGGCTCAAGTAGTTGCAGATCTGAATTCAAGCCCGGAAAAATTCAGCCTTCAACTCAACCAGACCACAGACATTTCCAATCTAAGCCAGCTTGCAGTATTCGTGCGCTATGTGAAAGACGATGTGATAAAGGAAGATTTTTTATTTTGGAAGCCTCTTACAACAACAACTAAGGCAGCCGATGTGAAGAAACTTGTGGATGACTACTTCAAAGACAAAAAATAAAAATAAAAATATATTGCGCTAAACTAAAACCAAAACTTTAGGCAGCCAACACAACAAAAGGATAATTGTGAAAAACTTGAAAATAAAGTGTAGCGCCAATAAGGGAACCGCCTGTATGGCGGATCTACTATGGGCCTAGTGATAGTGTGATCACAGACCTGGGGTAGCAGTGCTCATTCGTTAAGAAATTGTAGTGACCATTAATATATTGACTGTACGTGATTGGTAAGTAAACGCCAATAGCCAAGATGTGCAAATGGGTCACTCAGGTCCTGTTTGGATGCTATTTGAGTGACCCATTTGCACATCTTGGCTATTGGCGTTTACTCACCAATCACGTATAGTCAATATATTAATGGTCACTGCAATTTCTTAACGAATGAGCACTGCTACCCCAGGTCTGTGATCACACTATCACTAGGCCCATAGTAGATCCGCCATACAGGCGGTTCCTTTATTGGTGCTACACTTTACTTCAAAGACAACAATCTTTCGTGGGATATGGTTTCTGCAGTTTGTTCGGATGGAGCTCCAGCCATGCTAAGAAGAAAGTCTGGTTTTGATGCGCTAGTGAAAGCCGATGCACCACACATCATTGTTACGCATTGTATTGTGCACAGGCATGCGTTGGCAACAAAAACCTTGCCTCCAAAACTGGCAGAAGTATTAAAAATTGTAGTGGAATACGTGAACTATGTGCAAAATAGTGCTCTGAGGTACCGCATCTTCAGGGAGCTGTGTAAAGAAATGGGATCTGAATTCGAGGTACTTCTGTACCATTCTAACGTTCGGTGGTTATCCCGGGGACAGGTGCTGAATCGTGTTTTTGCTGTGCGTGTGGAATTAGCCCTGTTTTTGCAAGAGCACCAACATTGTCATGCAGATTGCTTCAAAAATTCTGAGTTCATTCTCATTTTAGCGTACATGACCGATATCTTCGCAACTCTCAATCATCTCAATCAACTGATGCAGGGCAGTGGAGTCAACATCATCGAAGCGGAATAAAACCTGAAGGCTTTTCAAAAAAAGCTACCATTATGGAAACGACGAATAGAGAACGATAACTTCGCAAACTTTCCCCTGCTAGACGACTGTGTAAGTAAGGTCAAAGATGTATCTGGAATGAGACATTTCTGTACCCGCGGAACTGAAGCAAGCAATTGCCACGCACTTAGATGAGCTTGCAAAGTCTCTCGACGGATACTTCCCTACAAGAGAGTCATATCCAGCATGGGTGAGACAGCCGTTCACGTTTAGTGTTGAGACAACAGATGTCAATGATGAATACCTCAAAGAAATCATTAAACTTCAGCAGAGCCAGGTTCAACAGCAACTCTTCAGAACAACAACGCTCTCAAGCTCTTTTGGTGTCAACAAATGGTAACGTACCCTGTTATTGCTAAGAAAGCTCTGGAGATTTTCATACCGTTTGTTACAACATATCTTTGCGAGCAATCCTGTTCGAGGATGCTGGACATAAAAACGAAGAAAAGGAACAGACTTTGTTGAGAAAATGACATGAGAGTGGCACTTGCCAAGGTAAAGCCGCACATTTCTGAACTGGTCTCTGAAAGACAACAGCAGAAGTGACACTGATTTGCAGTAAATATTCATTATTATGTTTTTGTTTTTGTGTGAAAATCATGTTTTAATGGTTTTGTTCTTTGTTCTCAATGGTTTTTTCTTTAATGGTTTTGTTCATTTCGTGCACCTATGTATAAATATATACCTAAATATATACCTATGTTTTGAATTTGAAAAAATCATATTTTATTTTTCCAATTAAAGTGGTTGTAAACCCACATGTTGACCTTTGCCTACAGGTAATAATAAGGCTTACCTGTAGGTATAAATAATATCTCCTAAACCTGTACGGTTTAGGAGATATTCCCCTCGCAATGCACCGCTGATTGCAGCGGCGCATGTGCAGGGGGGATCCTCGGCTGAAGGGCCGGCCCCGCCGACCCATGCCGGATTGAAATCTCCCACGCGGGAGTGACGTCATCGCCGCTCCAGCCAATCATAGCGCTGAAGCGGCAATACCCGGAAGACACGTTCGGCTCGGCGTGGACCAGGTAAGTTCCCTACCTCGTTCCGAGGTAAGTATTTCATAATGAGCTAATATGTGGTGCATACTAGCTCATTATGGCTTTTGCCTTGCAGGGTTAAAAAAAAATGTATATGCGGGTTGACATGAAGAAGAGTCGACATAGAGAGAAAAGATTCGACGAAGTAGCTAAAAACATACGATCGCAGCAAGCGGACATTTATGGTGAAATGCTCTGCCCATAGGCTATAGAAGAATTCTAATGTTGGTTGACTAGTAATAATAATTAATAAATATAATTATTATTAGTAATACAACATTAGAATTCTTCTATAGCTTGTAGGCGGAACATTCGACCGGAAATGTACGATTGCGGCATCGTACAGTTTCATTGCTCCATCAAATATATATATATTTTTTTTAAAGATTCTATCGAATCTTCTTATTATTTATTTATTTATTTTTCTTTTTTTATGATTCCGTCAAATCTTCTTTTTTTTTTTTTAAGAATCTTTTTAGAACATTTGACAGACACCATAAGCCTTCAATGACAGATTCAACCTTAAAGGAGTTGTAAAGGAAAAATGTTTTTTTTGCTCAAATGACTGTTTACAGGGTATAGAGACATAATAGTTAACTGATTCCTTTTAAAAACGATTAAAAATAGATAAAAATCAATCATATAATGTACCTGTAGTTTCAGTTTCATTTTTGCATGTTATCCTGCCTCTGTGCTGTATAGAGCCATAGAGAAGTGATCGTTTGGAAAACGAAACTAGAAGCTCCCAGTACTGTGGTCATCAGGAAACAGACAACCAGGAAGTGTCCAGAACAGAGCAGAATTACAGCAACATCAGAGCAAAAACAAACAATGAGCACATGAAACCAGGACTGCAGTAAGGTAAAGGAAAAAAAAAATTCTTTAGTGACCCTTTAATTTGGATTTTCGGACGAATGCATTTTTTTAACGAAAAACTAAATAAATAAAAACAAATTTCGGGAGTAACTAAATAAATTTATTTTTCGGACAAAAACGAAATTCCGAAATATTTCAGTGTGCACATGTCTAATTGTTTTATACTGTAGGCCTGTAATTCTTAGGAATAACTCACTTAAATCTGACCAAACAAGAATCTAATAGGCATCCCGGGTATGACATTTTTTTAAAAACAAAATGATAAATTATAATATAATAAATAATTATAAATAATTATAACAAATAATAATATAATTCTAATAAAAATTATTCAATAATGTAATCAACTCAAAATCACTGAAATTTTCTCAGTTGCAGAATTGTCGCTGTCATTATTTTATTTTTTTTATGACGAATTTTCCCACAAATCGCTATCGCACAATTCTGCAAGTGATTATAATTTATTATCGCTGTTTTCTAGCTGATCTAAAACCATTTTTGACATAAAGGGACACTTTTGGTTGCTATGGACAATCTACAGTTTGCAGGGAGAAAGAAATGTTTTTATTATATAAAAGAACATGCATGACACTGGGCAGACCACTAGGGACAAGGGGGTGTGTTTTTTTTTACATACAGTACTGTAATCTATAAGATTACAGTATACTGTATGTAAGGTGTTTGTTTACGTTTTTGAATTTGGCGCCGATCTCCGCTCCCGTGCGTCGTAACGTCGCAGGGAACGGAGATCGGCGGCACAGGAGGACGCTGTGTGAATCGAGCGAGGTCCCGCTCGCTCACACAGCGCGGTGACATCGCTGGATCCAGGACAAGGTAAGCCAGCGCACGCTGCAGGCTCTGCATAGCTTACCCCGAGCGTGACTCGGGGATACCGATCGCAGCAGAAAAAATCCACCCCGAGTCACTCTCGGGGTTACCGCTAGGAGGGTTAAGGCCCAACTGTCCAGCCACACCATAAATGCATATGGGTGGTGGGAACAGGTTTGCCTTGTACATACGTATGGGATTTCCAACGGGAAAGGTTCCCTTTGGAAATCCCGAGGGGAAAGCAGAGAATCTGCTTGGTTTAGTCTTTCCCCTACACACAGCTGGTTTTCCATATAGGAAAACTGCCCCATCACAGTTTTTTCCATAGGAAAACTGCCAAAAACCGCCGGGCAAAAAGTCAGGAACCCGGCGGGGAAAAAAAAGAGAACTGGTTCTCTTTTTTTGTCCAACGGTTTTTGGGCAGTTTTCCCGTCGGAAAAACTGCGAGGAGCATACACACGGCCGGGATTCCCGGCCAAAAGCTCTCCTCACAGTTTTTCTATCGGGAAAACTGATCGTGTGTAAGAGGCTTTAAATCCTAAATAATGGTTACACTTGTGGTTGTGATACCAGTTTCTTGTTACCTTTTTACCCACTTGATTTCCTTTCTCCACCTTGTACTATTGTTAAAACATTATTATTATTACAGGTACCTTATATAACCATCAATTTATGCTGCACTTTACATATACAGTATATTATACATTCACATCGGTTTCTGCCCTCCAGGAGCTTACAATCTAAGATCCCTAACTCAGATTCATACATACTAGGGTCAATTTAGACAGGAGCCAATTAACATACCAGCATGTCTTTGGAGTGTGAGAGGGAACCGGAGTACCTGGAGGAAACCCACACAGGCACAGAGAGAACATGCAAACTCGGTGCAAGTAGTGCCATGGTTGGGATTCGAAACCCTAGTGCTGACCCTAGTGCTGCTAGAAAGTAGTGCTAACCACTTAGCCACTGTGCTGCGATATAAATGCAAACATATAAAACAAACAAAAAAAAAACACATGTATCATTTCAAAAAATGCTCTTAATTATACTCACATTTATATTCAGAAAGGTAGGTCTTACTTAAAGCCTAAACCTGAACCAAAAATGATATGTGTGGTTGTGATACCAATTTGTGCGAGTCTTTTCTCCCTCGATTTCTACTGTGTTAAAACGTCATAAATTTTATCACAGTCTATATGCAAAGCGATGTTTTCTTAATGTTTGTATGTGTGTCTTATCTTCAAATAAATTAAAAAAAATTAAATAAAACTTCATAAATAAAAACCTATACAAATAACACACATCACTTAAATTTGTTTATATTTATTTCAGTAACTGTGTTAAATAACATCCACATTTATAATCAATTTTTTGGGGGGTTATTGACCTGGAGATTAGTTAAATGATTCTGTTTTGTGCCAAATGAGTACGTGCACCAGAGCAGGTCAGCTGCAGTCAGGTGTGTTTCATGTAAATGTTTCCATAAAAAGAAGAAAGATGTGTAGTGACAGTATTACTTACTTCAACACCCTCAACTTAGACAAAGACCCGATTGACCAACATATCCCAGTCTAGTCAGTTTCTAATGCTTCAGTCAGCAGTGGCTCATTGAAATGTATGCCTTCAACTGCAAATAACTGGATCCTGCAATCTGGATTTTAGAAAATGGTCAAACTTCCTGAGCTTTAATAGCCAGATAGTCCTCTCAAAAAGGATCTTCTTGGCCAAAAAATGAAAGCATTTATTTATAATAGCATGATGTAAGAAAGTACGGCTTTGGCACAGCGCTAATTCTAATTACCTTTAAAAAAACTATTGTAAACATTTAAAATCCTAGACAAGACCTGAGGTTTTTATTTGTTATGCAGTCAAGCTTCATAACCAGTAAAGAATATGGGGCCAGATTCACGTAGGGCAGCGGCGGCGTAACGTATCGTAGATACGTTACACCGCCGCAATTTTTCATCGCAAGTGCCTGATTCACCAAGCACTTGCGATGAAAACCTACGCCGGCGGCCTCCGTCGCAAGGTGGGCCAATTTAAATGGGCGTGTGCCATTTAAATTAGGTGCGCTCCCGCGCCGGACCTACCGTGCATGCTCCATTTCCGAACTCCCGCCGTGACGTCATTTTTCCGAACGGCGACGCGCGTAGCGTAATTCCGTATTCCCGGACGGCTTACGCAAACGACGTTATTTTTTAAATTTCGACCCTGGAACTACCGCCATACTTTACACAGCAATACGATTGCTGTGTAAAGTTAAGGCACCAAAAAAAAACGACTTTGCGACGGGAAACTAGACTAGCGGCGACGTAGCGAACGCGAAAAACCGTCGGGGATCGCCGTAACTCCTAATTTGCATACCCGACGCTGGTTTACGACGCAAACTCCCCCCAGCGGCGGCCGCGGTATTGCATATTAAGACCCGACAGTGTAAAACAATTACACCTGTCGGATCTTATGGCTATCTATGCGTAACTGATTCTATTAATCAGTCGCATAGATAGAAACAGAGATACGACGGCGTATCAGCAGATACGCCGTCGTATCTCCACTGTGAATCTGGCCCATAGTATATTTTATGTGTATGTGTTTTATGATGTAAAATTTGCCTGCGTCAGCAGCATACCGGAGAAATGGACCACTGCTCTCACTCAAGCAGACATGAGGAGTGTCGGACTGTTGAAGACACAGAATATGGTCCAAAACTCAAACATTATATGTTAATTATAAATTTAACCTGAATTAGTTCTCGACTTCTTATATGTCTTGATTACTCCAACACCAAGATATCCTTGTACTAGTTCTTAACTTTGTTTCTGTCATTCTGGGAGTTTTGGGTGTCCCCTTTGTGAGGTATTAGCTCAGTAACAGGGTGTGCTGGACCCCCTGGATGGGTCACAGCACATTGAAATAGGCACAGGCAGACAGCAGGTTCTTTGTGAATACAAAACAGTGGTTTATTTCCAAGTCTGTGGTTACAAGGTACAGGTTTCAAAACAGAAAAAAAAAAGAGAAAATAAACCCTTGCCTTTGGGCGTCTAACTACAAAATACAGGAACCGGTCGTCTGCTTGGTCTGGAACAGCCTAACGGTTTCCCAGCTGATAACTTCAATTGTGCACATGCTGAGCATGGACAGCCAGGGTTACACCCAGTCGTGCCAATATTTCCATTTTCAAATGATCATAGTTCTCTGCTTCCACAAGCTCCAAGTCAAAATAAGCCTTTTGAGACTCCCAAGATAGAGATAGTAGAAGGGCCACTAGTCCAGCCCATTGTTCCTTAGGCCAACTTTCTGTAGCGCCCCCTTTACTTTCAGTAAGGGCACTATGCTAAAGTTAGTGGGGGAATGAGAGAGGTAAGTTGCTCTCATTCCTGATTGTGTTAAATTTGTCTGTCACCAAATCTGGATTGTTCTGTGGGTCAGACTGCGGCGCCATCCCAGGGCGGCAGGTGGCGCCAGAGAGGTCCAGGCGGAGCCGCTTCTTCTCAGCAGCCAATTAGAGGAGTTTTCCCTCACGGGGCATGCTGGGAGGAGTATTTCTGTGGCAGAAGCAGTTGTTCTTGTTTCTTCGTGGGTTCCTGGTTCCAGGTGCGGCACCCACCTTTAGGGTGTGCGCACATCGCGGGCCCCACCACTATGGCCTACCTGGCCTGGGGTCACGCACTACGTGGAGTTCCTGACTCTGGGCCCTCCTGGCCTAGAACAACTGATGCCACAAAGGGGCCCCAGTGACTGACTGGGTCCCCCTTCTACTGAGGAGATCCCAGGCTGTATGCCGTTCGGTGGGGGATCGGCTTGAGGAAACCCGGAGGCAGGTTATCCAAAAGGGCTTGAACGGACCATCGGGGATCTGGTGACCGGGTACTGACAGGTACGCTGAAACTGTCAGACGGTGACCCTAACGTGACTTATTGGGAAGATTCGCTCTGCTGTTCACATTGCCAGCAATGAGCCTGTGGCAGAGGCCTCAACTGGCATCTTAATCCAATCAGAGCCAGGCCTGTGGCAGAGGCCTGTTCCTCCCAGCAACCTTAAAGTGGCGCTCCGGCTGCCAGGCCTGTGGCAGGGGTCTGTCCGGGGGCACTTCACCCACTCTGGGTAGAGTGGCGACGTTTGATGTAACTGCAGAAAGCAGGATTGCTTTCCTTCTATCCAAAGCCTGATACCGCAAAGTTCCTTTACTTCATAAACCTTTTTTGTCTACCTCAAGTTGATGTTGGTCGTGTTGGGCCAAGAAATAAAGCATTCAGAAAACCTCATCTGCAGATTGGACATTCGCTTATTGCTCTACTCACTACCTTTACCCCTAGACAACACATAGAGGTAACTTAATACGCCGATTCCAAAACAATCAGCGGCTCCTCCGGGGGTAGCGATACATTTCTTTTTTTGCTGTCCATTTTAAATGTGGTCAGAAACATCTAAGGTTTTTTTTTTTTTTTTTTCCCCTATTTTTGTTTTTGCTAGAGGGGGGGAGGGGCTGAGGAAAGATGGAAATTATTCTGATTAAACCTATAGAAGATGGTAATTAAAGGAAGTATCAGATAGTAATGTAATCAATGGGAGACTGGGCTGATATGGTGTAGGTTGTAGAAATCGTAAATATTTAATGTGAGTTGATTAACGGATGCTACAGATGGAAAATATGACAAATTAGCTGTATTATGTTTTTTTTTCTTTTTGTGTTTTATGTGAAAAAAGGATAAGAAAAGATAAATAAAGAATTATAAAAAAAAAAAAAAAAGAAACATCTAAGGGTCATCATCAGCAGTCATCTTTGGCAACAGGTGGCTTACCCGAAAAGATGGTATGTTACCTGAATCACTCCCAGCTTCGGTCTGCTGCCTCTACTGAAACTGTTTTATGATGGCCACAATTTAATGTTGGTATTTCTGTGCTTGCAGTCCTAGCGATTTCCTATGGTGGGCCTCCGCCTGACAAAGAGATTCCTGCTGGGTTGCAAGCCTCTGTTGCAAAGCTTGTTGTTGGACTGCAAGGCTCTGTTGTAAACTTGCATTTGTCTGGTGTTGATTTGCATTCGCCAGAGCAAGCTGTCTCAGTATCTCCTCCACGCTGGCATTACTTCACCTGTCCCACAAAACCTCCACCCTATGTGAGGTATTAGCTCAGTAGCTGGGTGTTCGGGACCCCCTAGATCGGTCACAGCACAGTGAAATAGGCACAGGCAGACAACAGGTTCTTTGTAAAACAGAAAATAAACCCTTGCTCCTTTGAGCATCTAACTACAAAACACAGGAACATGTTTGCTTGTTCTGAAACAGCCTACCACTGCCCAAACACCTGACAGTCACATAGAATTAAAGCGGAGTTCCGGCCACAATTTCACTTTTTAAATATAAATACCCCTGTAATACACAAGCTTAATGTATTCTAGTAAAGTTAGTCTGTAAACTAAGGACCGTTTTGTTAGGTTGTTACAGCATTTAGACACTTTATAAAATAGAAATTGACTGGGGCCATCTTAAGTGTGGGCATCATGAAGCCAGACTGTATGACTTCCTGGATTTCAGCCTTGCAGATCTCGCACATGCTCAGTGCTGCACAAGCAGTGTCAGATCAGGTTTCAGCACCTGTGCTGTCCAAGTCACATGATTCTTTGAGACTGGGGAGTGCACAGACTCCTGGAAAGTTACACCCACTACATTCCCAGGAGTCTGTGCGGTGTAGGTTAGGAAGCATTAAGCACCTAGGTGCAGGAAGTGGGAAGATTAACTATTCTGCCTAGCAACAACACTTTGAAGGCATCTAAAAAAAAAAAAAAAATCGTAAAGGACTAATGACATTTTTTTAAAACTACTGATGTAATGTTATATTTATGGGTGGAACTCCACTTTAAGTATTTTAGTCACACAGACTTAGGGCTCTTTCACACTAGCGGACCGTTCGTCCGCTCATTACAAGTCCGTTAACGGACTTGTAATTAATCCCTATGGGATCGCGTCCGTTAGCGGATGGAGCATCCGCTAGCGTCCGCGTCAGTTGGGATCCGTTTTTCCGAACGGAAGAAACCCTATTTTTCTTCCGTTCGGCGGAACGGACCGGATGCAGACGGACAGACGGTCCGTCTGCATCCGATCCCCCAAAGGGGAGAGCGGAGCAGAGACAGGGCGGTCTCTGCACTGTGTGCAGGGACTGCCCTATCCGTCGACAGCTCAGCGGGGATCCCCGCTGAGCTTTGGCGGACACACGGAGCGGACCCAGAAACGGTCCGCTCCGTGTGAAAGAGCCCTTAATCTCACCACTCAGAGAAGATGCTGCTCCTCAGTCCTACAAAGGAATCTAGTTCCAGGGTGGAGCATCTTTACCAATCAGCCTGGGAGTTTTATAGGAGCCCAGAGTACTCAATCTGCTACACCTGAGCTTGTAAACCCAATGCAGAGCAAAGCATCATGGGATGTATAGTTCAGAATACTGGGGTTTCAATTCCAGCAGGACTGATCTAAACTTCCACTACCAGATTGCTGAGGAGAGGAGAACAGACTGCTGGGAGAGGTTATAAAAAGGGCAGATGTGGCCTATATCGCTCTCTTGGGATGCCAGCTTGGATCTGCTAGCAGAGGCTCTGTGTCAGTGAGAGATGCTGCTGAATCGAGGGACAGCATCGTTTCTCATCTACAGCAGACCAGAGGCTATTCCGGGTCCTCCAGTGACGCCTGCACTTCTGATGCAGGTAGGCCGCGGCGGGGTGTGACGGAGGTCAGACGCCATTCCCAGAGCCAGGATCCAGAGGGAGTTCCTGAAGGAGTCATCCTTATCATCTGCACCTTTACCAGCGGGCATTTGCCAATTTAGTTCTTTAAAGCGGTGGTTCCCCCTTAAAAACAATTTTTTTTATTCCACTGCCCCCCCACATTCCATCACGATTAAGGCTATTATTTTTTTTTTCCTGCTGTACATACCTTAGTACAGAATCTTCACCCGTGCATCCGGGTTGCGAGTCCCGCGGGAGTGGGCGTTCCTCACATGATGTTGATTGACGTTTTGCCCAAAAACGAGCTCTCCCCCCGTCGCGTAAGCCGCGTCACGATTGGCGAAAGGAGCCGAACGGCGATGCGCATGCGCAGTATAGCGCCGACTCGCCGTTCGGCTCCTTTCGCCAACCGTGACGCGGCTTACGCGACAGGGGGGAGCTCGTTTTTGGGCAAAACGTCAATCAACATCATGTGAGGAATGCCCACTCCCGCGGGACTCGCAACCCGGATGCACGGGTGAAGATTCTGTACTAAGGTATGTACAGCAGGAAAAAAAAAATAATAGCCTTAATCGTGATGGAATGTGGGGGGGCAGTGGAATAAAAAAAAGTTGTTTTTAAGGGGGAACCACCGCTTTAAGACAGCCCAACTTCCTGGTACTTGTAGTACTACTGAAGCCAGTATATTCTCACTGAACACTGTATGCAGACATCTGTGCCCTGCTCATGTTTCTTTTTATTGGATTTATTTATTTATTTCACATTTATTGGATACAATAATATTAACCACTTTCTTACTGGGCACTTAAACCCCCCTCCTGCACAGACCAATTTTCAGCTTTCAGCGCCGATGCACTTTGAATGATAATTGCGCGGTCATACAACACTGTTCCCAAATGAAATTGTTATAATTTTTTTCCCACAAATAGAGATTTATTTTGGTGGTATTCGATCACCTCTGTGGTTTTTATTTTTTGCAAACAGGTAATTTTTCTCCTTCATTGATGTACGCTGATGAGGCTGCACTGATGGGCTGCACTGATGGGCTGCATTGATGGGCACTGAGAGGTGACACTGAAAGGTGGCACTGATGGGCACTGAGAAGTGGCACTAATAGGTGGCATTGATAGGTGGCACTGATGGACACTCATAGGTGGCAGTTATGGGCACTGATGGGTGGCAATAATGGGCACTGATCGGCACTGGTAGGTTACACTGATAGGCAACATTGCTAGGTTGCACTGATGAGGCACCGATTGGCACAAAACTGGTGGGCATTGATAGGTGGCACTTGTGGGCATTGATAGGTGGCACTTGTGGGCACTGGCAGGTGGCACTGGCAGGTGGTATTTGTGGGCACAGATGAGGCAGAATTGCCTCTTCCTCTTCGGGACATCGGTCCCTTACACACAAGTCGGTGATCGGCTTTTTTTCTCTCCCCACGCTGTCAGCTGTAATTGACTGTTTACATCATGTGATCAGCTGTCATTGGCTGACAGCTGATCACGTGGTAAGGGGCCGGGACCGGCCCTTTACACGGATCTGTGATCACCCGAGTCTCAGTGATCACAGCGCAGGCCACGTGCACCCTGCAGGGGTGCGCAAAGGGGAGGACGTCTATTGATGGCACTTTATTTTTTTGGGAGGGTGACAGGTACCTGGTTTTGAGCAAAAGTTTGCCCCTGCACACAGCCTCTTAGGACACATCACAGGTTCCAGGAGGCTGCCGATCCATATACAAAGCACAGTGTGGCTTGTGCATGCTCAATGGAAATCTGGCTATGAAGCTGCAAGGACTCACACTAAACATGTCAGCCCTGGGGACCCAAAATGCGGTGAACAACTGGCCCAGGTGAGGAAATTGCTGGAGCCTTTGTTAGGTAAGTGTCATTTTATTAAAAGCCAGTAGCTTCACTATTTGGACCCTTTCTAGGGTGAAGATCCTTTTTAAATCAGTAAGAACTAAGGGCCAGATTCACAAAGGGGATACGACGGCGTATCTCCTGATACGCCGTCGTATCTCTGTTTCTATCTATGCGACTGATTCATAGAATCAGTTACGCATAGATATCCCTAAGATCCGACAGGTGTAATTGTTTTACACTGTCGGATCTTAGGATGCAGTACCGCGGGCCGCCGCTGGGGGGAGTTCGCGTCGTAAACCAGCGTCGGGTATGCAAATTAGGAGTTACGGCGATCCACGACGGATTTTCTCATTCGCTACGTCGCCGCTAGTCTAGTTTCCCGTCGCAAATTTAGTCATCGTTTTGGGTGCCCTAACTTTAGTCAGCAATCGTATTGCTGTCTAAAGTATGGCCGTCGTTCCAGCGTCGAAATTTTAAATTTAATGTCGTTTGCGTAACACGACCGGGAATACGGAAGTACGCTACGCGCGTCGCCGTTCGAAAAAATGACGTCACGGCAAGCAAAGCACGACGGGAATTGCGAAACGGAGCATGCGCAGTAGGTCCGGTGCGGGAGCGCGCCTAATTTAAATGGCACACGCCCATTTGAATTGGCCTGCCTTGCACCGGAGGCTGCAGGCGTAGTTTTCATCGCAAGTGCTTTGTGAATCAGGCACTTGCGATGAAAACTTGCGGCAGTGTAACGTATCTACGATACGTTACGCCGCCGCTCCCCTACATGAATCTGGCCCTAAGCTCCCCACAGATGCCCCTGAATAAATGTACAAGGAGGATTAAAAGCCATGTTCTGCTACATGGAAAATGCAAAAGAAAAAAAAATGAATTCAGATGAGGAGAGGGGGTTTGGGGTTAAGTTTTGGTAATGTCTAGACATACACTTCAGGCAGTTGTGGGTGAAGTGGTTTAACTGTAATTCTGTGAAATCCTTAATCATTTTCTTAAAAGTAGTCAGGAATATGCTTTTTTAAGGTTTAGGCAGTGGATCTTACTGAGAATTGTGGTTTCACATCTCCATTATAACGTACAAACCATGAGATACGGTTTTCACAACTACAGAGCAATAATTGGTTAATAACGGGCTCAGAAAGAAATTCACAGCAGCAGAAGAGATGTACATTTTACCAACAAATGTTTTGCCTTTTTACTGATTGCATTCAAAGGTTCACCAGATGAAGGCAGCGCCTCTCACTTAACACCACTTCATAAGCTTGCCCTGATGAGCTGCAAAGATTAAACAAATAAAATAAAAGCAGATGAAAGGCTGGCTGGATGGCTAGGCACTGTTTGGAAAAAAGGGTGGATGGTGGATGGTGGACGGCTGCCGCCTCTTTCCTGTATGATTATTTCAAAAGTTATCACCATGGGCTGTGTTTGATGAAAGTAAGAGAAATAAAATGTTATCAGTAAATGGAACTGGAAACTATCACTTAAATAGCAATGTATGTTTTTTTATACATTCATTGCATAATTAGCATTTAGGAAACTTCAATATATATTATTACAATGTGTAGTGGATGGTGTTTTTAAGCTGAATCAATTCCCCTAAATATATTATATACATATCAACGCGAATTCTAGAAAAAAAATCAAGCATTTAAAAAAATCTCACTGCACAGCTTTAGATACTTGTTTTGCAGATATCATTTGTGGGGATTCATAAAAAATGGGCAAAAGAACTCTCTAGCCAATCATTAATATTTAAGTGAAGTCTCGTCTATTTTTTCTCTTTATAGTCCTGTACCATATCTTATGATTTTAACTTATTTTAACTAGGAACTGCCTTAAATGCCTTTTTCTCATCCACTCTTTTTCTCCCGCACCAGTGTTCTGTAATAGAATGTGTTATTTGCACGAACGATCAGATTGTGACTTGCAATTTACTAAACAGGTGAATAGCTGGAGGGTTCCCAGGCCTGAGGAGACAGGGGGCCACCCACTGAAAGTTCGGTACTCTGTAGCAATTGGGTAAGTAGGTCACCCATGCCGTGCTGTATCTGAGTTCTGTAAATTTAAGGAGAGGAGGATTGTACTGGGGGAAGACTGACCTGGGGGGCAGTGTTCATTTTGTCAACGAAAATGTTTTCGTCAAAGATTTCGTCAGCGGCATTTTTACAGTGATGAAAACTAAACGAAAAGTACAGCACATTTTCATCCACTGACGAAAACTATGATCAAATTGTTCATTAACGAAAACGGGACAAAAATGTGAGTCAGACGTTTACCCTTGTGAACTAACTTCCGTTTTTTCACAGAGCTCCACCTGCTTCCGGAATCCGCTCCCAGCAAGCAAGCACACGGTGACAAGATGACTGCCAGAGACCTGAGAGTGAGAGAGCAGCACTGTGCATTACAGGCCAACCAGGTTGAGGCTCAGGCATGTACTGCCCATTGAGGCTACCGGGAGTTTCCTGGTGGGCTAATGGTTTTAGTGGGCTGGTTTTAGTGACAGTGGAGGTAGAGTGGGCGGGGACTCCCAAACCATGTCCACCAATAAGCTAATAACCCGATATGCAGCTGTTTAGAAAAATAAAACTTCTCCGGGCCCCCTGTGTTCAGTGGGGGCCAGGGGACAGAAAGCGGACTATTTCATCACTTTCAGTTTTGGGTAGATTAATCCGCAGCAGCACACTACCCAGTTGATGGCCAGCCTGTGCTATATCAGTGCACTGAAGCCGACCAGAAGCGCTGCTGTGGATTCATTAGCCTAAAGACGTATTCCCTTGGCTAGCCCTCCCACTTTATGCACTGATGTGAGAAGGAGGAGAATAAGTGAAATAATAAAAGAGGTGAGTGAGGAGTATATTTTTAGGTAACACATTTTCATGCAGAAAAAATTTTTTTGTAAAACTTGGAGGACAGATATATGTTCTGTCCTATGCCTAATAGTGCAATGTTTTTACTTACGTTTTTTTTTTTTTTTTTGCGCAATTGCATATAGTTTATATACAGTTTTTTTGCGTGTTTGCAAAATGAAAGTGGGCCAGTCTGGATGAAGTCCAGGGCCAAATTTTTTTTCAAGTCCAGTCCCGACTCACAAGACGACCGCGTCTCCAGGCGCCCAGAGCAGAGCAGACTGTGAGTGTGTGCAGTTGTGTATTACAATTACAGCACAGCAGGCCTGAGGCCTCCACTTAGGCCACCGTCTGTCCAGACTGAGCACTGTTTGTGCAACTTTGCATTACAGGCCTCCTCTGACCACTGGCAGGGGCATCCAGGGCACTGTGCATTACAGGCCATCCCTCAGACCACCATCCAGCACTGTGCAGCATTACAACAGGCCTCCTCTGACCACTGCCCTCCAGGGCACTGTGCATTACAGGTCATCCCTCAGACCTGCCCGACACCACTGTCCAGAGCACTCTGCAGCATTACAGGCCTCTTCAGACCACCGTCCAGAGCACTCTGCAGCATTACAGGCCTCCTCAGACCAACGTCCAGAGCACTATGTAGCATTACATGCCTCCTCAGACCACCATCCAGAGTTTGTGAGTTTGTTGAAACCTTAATACCATAAATAATAACATGATATTAGATTTTTTACTCCAGGAGTGTATAATGAGTTTTGAAATTCGAGATGCTTAAATAATGCATTATTTAAACACATTCGATTTAGTAGACTAAAATGTACTGGAGATTTAATCGACTAAATAAGACTAAAACAATTGCAGAAGACTAAAATGGGACTAAAACTAAAATGCCCTTTTAGTCCTAAGACTAAAACTAAATCGAAATTTGCTGCTGAAATAACACTGCTGGGGGGGGGGGGTGTAAATGATTGCACTTGAAGACAGACTTACCCAGGGAGGGGGGAATATGCTGGAGGACAGACTGACCTGGGGGGGTGTTGTACTGTGTGACAGATTGACCTGGAGGGGATGATTGCACAGGGGGAAGACTGACTTGGGGGGAGGACTGTACTGGGGAAAGACTGGCCAGGTAGCTGACCTGGATAGGGGGGATTATATTGGGGGACAGATTGGCCTGGCGGATTGTACTGAGGAATAGACTGTCCTGGAGATTGTATTGGGGAACAGATTGACCTGTAGGGGATGATTGTACTGGGGGACAGACTAACCTGGAGCAAGGGAAAGATTTTACCAGGGGAAGGGACTGACTTGGGGGGATTGTGCTGGGAGACATAATGGCCTTGGGGGGTGGGGTTGTACTGGGGAACAGACTAACCTGGAGAGGGGGATTTTTAATGGGGGGGTTGTCCTGGGAGACAGACTGACCTCTAAAATTAAACTGGAGGATAGATTGACCTAGGGGGATACTTAAGATTGGTGTTGGGGTGGAGAAGATTAGTGATAAGAGAGTGGATTGAGAGGGGAAGAGGATTTGTGCTGGGGAGGTGAAATTTAGGGTAAATTGTTGTTCTAAGATGGGAGATGAGGGGGAGATTTATTCTTGGAGGTAATATTTGGAGAAAATTAGGGCTGGCAGAGGGGATTTTGGGGAGCTGGAGAATTTGTGCTAGGAGGGTCAAGTTGGGGGGCTATATGTGCTAAGAGGGGGAGGGGGGTTTTGGGTTGAAAGGACTTGTGCTGGGGGAGGATCTGTGCTAAGAGGGAAAGTGTAGGGGGAATAATATTTGTGCTGGGAGGTAAGATTTGGGGGTGGGAGAAGTCCTGAGAGAAGGTAATTGGGGGGGGGGGAAGGTTTTGTGAGTGAAAGCATTTGTATTGGGAGAATTTGTGCGGGAGCTAGGGGATTTGGGGAGGAGAGAATTTGCACTGTGGAAGGGGGAGGAGGCGAAGGAATATGTTGGAACATTTTTCAGTGGTAATTGTGCTGAGATTTATGCATGTCTGAGACTCTTGATTGTGGCACTGCAATAAAAGAATATTTTGCTTTAAAAAAAAAATTATTAAAGTTTTAACAGTATTACAAACACATATTTTGTCTTTTCATTGTGAAATATACAAAGTCAACAGAGAGACTCTTCCATATACCAATTTCTGAGGAAGCCTCCTCACATAGTATGCATGACCCATTTTCACAACCTGATATCACAATCTACTGTGCTACTTTGTCCATGACCTATAGCATGTACTCTATTGCGGGGCCCAGAGCATCCCCCACCCACTGGGAAGAACCAGCTCCCTGTCTGTCTTTCCTCCGGTCACAGGGGGGGGTGGTCCTCCACGCCCCAACAAGGCGATATGTCTCCGAAGGCGAACGGGTAAAAGATGAAAATCAAACTCAACATTAAAAAATGCAATAAGGGGGAAGAAGAATAACGAGAAAAAACGATACAGAGGGGAAAGCAAAGAAAGAAAAATAGGGAGGGGAGGGGGAACTATGGCTCCGTGCTTAGTAAAGCCTCCCTCAGGAGTGCATCTAATTTGTGATCGCCCTGGGATCGTTCGTCAGATATCTGATCCAATCATTTTATCTTGTGCAATTGCTGTTGTTAAACATTAATTTAGCATAAGCCAAGACATTTTATGTTTAACCACTTAAGACCCGGACCAAAATGCAGCTAAAGGACCTTGCCACTTTTTGCGATTCGGCACTGCGTCGCTTTAACTGACAATTACACGCTCATGCGACGTGGCTCCCAAACAAAATTGGCGTTCTTTTTTTCCTACAAATAGAGCTTTCTTTTGGTGGTATTTGATCACCTCTGCAGTTTTTATTTTTTGCGCTATAAACAAAATAGAGCGACAATTTTGAAAAAAATGCAATATTTTTTACTTTTTGCTATAATAAATATCCCCCAAAAATATATATATATATATATATATATATATATATATATATATATATATATATATATATATAAAAAATAAATTCCTCAGTTTAGGCCGATACGTATTCTTCTACATATTTTTGGTAAAAAAAAATCGCAATAAGCGTTTATCGGTTGGTTTGCGCAAAATTTATAGCGTTTACAAAATACAGGATAGTTTTATTGCATTTTTATAAAAAATAATTTTTTTACTACTAATGGCGACGATCATCGATTTTTTTCGTGACTGCGACATTATGGCGGACACTTCGGACAATTTTGACAAATTTTTGGGGCCATTGTCATTTTCACAGCAAAAAATGCATTTAAAATGCATTGTTTACTGTGGAAATGACAGTTGCAGTTTGGGAGTTAACCACAGGGGGCGCTGAAGGAGTTATGCTTCACCTAATGTGTGTTTACAACTGTAGGGGGGTGTGGCTGTAGGAGTGACGTCATCGATTGTGTCCCCCTATAAAAGGGATGACACGATCGATGCAGCCGCCACAGGGAAGTTTACACACGGCTCTCCCCGTTCTTCAGCTCCGGGGACCGATCGCGGGACCCCGCGGTCCCGGAACGTCGGACCGGGTCACGGGCGCGCGCCCGCGACCCACGGCTGGGTACATGTACAGGATGTACCTGTACGTACATGTGCCCAGTCGTGCCATTCTGCTGACGTATATGTGCAGGAGGCGGTGGTTAAGTTGGTCAAATGGCAGGGCTGCAGACCTCCAATTTCTGGCTACAGTTATTATGGCTGATATGAATATAAATGTAATGAGCCTTCCTTGGAGTCTGGATGCTTCAGCTACTCTGCCACCCAGAAGTGCATGTTTTGCGGATTTAATCAGGTTAATCTGGGTAAGGGTATAGATAAAATTGTACACCCTCATCCAAAATCTCCTGACCTTGGGGCATGTCCACCATATATGATAGGTGGATCCCACCTGGCCGCATCCCCTGAAGTGGCTCCAGGCACGAAAGTGGCCGGTACCATATACCATCTCAGTAAAACCTTGTAGTTAGCCTCTATAAATGGAGGTATTTGTGAGCGAACGAGATGCTGTCTCTGACAAAGCGTGCCACTCGTCAAGATCAAGGGTTTCTTGAAGATCTTTTTCCCATTGGGACATGTAGTTCAGTTCTGTCGAGACATGTCAAGATAGCGTATATAGCAGATATGTGACCCCTGATTTTATCATATTGCCTGCACAAGTGTTCCATGGGAGACATTGTTGCTAAATCACCTTTACGGGCTACAGTTTGTACATAATGGTATATTTTAGTAAATCTATAACGCTCAGTGGATGGCATTTGATATTTTTCTACCAAAGATCGTTCTGATAGCATTCTTTTGTGGTCACAAATATCAGCTATCCGTATTAAGCCCTTGTTGGTCCACCATTCAAATGCGGGGGGAGTGAGGCCCGGGTTGAAATCCCTATTTCTCAATAAAGGCGCTAACGGATTGTGGGGAGATTTAAATTTATGAGACCTAGAAAGTCTATCCCAAATTTCTAGTGAGAAGGAAAGAGTAGGACATACTATAGTCGGTTGCTCTTTCATCGGGAGCCACATGATGTGCGATATTGGTTCCGGGCGACAGGAATAGGATTCCATAGTCATCCATATGGCTTTGGGTTTTTGGGAGTGAAACCTAGTGAGTTGGGCCAACTGGGCCGCGTGAAAGTATTTCAGCAGGTCGGGCAGGCCCAGTCCCCCTAGGCCTCTTGTCTCCCCATATAAACTGGAGAATTTTATTTTGAAATGCTTGAAGGTCTGTTCGAACTAAAGACACAGGTAAGGTACGAAATAAATATAGGACCCTTGGTAATACATTCATTTTTATCAAGTGTAGTCTGCCGAACCACGAAGGGGGGTGGATCTGACACCTAGCTAGATCCTCTGTCAGCCTTTTGAGCAGGGTAGTTCTTGCTATACAGCGTTTGGATTGACTAAGTCAAACTTATTCCAAGATATGGAAGATCCTCCGGCTCCCATAAAAATTGGTGGGTTTGTTCTAGCGTTTTCTGGGTGAAATTCAGTAAAGAGAGTTTCAGTGCCCTTGGCTTACTATGGTTGATTTTTAGGCCTGAGATTTCTGAAAATGGTTGTAAGATTGCATACAGATTGGGGAGGAAAGTGATTGGCATGACAGTGCCAGCAGGAGATCATCAGCAAAAAGCAGGCACTTATGCTCGTCCTCCCCACATGCAATGCCCTGAATATCCGGGCATTTACAGATTCTGATAGCCAGAGGCTCTATCGCTAGAGCAAATAGCAGCGGGGACAACGGGTTGGGAAGAGTACCCCCTGAGCATTATTGAAGCCAACAGGGAGTTATACAGCGTCCACGGGAGGGCCAAAAAGCTCTCGCCAAAACCAAAGCGATGTAATACGTCAAACAAGTAGTCCTATGAAAGGGAATCAAAGGCCTTCTGCATATCCAGCGAAAGCAGCATTCCCCGTCTAAGTCCCTTGCAATCTCAGTCAGACTGGATTGCTGAAATTCGAAATTATCCTGCGTGTCTGATCTGGCGCCTGTCAATTTGGGACGAAGCCCGCCTGATCTAGATGAATATAATGTGGGAGGAAAGTATTTAGTCAAAGGCCAGCACTTTAGTTAATATTTTTAAGTCCATGTTAATCAAGGAGATCGGACGGTAATTGGCAGAATCCCCATGATCCTTTCCCGGTTTTGGTATTACATGCAGATAAGCTGCATTTTCAGGATTTGGGATTGCGTTTCCCCGTCGCAAATCGTTGAAGTAGGAACATAAATCGGGGGCAAGTATCTCAATGTACTTTCTATAGTAGTGGCCCGGAGAAGCCACCTGGCCCTGGGGCCTTGGAAGGGTGGATTGCTTTTATTGCCGTCCTAATCTCTAATTCTGTAAATTCTTTGTCCATCAGTTCCTTGTGGTCTTATGTTAGTTGAGGTAGGTGGATGTCACAAAAGAACATTTTCGCTTTAGGCGATGCATAAGTAGTCGGCAAGCTATATAGTCTGGCATAAATTTTTTGGAATTCCTTGAGAATTAATTCAGAGTTCTGTGTGGGGTGCCCAGTGGGCAGTCTCAATTTAGGTAAAGTTGGAGTGTATTGTCGGGGTACTAGCTTCCTAGCCAACATTGTGATTGGTTTATCTCCCATTGTGTAGAATTTATGCTTGTACCAACTAATGTGCTTCTCTGCTTGGGTGGTCAAACTAAGGTTAAGTGCCATGCGGGAGATGTGTCCGATCACTTATTGGTCCTAAAGTATTCACTTAGCTCTTTTTCAATTTCAGTGTATAGTATGGGGTCGTTCAGTAGGCTTGCATTAAGTCTCCATGGAGAGGGACTGGGTTTGGTCCAGAGTCCTGTTGTGTATAGTTTAATCGGGGAATGGTCAGACCAGGGAGTTGACGCCTGCCTTTCTGGTTCAATGTATTCCACACACATCCCCTTCACGCAACAGTGGTTTCCTTGGATTTGGGTTTTATTTCCCCTCTTTTTAGCTCTGAGTGGATCCGCTTGGTTCACTTTGCCATACGAATACCGCCGTGTTTATTTTACATGGCACTCCCTTATGCTCCTCTGCGCGCCTGTGATCTGCTGTTCTTTGCAGACAGTGATCCGCTCTCTCTCCTCGGATAGGCGCTCTCACCACCAAGGCGGGACGCCCATCTATAGACAGGCCCGCCCACTGTTTAGCTACACCCCCAGCATAGACTGACAGGCTGCGACGCCGTGGTCACTTGATTGGCACTGCGATACTACGTATGTCAGCCTGCGCCACGCAGTGACGTCACCAGACAGCGCTGCACTGACATCCATTACCTAGCAGGTTTAAATAGAAGCGCCTGTACACCAGGCAATTTAGGCACCCTCCGAATTTGGGACTAACGCCATTGGGCTTTTATTGCATCTACCTCCAGCAACTGTGAGTACATCCTCCCTTACCATGTGGATGTTGTTGGCTATCCTCTGATTGTGGGTACCTCCATTGCCATATTCTGTCCTCAATCACAGGTCCCCCCCTAAAAATTTCCTCTACTGACTAATCAAGGTTCTTCCTTGATACCCAGACTAGGACTATCCAAACCGGATCCACCTGAGCAAACTTCAAATGTTTTCAAGGGTTTCATTAAAAAACCCCCCCTTATCGGGTAAATATTTTATATATCACTTTGATTGATAGCATAAATATATAAATTCTCGGTAACGCTCAGGCTTCTCCTATTCAATTTATACCAACACCCCCTAGCTAGTCTGTCCAATCATGCAACATTAGTCATAATGCCTCCTCTCCTCTCTCCTTTTTTCCCTCTTCCTATACCCACCCAGGACCTTCTTTTGTTCTTGGACACGCACAGTTGCGCCTCTAAAATCTGAGGGGATCTTATCCTGAGCCCATAAACCACATCGATACCATCAAGGGATTACTCTGTTCGTGCTACAAACGGTATGTGCACCTTTGAACCAATTAAGGTGTTATTAGGATTAGATGGAGCAGTATATCACCCTTACTATGTGTCCCATGCTGCTGTTTTACTATTTTTTAGATTAAGATTTTATACACCTTACACTCCTGTGACCCCTGATGATGGTCTTCTGTTTCCTCACAAGACCAGAAACGCGTCGGGCATCCTCCACCGTCCCTTGGAGAGTGTTTTTTTAATTTTATGTTGTACAATACACTGCTTTTTGTGTTGTTACCCTCCCCTCTTTGCTTATATTCACACTTGGTGCACTTCTATCCTTGGTGTTGTCTATTTGCATACATTTTCGCAACTGTTGTTGTATACATATACCTTGATCGTCAAGGTTTACTTGTTAACAAGCATCAACCGTATCTTGCTTGGTCCATTTAAATAAACTTTTTTATCAATTTTGAGTTTGGCCTTAAAAGTCCTTTTTTCGGGGGTATCTCTCTTTCTTTCGTATTTTAACCAACGTCAAGTGTGGGAGTAAGGGGGTACGCACCAAGATATGATCTATCCAGGAATAGGTATGATGTACCTGTGAGAAGTGCGTGTAGTCCCTAGCTGTGGGATTACTTTTCCTCCAGGCATCAATCAGGTCATAGAGGTGAAGTAGGCGTGCTACCCTACTGCTGCCAGTTGGTGGTCTTTTAAGTATCGGTTTGGCGGGATCTGATTTATCCATAATCCTTTCAAACGGTATATTGCCGTCTCCCCCCATGATCACCTGCCCCTGCACCTTGGGCATCAATATCCTAAGCATTGTACTAAAAAACTCTGTCTGTCCTGTATTTGGGTCATAGTATGAAAAAGAGAGACCAGCTGATCATGGAGGCGTCCAACCACCATAATATATCGGCCACCTTTTGTCTTTCACTACCGTGATGGGCATGAAGGGGGTTCGCTTTGAAAAGCAAACGGCCACTCTGTCCCTTTTGTCGGGACCACAGGCTAAATAGTATTGTGGATATTTCACATTCAGATATCGGGGGGCCGAGGTTTTAGAAAGATGGGTTTCTTGCAGTAAGAGGACATCTGCTTTTTGTTTGTGGTAAAATTAGAAAGTCTTGGTTCTTTTAGTAGGGTAGTTGAAACTATGTACATTGTGAGTAATAATTGAATAGTAAGTGGAGTAACTGTTGGCCATTGTGGTAAGGCAGAGCACTCTTACCTTGTGTCACCGAATAATAATACGAGGCTGCTGGGACAGGCGTCAACTTCTGCTTCACCCAGGACCAGTTAGTAGTAGTGGAGCACGGAGCCAGAGCTCGGGGGGGGGGGCAGGAGGGAAGTGGGACAAGAAGGGAAAGAGAGAAACAAATGAATACAAGAAAGACAAACATTCGGCCATAGGCTTACCAAGTAGGTCATATGCAAACATGTAATGTGTACATAGATAATTGAAGTAGTAAGGTAGGTTCAGGATTTTCATCTATGCATATACATACATGCGTTTTTGTACACTTACCTACCTTATTACTCTATCTAATATACATATTTATGTTTAGAGCCAATATTCCTTATGGACCCATTGAGACTCTTGGGGATACACAAACTCCAATTGACTTCAATGAATGGGATCTGACTTTGATCCTGACAATACCAGGCACTTTGAGTTTGGTATGGTTCTTGAGGAGAAATCCCACGTAAAAAAAAAAAAAAATGGCGTAGAAATCCCCCTCAATTCCATACCAGTCTCTTCGGTCTGGTATCGATTTTAAGGGGAACCCCCACGCCAAAATAAAAAAAATGGTCCCCCCAAAATCTAATATATGAGGTTTCTAGCCTATGTACATAGTGATCCATGTCTGCTCTAGTAGGTAAAGAGCATATATATGATTTCATATCCCATTTTTCCTTCTCCGTTTCCTCCATTCCCGCTAATGGTCTTTCTGTGTCAATTGGTGAGCTATTTCTAAAATGTCCAATCTCCTCTCCCTCTGATGTTCCTAGACTTGTAGATGATTCAATTACGGGTATATTCAGAAACCCCTGTGATACCTGTAGCGTTTGTGATGTTTGTAGGGATTGTAATTGTTGGAAGAATTCCTTGATATCTGCTTGTGTTGATTGTGCTCCTGTACCTGGTACTTTTATTTTTATTTTCTGTTTTAGTTTTCTTTTTCTTCTGTGATTGTGGGGTTACTCTTTTTAGGTGCCATAGTCAGAGAAAAAAAATTCTTTCCCTTTTTTTTCCTCTTATCCTTAATTTCTAATTTCCAGCCTCTACCTTCAGTCCTTTAACAGCCCTTTTAAGACCATACAGAAAACCCAAGAAGGAAGGGGGGGGGGGGAAACTACCAAAGTGCAAAAAGTGACAATTTTTTTTTTTTAGCTCTCCAGTTATAAAAGGAAACACAAGGCAAGGGAAAAAAGGGGAGAAGGAAAACCCTCTCCCTGGATCGTCACTTTCTCCACTTTTCTTGGGATTTTTTTTTTTTTGTGACAAATTTCAAACAAGTTTTAAACAAATTTCAACTTCAAATCTTCAAGTTTTTTGTTCTACTTATTGTAAGAAAAATATTACAAGGCATATATAGGAATATTGGATAGAAAAAGGTCCTGGACTGCCGCACTCCTTAAAACGATGTCTTTTATTGCAAATGAAATCCAAAAAACAACCAAAGTAATGCAGTCAAAATAAAGTGAACAAAAGGAAAAAGGTGGCGGACGTTTCACATCGTCTGATGCTTACTCGCAGCTAAGCTACGAGTAAGCATCAGACGATGTGAAACATGTCCGCCACCTTTTTCCTTTTGTTCACTTTATTTTGACTGCATTACTTTGGTTGTTTTTTGGATTTCATTTGCAATAAAATACATCGTTTTAAGGAGTGCGGCAGTCCAGGACCTTTTTCTATCCAATGCACCTGCGCATAGCCAGCACCCTTTTGGTCCAGTGGGACGGAAGCAAAGCCAAGGGATCAGCAACTTTTAGAGCGGTATATTTTCTCACTTCAACTACCTGGACTTTGCATATATAGGAATACTGTCTTTTAATTACCTTTTTCCTTATTTCACCACTCGACTGTGGTTTGTGGATTCTGTCCCAGAACCCAACCACTTCTTTACTCTCTTGTGGCTCTTATGGCTGAAGTTTATTTTTATTTGTTTTTTTATTTATTTTTCTTCGGCCAAACTCCTCAGGCTTCAGTTTCTTTGAGAATTCCTCTGGCGTCCCTTGTTCGGGATCCCCGTTTTACTTTTTATTCCTTGTATTTACTCCTTTCACACGGACTTGTGGGCTAACAAGCTTGCAGACTTCCGAACCTGCGAGCCGTGGCCTCGTGTACTCTCCGATCTCTTTCGGTTCCTGGCTCCGCCCTCTCTCCGAGCCCGGCCAAGATCCCCTGATCGTTGCCGATTATTCGCCGGCCACTCATCTCCATTGGAGTCGTAACCTCCACAAGTGCCCCGCAGCACTCTGAGTCAGTACCTCCCACAGGCAGGTGGGCGGGCGGTCTCCCAGACTTCTCGGCACTTCTCAGCCTCTCTACATCAGCGTCCGTGTCACAGCTCCACTGCCCAGGTCTCCTGCCCACACCGACCCTGAGCCCAGGCGTCTACCCGGCTCAGGACCAGGGGACCGGAGACCAAGAGGCCAGGAACTGAGTGAGGATGATTTCCTCAGGTAACTTACAAGGTAGCTGGTGGAGCTAGAGTATTTGCTTTCCAGGTTGGGGTTGACCATCTTTGGTATCTGTCTTTGTACCCAAACTACTGATCAGGTTCTGTCTCTTATCAGGGAGAAAGGCTCATAACCCACAGCCATAAGTGCTTCAACCATTAAGATGACATTCCTCAGGTTATCTGCTCGGCCTCTCCTTCGTGTCTGCTTGCAGGCAGTATGCTGCTCTCACGGTGCCACCATCTTGGTTAGCAGCTCCGCCCCAGGTTAATGAAAACAATCTTCTTACCTTCTAAATTGTAATGTTCACCCATCTAATCAATATTTTAGCTAAAGAAAACATGACTGCTGTTCTGTTTAACATATAATGCATTACAAGTATGGAAATGCAAATGAGTATTACCCTTTAGGACAATGCCACCCATTTGGCAATTGTTCAAAATTTGGATAAAGGCCACAGCTGCTGATATTTATAATGGAAAAGACCACATAACATTTATGATGAGGCCCCATAGATAACAAAACATTGTAGTGAAATGCATGAAATTACTGCCATCTACTGATGCTTCAATAAGCGAACATTGGCCAAGAAAACTAAAAAAGAACTAAATATAAATACAATGATTACTTAGTACAGTAAGTGAGACCACAAAATGTCAATGTATGGAATATCTTTATTTGAATTTAATCAAATAAGCTGTAGCAGCTATATTTCTGAGAGGTCAAATTCGTCAGATGAAATACAACCAGAATATCAGTTTGATAAATTTGTTCTATTTAAACTAAGTAATTCAGTTGAATAAAAAATAAAATGTTTACTGTATGTAAAATAAATAGATTAGTGTACCTCTCTAGTAGTTGTATTAATGCACTACCCCAGGCAAACCTTTTAAAAATAAAAATTGATCCACAGACTGCAATATTCACCTTTAATCCAGACAGTACTTTTTTTTTTTTTAAAACAAGATGTCCGCAGTCTCATATTGAACAATGCCCAGCAATACTCACCCTGGAATACTGTGGATATACCATGGGTGCAGGGTCTCCTGAGCCCACCCACTGAGAGGACGTCACCATGGCACCCTTCATTCACAGCATAATAATGGAGAGTGACGCTCGTCATGTCAGCACCACTGTCTAAATTATCTAAGACTACCCCACCAATGGGAGATCAGAAGAAGAGGACCCTGTGCATCTTGTAATAAGCATAAGTCAGCTGTGCCAGCACAAAGCTGGACTGAAAAAATGGATGCTGCCAAAATCAATATACTCAAACAGACCTGGTTTACCTTATTTAATTGCAATGGGAAAAAAGTAAATGGAAATAACATGGAAACCAGAATCCGACACCTTGGGAACGTCTGTGTCACAGGGCCCCTCCATCACTGACACCACAGATTAGACAGAACAGGGAAAACTGCTATTGTCATGTGGAAACTAGTCTTCTTTTCCTCATTAATTCATAATTGCTTGGGTATGACATGCTTAAATAAATTTTATTTAAAATGTTTCCTCATGTGTTTGAATGTCAAATGAATGGGGACCACATAAAAACCATAAACATTTTTCACTGAAATTGCCTTTCTTTGTATATTTTCAGAAGCTGAAATGAATATTGTGCTACATAAAGACAATCTTTACAATAGTGAGCACATACCTAACAATAACTGTGATATAATAGATAAAGATATTATGACAAAAACAACGTTGGTGTTTTTACAAAGCAGTCAAGTGTTTAATAAGCACCACAATGTTCATCCAGAATGGCTGATCTCAAAGCTGAAGACGGCAGGCATTCCCATATGCACCAGTAAGTAATTTTTATGGGGGAGAGAAGTAGTTTTCCCCATAAGATATAATATAGTCTTAAAACCACCTCACAATGTATACTCATCGCGTCTCTCAAGGAAAGGCATCTCATTTCTTCCACTCTTCTTCTAGCTTTGTTTCTTATACTACAAAAACAGAAACAAATGTTTTTTTCCAGAATAAAAGAGAACTCAGTCCATGACTGAAAACATGCCACTGTCTCCCAGCAACTTTCTGATTTAGTGATGAAGCACCAGCTGGATTTTTAAAGGTACATTTTGTTGGCTAAAGCACTGTTTTATCATAAAATGGAATTTTTTTAATAAAATAGTTTTTACCCTTTTTTCATCCTTTGTTGCATCTCCATGCTGCAGCATCTTTGCAACTACTTTCTTTCTATGCATGCACTCCAAAAATGTCTGGATGGCAATTCTTAGGGTCAGTGCCCAGATGGCATTGACAGTGGACCATTCTTGCATTCACTGTGTTGAAATGGCCACGTGTATTCTCCACTGGAAACCCATAAGACAGGGTGACAGTAAAGGAGTACGACTGGCCCATAGGGACAGAGCTTTGTCATCCATACTATTAAGTGGCTGAACAAGGTCCTACATGGTAGGATAACCAGGTATTATTTCAATGAAAGCTGCAAATTAAAAGCGGAACTTTATCCAAAACAACTTGATAAAAAATAAAGTTCTTTAGCAAGGAACACACATTCCACATTAATAATTATGCTACCAAAATTAGTGTGTGCTGTAAATTACCTCCAGCATTGCTTCTGTTTCTTCTTGCCAGAAGCTGCCATTTTACTGAAGTCCAGAGCCCTGAACAGAAGTAAATCATAAGGTGGAACTAAATTCATCAATTTTAAAGGTTTGAAAAAGTTATATTCCTTGAATGCCGAGATTGCTAACTGTCACATTTGCTTGTGTCCTCAACCAAATGGTCAAACTATCAAACGGCTGGTGTCATAACTAATCACATGTGCAGTACCAGGGCAGTTGTAGATCAAACAGAAGCAGCTTCCTTGGCTGTAAAGCATAGGAGGATTTCATTTCACTTTAAGGCTGTCAGCAGATCGGCCTTTACAAAATCGTCAATGTCTAAAATAGAGAGCAACTGAGCATGTGCAGAGCAAAATAAAACAGTGCATTACTGCATTTTAAACAATATAGACACTTCTTGTTAATGTTTTATATAGCTAATTTTCTGACTCAAGTTCCGCTTTAAAGTGGCATTAAACACAAATTCAAAGTGATTACCAATCATTAGATGTGGTGGCTGCATTAGTTTTATTTTGTTTAACACTTTTTCCCTCAGTTCACATGTATGCGAATTGGATGCATTTTTAACCGCATTCGATTCGTATAACATGTGCACCGGACTGGCTTGCAATAGAGCCTGTTCACATATGTCCGGGACAGCTACAGTCTGTTTTTAAAAAGAGTCCTGTGTGATTTTAGGTCTGGTGCAGGTGCAGGTAAAAATTAGAACCTGAATTGGTGAACAAAATTGCACCAGACTCCTTTTAAAAACAGACTGCAAACCACAGCTGGACGGACATGTGTGAACCCAGCCTAAAGTGGAACTGAACCAGTTCATAAACACAAAAACAGTTACATCCCCCACATTCAGTGAATATTAACTATCACATTTGCTTGTTCTTTCAACCAAGCTGTCAAACCATCAAATGGCTGGAGTCCTAACTGATCACATGTGCAGCATCGTAGCAGATCAAACAGAAGCCAAGATGGTGGCAGCTTCCTTGGCTGAAAAGAATAGCCAAAGCTATATGTGTCTATTCAGACACAGAGCCGCGGCCCGCCCCCCCCCCCTCCTCCTCCTCCTCCTCATTGGCTGACTGACTTTGACTGACAGCAGGAGGAGTCAATGGCGCGGCGCTGGTCTCAGCCAATGAGGGGTCCGGGCAGCCGAGACACTCCTGCAACAATCGCTGGATCTAGATGGACCTCAGGTAAGTGTTAGGGGTGCTGCTGCACACAGAAGGCTTTTTATCTTAATGCATAGAATGCAATAAGATTAAAAAAATAAAACTTCAGACTTTACAACCACTTTAAGGGGGGGCGTGGCCTGGACATGCAGCGGTAGAGACATGTTTCTTTGGAGCTCCAGCGCCGACATTGCTAAAAGCTAATACCGTTGCTGCTTCCCAGACCCACACACCCGGTTACCATGAGGAAGAAGTCGGGTAAGACTTTCTCTAAGCCTGGGACTCCCTCGAGCTCCATTAAAAGATTTCTCTCCATGGAGTCGGGAGATGCGGAGGTCGCAGACGGCCTAGGCCGCATTACACGTGGCAGCAGCTCCGGAGTGGGACCCACCCCCCGTCGCAAGACGGAGCACAGGCATCATTCGCCTGCATCGACGGCCTGCTCGGAGGGTGAGAAGAGTTCCCCTGGTCGGTCGGGTATCACAGCCTTGGTGGAAGATTTCCCGACTAAAGCCGAGTTCGCCTCTATGTTCCGGAGCCTTGAGCGCTCGATCAAGAAAGATCTCTCTGCAGTAAGGGGAGACTTGGCACTGGTGTTGGAACGTGTAGAGGAGTCGGAACTCCGTTTGGACCGCCACGCGGCCGCCATTAGAGACTTGCAATTTACAACAAGGTCCCTCACAATAGCGCACAGGATGGCTCTATATAAGATCGAGGACCAGGAGAACCGCGCCAGAAGGAACAACATTCGTCTCAGGGGGCTCCCTGAGGCGACAGGAGATGATGACCTTTTACACTCGGTCCGCGGCATATTTAATGGCCTACTAGGCCTCCCTGCAGACCACCCACTCAAGTTGGACAGGGTTCACAGGGCCCTACGCCCCCGCAACCTGACCTCTGATACCCCAAGAGACGTAATATGCAGGCTCCACTATTACGAGGAGAAAGATCGCATTATGCGGAAGGCCCGCGAATCTCCTACCATAGACTTTGATGGCGCTATGATATCTCTGTTTCCTGACCTAGCCAGAGAGACTTTGGAACGCCGTAGAGCATTGAAACCCCTGACGGAGAAACTCAGGGCCGCTTCCATCTCATATCGCTGGGGCTTTCTGTCGGCTCTTATTGCCCACCATAGAGGTAAGGCCGCTGTGCTACGTTTTCCCGAAGACCTGGAAAAGTTTTGCTCTGACATTGACATTACTCCTCCGGAGCTTCCGGGCTGGCAGGATGTCATCCCCTCTCTTCCCACCGCCCAAACCCCCCAGTGGCGAAATGTAGGCCGCGGACGTCGTTCCGCTACACTGGAGGCCCTTCCGCAGATGGAATAAAGTGTATGGGGTCGACAGAGGCCTCATAACCCCTCTCTTTCGTACATCCTTCATACCAGTTTGGGGGACCCAGCCTGATTGCACTACGTTTTCACTGCCTTCCTGACGTTGCAAGGCTCCGAGCACGGGGTTGTGCTTTTTCCCCAAAGGGATGACAGTACTTAGTTGCACAAGATGATGTACCCTGCCAGGGGCCTTCTTGGCATTTTTTCTTTATTAGAGAATTGACTACGTTTTTCGTTTCGTACAAATCACCATGCGGTTTGCTGGTCCTTATCCCTAAGCTTCGTTGGAGACCCTTCCTCTCTATCTCGCTTAAACGGTTTAAAGTGGTTAAGTTTGTGTTATGTTATCGTTGCAATGTGTTAATTGTCGGCGCTGGGATTCCTCGGCGGCGACCATGACTTTTTCGGTGCTCGCGGCCGGATCCCGGTGTGGTTCCGCCCCCTTCTCGAGGGAGTGCGGCGCGTCCCCACACTCCTATGGCGTGGTCCCTCCGGGGGCTGTGACCGTGGGGAGGTCGGCTCGCTCGCACTGCCCTCCTTTGCACAGCATTCATTTGCGTGCACTTGCAGGTTGCTCCCCCTCGGGGGCTAGTATTGTTTTTTGTGTTACTACTTTCTGTCTCTCTCTTCTTCCTTTTTCTCTGAATTCTCGCAGGTGCCACCTTGCTCATGATGTTGATTTGCTGCCTCGTTGTGAAATCCAATGGCCACGCTGAATTTGATTTCCCTGAACGTCAGAGGTTTGCATTCCCCAGGTAAGAGACATAACTTGTACAGGGAGCTGGGTCGCCTGCATGGGGACATTGTGCTCTTGCAGGAAACCCACCTTACGTATACTACCTCTGTGAAGCTCACTTCTCCTCAATTTCCACAATGGTATTATAGCCTGTCTGATGTTTCTAAATCTAAAGGTGTGGCCATTGGATTCCGCAGAGGGACCCCTTTTACGTTAGAATCCATGCTTAGTGATGACCTGGGCCGTTTTCTATTCTTACAGGGTAGCCTGGGTAACATGCCATGTACTATCGCCACCTTATATGCCCCCAACAGAGATCAAGTCCCCTTTATAACCTCTACCCTTAAAAAACTCAGTGATTTCACGCAGGGCTGCATTCTCCTCGCCGGGGACTTTAATGTACCCCTAGAACCCTCTCTTGATACATCCTTGGGCCAGTCATGTATTTCGCAGAGGTGCCTATCGTACCTGCGTAAATGTTTACATACTGCCCAATTGATGGATGTGTGGCGGGTCATGAATGAATGAATGAATGAATGAATGAATGAATGAAAAACTTATAAAGCGCGGCGCATGCGAACTGAATCGATACTGGGCGCTAGTTGTTCGTGTCTCATGACATCAAAAGAGCAGAGTTTTGATCTGTCTTCTGAAAGTCAGGTGGTTTTCCTCCAACCGAATGCTGGTTGGTAAAGCGTTCCATAGTCTAGGACCCTGAAAAGCAAACCTTCTTTCTCCTTTGGACTTGTATTTGGTTTTTGGTACCCTAACCAGATTTTGGTCGGTGGATCGCAGAACGCGATTCGCATTGTGAGGTTCTATCTTGTCGCAAAGATATTGCGGAGCCTTCCCATGGATGCACTTATGTGTCAGGCAGAGTGCTTTAAATGCAATTCTGTCTTTTACTGGCAGCCAGTGAAGGGTTCTCAACGAAGGTGAGATTGATTCCCATTT
Source organism: Rana temporaria (assembly GCF_905171775.1). Classification (NCBI taxonomy): domain Eukaryota; kingdom Metazoa; phylum Chordata; class Amphibia; order Anura; family Ranidae; genus Rana; species Rana temporaria. Next base: position 442,492,429 of record NC_053490.1, read on the forward strand.
TTTTTTCCCAGCCACCAGTCTGGCGGCCGTATTCTGAACGACTTGCAGACGGGAGATTTGGTACTTTGGGAGTCCGAGGTACAGGGCGTTAGCATAGTCCAGTCTGGAATTCACGATTGTTCCCACCACGACTGCTACGTCTTCTTTGGGGATAAATGGAATAAGTCTGCGTAGTAGGCGCAACAGATGGTGCGCTCCGCTGACTACTGACCCTATTTGTGCGTCCATTGTCATGAAGGTGTCGAAGATGACCCCGAGACTTTTGACTTTGGAGCTAGGGGTGATGATTTGGCCCAGAATGGGCGGCGGTGTCCAGGTTGTTGCCAGTTGACTCTTTCGGCTGGCGTGAAACATAAGGAGTTCTGTTTTTGAACTGTTGAGTTTAAGATAACTCTTAGTCATCCAGTTTTCTATCAAAGAGAGACATTTCTCTAAACTGGGATGATGATCCTTTTTGTTGCAGATGCGAAAATACAGTTGCGTATCGTCTGCATAAGAGTGATAGAGTAGTTCTTGGCTACTGATAATATCAAAGAGAGGGCGAAGATAGATGTTGAAAAGCACCGGTGACAGGGGGGATCCTTGGGGGACTCCACATGACACCGTGCGCTTTTCCGACGTGAAAGAACCCAATTTAACTGTTTGTGATCGGTTTTCAAGAAAGGAAGAAAACCATGGTAAATCACCTTCTGCGACTCTGGCTTCCTCAGCCAGTCGCATCAGTAACAGTTTGTGGTCTACCGTGTCAAAGGCTGCGCTTAGGTCCAGCAGAACCAGGAGACAAGATTCTCCTTCGTCTGCGGCCTCGAGGGCATCGTCCCATATTTTGAGTAAGGCCGTTTCTGTCCCGTGTCCGGGACGGAAGCTTGATTGTAATGGATCCAGTAGATTGTGGGTATCTAGATGCTGTTGCAGCTGTTGTACCACTACTTTCTCCATTATCTTGGAGAGAACATTTAGGCCTGTTATGGGACGGCGGTGAGTTGGGTCCTTGGGATCCAGGTTAGGTTTTTTCAAGATGGGCTGGATTGTGCCCTCTTTCAACAGGGATGGCACTGTGCCTTCCTTAAATGACTGGTTTATAAGCTGTGTGATGGGTGGTGCCAGGATGTCGGCACATTCCTTCAGCAGTTTGGTGGGGATGATATCATTGGGCGATGTGCTGTTCCGCAAAGCACCAATGATATTTTTTGTGGTATCGATGGAGATCGGTTCCAGAGTGAACTTTGTTGATTGTAGAGCGTTTCTGTGGGTGTTTTGTGGTTGATTGACGGTAGGGTTGAGGGGGGTATTGTTTTGCATGATGCTTTCCCGGATTCTTTCAATTTTGTTGATGAAGAAATCCGATAGTTCATTACAGAACTCTTGGGTGTCTGAGTTGGGGACTTCAAGACATCCTGGATTCATGGTCTGGGTGACCATCTTGAAGAGTTCGCGGGGGCGGTTTAGGGCGCTGTTAATCGCCATAGAAAAATGATGTTTCTTGGCTTTGAAGATTTCTTTATGATATCGTGTTGTTATTGCCTTGTAGATGATGAGGTTATCCTCTGCAGGGCTTCATTTCCAGGCGGCTTCCGCCCTTCTGCGCTCTTGCTTCAGAAGCGACAGCTGGTTGTTGAACCAGCCGGACTTTCTTTTTCGGATGCAGGCTTTGCGTTTCGGTGCTCAAAATCGGCTGACTGTAGCAGGGCTGCGTTTATGGCATCCAGTGTATCTGCGGCTGTTTGATGTGGATGGATTGTTTTGATTCTGTTTCCCAAGGTAGATTTGAAGAGTTCCGAATGGAGCTTCTTCTGAGATCTAGCCCAGTGTATTGTCACCCATGCATCCCCGCACAAAAGACTATACTCATTATTCCCACCTACACCAATCTCACTCCAGGATAGACCTCTTTTTCATAGACCACCACCATCTCCCTCTCCCCAACAGCCTCAAAGATAGCCGCCACTACTATATCGGATCATGCCCCGATCATTCTCACACTACAGGTGCCCTCTATCCCCTGCAGGTCCACGAACTGGAAGCTCAATGATAATCTTCTCTCGGAAGAGGTTGATAGGAAGGTGCTTCAGAGGGACCTTTCTTGCTACTTCAATGAGAATCAATCCCCAGACATTTCTCCAGGCACTCTATGGGAGGCCCACAAGGCCTTCATGCGTGGTAAATTAATTGAATTGGGCTCGAGGAAGAAAAGGGAACGTACCTTTCACCAGTCAGAACAGATTAAAACCATTGAAGATCTGGAACGTCAACATAAGTCCGGTCTCGCTGCAGCGACCTTTCATATTTTGACCCAGAAGCGTGAAGAGTTGAGAGCTTTGTATCACTTAGACCAGAAACAAACCTATCGTATAGTGGCTCAACGCATGCATGAATGGGGTAACAGACCAGGTCGCCTGTTGGCTCGTTCATTGCAACAAAAAAAGTCAGCGGCTTTCGTTGCACGGATAAAAACTGCCCAGGGTTCCATAACACATGATACGCCCGCTATCGCACGTGAATTTCGCTCGTTCTATCAGGCTTTGTACCATGTTCACAATACGGCTGGACACGGAGAGGTTAAGTCCCAACTTATTAACGAATACTTATCCCAGGCTAATCTACCTAGACTGTCGGCGGATAAACTGACTGCATTGGACGGGGAGATCACTGCCTCGGAGATACGAATGGCATTAAAATCTATGGCTTCTGGTAAAGCCCCGGGACCAGATGGGTTCACAGTACACTATTACCGATCCTTTGCTGATTTATTGATCCCACGTTTGACCGGTTATGCCAATTCTGTCTCGGAGAACAGTGCCTTCCGGCCTGAAACCCTTCACGCTCATATCACAGTCATTCCCAAACCGGGTAAAGACCCTTGCATTTGCGGGAGCTACAGACCCATCTCTCTGTTGAATATTGACGCCAAACTTTACTCAAAGGTCATTGCGAATAGACTTCTCCCTTTGCTCCCCCATTGGGTCTCCATGGACCAGTCAGGCTTTATTCCTGGTAGGGAGGCACGGGATAACTCCCTCCGCACTCTTTCACTGATGTCCTATGTTCGCCGATCCTCCCAGCCCACCCTTCTTCTATCTTCAGATGCTGAGAAAGCGTTTGACAGGGTGGACTGGGAGTATCTCATGGCGACCCTTTCTTTTCTTGGCATAGGCCCCATCTTGTTATCCCGTATTTCGGCCCTCTATTCCAACCCCACTGCCCAACTCCGTATTAATGGTACCCTGAGTGAATCCTTCATTTTATACAATGGCACACGGCAAGGTTGTCACCTCTCTCCTATTTTATTCGCCCTATCTCTCGAACCCTTCCTCTCTACGATTAGATCAAATCCCAATATTCGCGGAATAACGATTGGCCCCACTGAACATAAATACGCCGCTTATGCGGATGATATCCTCTTCTATATACAACAACCCCTCACTTCCCTCCCCAATCTGATATCCGCTTTCTCGAAATGCAGTATCATCTCAAATTTTAAAATCAACATGTCCAAATCCGAAATCTTGAACCTTACCGTCCCAAATACGCTCGCCACTCGTCTGAAGGAATCCTTTCCTTTTAATTGGCAGCCTCAATCTCTTAAATACCTAGGCATTTTCCTGACCCCTAATCTTTCCTCATTATTCCGTGTTAACTACATCCCCTTATTGAACACTATTAAAGCTGACCTACAAAAATGGTCCCAACTTGCTCACTCCTGGTTGGGGAGAATCAGCGTGGTGAAGATGAACATATTACCCAGGCTACTATTCCTCTTCCAATTGATCCCTTTTAAGGTCCCGGTGGGTTTCTTTACTTTAATTAGATCCCTCTTATGTAAATATATCTGGCATGGGAGGCGACCCAGGTTAGCTAGATCCACTCTTATCAGATCTAAGTCTGATGGAGGCCTTGGTTTACCAGATGTTAAGGGTTACTTTTTATCTACTATACTCACCAGGATGCTTGATTGGAAATATCATAAGCACTCTAAACTCTGGGTCTCACTCGAGGAATCCTTGTGCGCTACTGATCTTTCTTCTCAGATGTGGATCCCCAGAAAATGCAGATCTCTGGCTGCCTCCACCTCCCCTCTTACATTCTCAACATTGATGATATGGGACTCACTATGCCGAACCCACAATTGGGTTCATAACTTCCCTTTGATGCCTCTAGCTGGACACAACTACTTCCCCCCAGGGAATACATACATTTCAGGGAAAACTTGGTCCTTGGGCTCCGCGAGGATTCTTCACCAGGTGCTCACCCCCACTGGAATTATACCTTTATCTGTGTTACTGGGTCCCCCCCCGTACCTCTTATGGAACAATGGAAATACCACCAACTATCTGCCTTTGTTAAATCGCTGCCGCGCCCACTCCGAGGCCTTACGGACTTATCTACTATTGAGCTCGCTTTTAGTGAGGAACAACCCCCAGAAAGACCTCTCTCGTACTTCTATAAAGCCCTCCTCTCTCTGTCTACCAAGGGTCAGCCCATCTTCCTGCATAACTGGGAACAGGACCTCAATAAAACCTTCACGGAGTCCCAAAAATCCAAGATTTTGTGTCTGGCTCACACCTCTTCAATCTCTTCCAGGACAGCAGAAGTTAACTATAAAGTTCTTACCAGGTGGCACCTTACCCCTGCAACCCTCCATGGGATATTCCCTCAGACCTCCCCCCTGTGTTGGCGGGGCTGTGGGAACCGTGCGACACATGCCCACGTCTGGTGGTATTGCCCATCTATTCGCCCGTTCTGGCGTTCAGTTCTAGAATGTATGAAGGAAATACAGGGTTTTGAGACCCCTAGTGACCCCGGTGTTGTGTTGTTACATTGTACAGGCGGACCAGTTAGCTCATATAAAAAATCCTTAACGCCGCATTTCCTCAATGCGGCAAAGTCTCTAATTCCTAGGTTCTGGAAGTTGCCCACAGTCCCAACCCTACGTCAATGGCTGGAAGAAGTTGATGTTACATATCACATAGAAGATCTTACACTATCTATTAGAAATAAGGCCGACCTTTAAATTTACTTCTACGTATGCCGACCTGGTATCCTGAACCCTGAAATGTTATTACTCAGTATGCTTTTTCACAGCGTGTCAATTTTATCCAACTGGTTTTGGTGGTTACCTGTTGCGGACTACTCTCATTCCCTCCCCCCCCCTCTTTCCCAACCCCCCACCCCTTCTTAATCTTCTGTTTCTTCCTTGTCTTCTATTTATTTCTCTGCCTCTTACTTTTCTACGTGTCTCTCTCCGTCACTTGGTGCATTTGAATCTTTTGGACCTAGAGGGTACTTGCCCGGGGGGATGGGGGGAGGGGGGGGGTGGTTTGCGGCTGGCTCAGGGAGCATTATTTAACTAACTAAGATCACATTTTACGTATTACCCGATTTATCCTGTCAGCTCTCTGGGCTCGGTTGTGTTCCGCCTCCCCCGACCTTTCCCCCTTCTTTATTTTATTATTTTATTATTTTATATTATATTTTACTTTACGGTAATGTCCTTGACCCTGTATGTGTAGCGTTAATTGTATCCATGTGTCTGAGTGACTTTTGTCCTTTTTCTTTTCTTTACTTGTATGTACTTTATACCCTAATAAAAACTTATTGAACAAAAAAAAAGATACACCTGACATACATCCTCATAAGACTGCTAAAGCATTTGCAATTTTGATGTTGTAAAGTTTGAAAATAAAATAATTATACAACCACTTTAAGCTCTAAAAGGGCTGGTGTCATAGGTGATCACATGTGCAGCATCATAAAAACTGCAGATCAAACAGAGGCTAGATAGCAGCTTCCTGGGCTGTAAAGGGTTGGAGAGTTTAGTCCCGCTTTAAATATGCAATAACTAGTGTAATGTGCAGTTACTGATTACAAGGAATGAAGCTCTATTTTTTTCATCATCTGACTACAGTAAACTGAAACTGATAGCTGCCCAGTTGCTAAGGGTTATTCCACTTTACTTGGAATGGGGTGGGCTGGTGCACTAGAGTAAGGGCCCCCTTGCACCTGTGCATTGTGTCGACACACTCTAAATTGCCCATTTTGCCGTGCATTATCACAAACGCACAGCAACAAGTGTACTACAGTAAGGTGCTTTTCCGTTCATTTTGAAAAGCACCCCAACACATGAACACAAGGCAATGAAGTGCTCAATAGCACACAGATGTGAACAATTGTGAGTTGCAGTGAGCTGTGTTAAGAAAAGTGTAGCACCCACCATATTTGGAGCATTTGGGCTCATTCAAAATGAATAGGCTTTTTAATGCAACCCATTACACACAACAATGTGCATTCACATGTATTAATACAATGCACTGGTGTGAACGGGACCCCTTAGGCCTGCATGGAAAACTGAAATACTGAACAAGATAGGCTGTACTCCCTTGTTTGTATATCAATGCTTATTTTATTGACTGGCTAAATTTGTTTCCAAACAAAAAACTTTGGCTTTGGTTTAGTGTTTTCTTCCACATACCTTATTCATCACCCAGTCAGCATCCTCTATGGCTCTTTTAATGATCTGCTGTATTCGTTCTGGATCATCCTCATCAGCATGAACTTGAAAACTCTGTTAGAAAGCACATTTAATAATTCAATGTAGTCCAACATACATTTTAATTGTTTTAAGTGACTACACCATAAGCACCTGCTTGGATATTTGCAAGCATGCATATTATTTCTAATGTTGCTTTAAATGATGGAAGAAAATATTTAAAATAATGTTATTACTAGTTAAGCTATGGTTGACTTAGGAGCTTTGCATGGTGTATACAAATTCTACACATGGTAACCTTGAAAACATCAGTACAAAGTATCTTCACTTAACCACGGGCACTTAAACACCCTTAATAACCAGACCAATTTTCAGCTTTCGGTGCTCTCACATTTTGAATGACAATAACTCAGTCATACAACACCTGTAACCAAATGACATTTTTGTCCTTTTTTTCCCACAAATAGAGCTTTCTTTTGGTGGTATCTGATCACCTCTGCGGTTTTTATTTTTTTCGCTATAAATGAAAAAAGAACAAAAATTTGGTAAAAAAATGAATTTTTCTTCATTTCTATTATAACATTTTGCAAAAAATAATGTTTTCTTCATAAATTTGGCCTAAAATGTATACTGCTACATATCTTTGGTAACAAAACAAAAAAAAAATGGATATTATTTAGTCTGGGTGAAAGTTATAAGGTCTACAAGCTATGGTACCAATTACTGAAAATTGATCAATTTGATCACACCTGAAGTACTGACGGCCTCTCTCGTTTCTTGAGACCCTAACATGCCAGAAAAGTACAAATACCCCCCAAATGACCCTTTTTTCGGAAAGAAGACATTCCAAGGTATTTAGAAAGAGGCATGGTGAGTTTTTTGAAGTTGTCATTTTTTGCCACAATTCTTTGCAAAATCAAGGTTTTTTTTATTTTTATTTTTTCCCCACAAAAGTTTCATATTAGCAGGTTATTTCTCACACACAGCATATGCATACCACAAATTACACCCCAAAACACATTCTGCTATTCCTCCCGAGTATGGCGATACCACATGTGTGCGACTTTTACACAGCGTGGCCACATACAGGGGCCCAACATGCAGGGAGCACCATCAGGCGTTCTGGAACACCCAGACCAATTCTGACATTCCTCTCCTACATGGAAAAATCATCATTTATTTGCTAGAAAATTACATAGAACCCCAAAACATTATATATGCTTTTTTAGCAAAGACCCTAGAGAATACAATGGCGGTCGATTTTGGAAATAAAACAGTTTTGTGCTTTTAAAAAAAAAAAAAAAAAAAAAAAACAGCTAGAGGTTCGGATCCCGGTCTCGGCTTCATGTGAATTGAGTTTGGTGGTCTCAGCCCGGCTCCCGGTGGGTGTGCTATGCAAGGTAAGCCTGTGCTTAGTACGCCCACCCCCCTCCCACAAAAACCACCACACCTACACACGCACTCTAAATTGGGTTAACACACGCACTTTGACCACGCGGTCTCTAAAAGAGAGGCGAAGGACTAACGGGGCTGGTTGAGCGGGCTAGATCCTCTCACTCCCTTATAGGGAGTCCCTCTGCCCTGTTGGGCTTCAAAGCGGAGCAGGTAGGGCGGGCTGTGTGGGAGGACCCCCTCACACACCCGCCATTGCCACCCGGGGCATGGAGAAAGATGGCAGATTGCCTCTGGGGGAGGCCTGCCTACTCCCAACTCCTGCAGTCCGGCTCCTCTCTCGAGTACACGCACAAAAATACACTTTAAATAAAAAAAAAATAAAAATAAAAATAAAAAAAACATTAAAGTTAGCCCAATGTTTTTGCATAATATGAAAGATGAAGTTACGCCGAGTAAATAGATACCCAACATGTCACCCTTCAATATTGCACACGCTTGTGGAATGGCGCCAAACTTCACTACTTAAAAATCCCTATAGGTGACGCTTTAAATGTTTTTACTGGTTACATCTTTTTAGTTGGAGAAGAGGTCTAGGGCCAAAATTATTGCTCTCGCTCCAACGTTCGCAGCGATACCTCACATGTGTAGTTTGAACACCGTTTTCATATGTGGGCGGGACTTACGTGCATGGTCGCTTCTGTATACGAGCACGCGGGAACAGGGGCGCTTTAAATTATTATTATTTTTTTATTGTTCATTTTACTATATTTATTTTAGTTTGACACGTTTTTCCCCAAAAATAAATTTTTTGATTACTTTTATTCCTATTACAAGGAATGTAAACATCCCTTATAATAGGAAAATAGCATGACAGGTCCTCTTTACAGTGAGATATGGGGTCAATAAGACCCCACATCTCACCTCTAGGCTGGGAAGCCTGGAAAAAAAAAAACGATCCTGGCTTCGATCGCAGCGGTGAGTCGGAAGAAGCACCGGAGGGCAAAGGGAGTGGGGACGTCCCCTTTTGCCTCCCATAAGAACGATCAAAAGGGGGAACAGCCGCCATGATCATTCTTATGGTGTAGAGAATCGCCGGCTGAAAAAAATGATATCTGAATGATGCCTGTAGCTGCAGGCATCATTTAGATATCCCTGCACAAAGTCAAGGACGTCATATGACGTGGGCGGGAAGTGGTTAAAACGCATTTTTTTCCCCAGAGTATTTTCTGGGTATTGCAGAGTATTGGTCGGGTATTGCAGAGTATTCTGCGGGGGGTATTGCAGAGCATTGTGCGGGGGGTATTGCAGAGCATTGTGCGGGGGGTATTGCAGAGCATTGTGCGGGGGGTATTGCAGAGCATTGTGCGGGGGGTATTGCAGAGCATTGTGCGGGGGGTATTGCAGAGCATTGTGCGGGGGGAATTGCAGAGCATTGTGCGGGGGGTATTGCAGAGTATTGTGCGCGGGGTTTTGCAGAGTATTGTGCGCGGGGTTTTGCAGAGTATTGTGCGCGGGGTTTTGCAGAGTATTGTGCGCGGGGTTTTGCAGAGTATTGTGCGGGGGTATTGCAGAGTATTGTGCGGGGGTATTGCAGAGTATTGTGCGGGGGTATTGCAGAGTATTGTGCGGGGGTATTGCAGAGTATTGTGCGGGGGTATTGCAGAGTATTGCGCAGAGGGTACTGCAGAGTATTGCGCAAGGGGTACTGCAGAGTATTGCGCAAGGGGTACTGCAGAGTATTGCGCAAGGGGTACTGCAGAGTATTGCGCAAGGGATACTGCAGAGTATTGCGCAAGGGATACTGCAGAGTATTGCGCAAGGGATACTGCACAGTACTGGCAGGGGGTACTGCAGAGTATTGCGCGGGGGTATTGCAGAGTATTGGGCGGGGGTATTGCAGAGTATTGCGCAGGGGGTATTGCAGAGTATTGCGCAGGGGTATTGCAGAGTATTGCGCAGGGGGTATTGCAGAGTATTGCGCAGGGCAGGAAGAGTATTGCAGGGGGTATTGCAGAGTATTGCACAGGGAAGGAAGAGTATTGCAGGGGTTAATGCAGGGATGGCTGAGCAGGGATGGATGGATCTGTGACTGCAATAGTCACAGATCCATCCCACAGTGCTGCTGCCATCCGCGCTCTCCTCTCACACTGTAAGGATCGGTACAGAGAGAGGAGGGAGGAACCGGCGTCATCAAATGACGCCGGTTTGTTTACATGTGATCGCTCCGTCATTGGACGGAGCGATCACGTGGTAAACGGCCGCTATCAGCGGCAATTTACCGTGATCCGTGATGCGCGCGATTCTGGGAGGACGTTATATAACGTCCTCCCAGAGTTAAGCAACCACCTTGCCGCCGTTATTTGACGGCGGCTGGTGGTTAAGTGGTTAAAAGGCCAATTTATAAAGCAGGACTCACACAATTGAAATAAGTTGTTATTTTCCACGCTGGTAAAATAGGTGGAGCTGCTGCGTGCCCCCAAAGCTCCACAGAGTGGAGTTGGTAAGAAAGATAAGAAAAGGGGAGGCGAAATGGCTCTGCCTAAATCCAATAAGTGGTTGTGTTGGAAAAATAAAATAAACCGTCTAATAACGTGTCCTCTCTCTTCAAATTACAAACCACACAAACATTATTAGTGTTAAATCGTACGAGTGCTCAATATAACATTTGCAATCCTGAAGGGCTAATAAAAAGTTCCAGGAAACAAAAAAATACACATATAAAGTGCTCAGTGTGCTTATTGTGCAAAGTGTCCATAAAAACTGGATTATACACCGTATAAACAAATATATATGTTAGAATCCACTGGTGTAAACCAAAAAGATCACAGTTCAAAAATTATAACTTCCAAAGTGACTTGTGCCTGGATAAACGATATCTTTTGGTTACCAAACTAATATGGCCCCAGTATCCAATGACTTTTAGGAGACTTATATCTATATCCATAGTTGTCTCTCTTTTTCCTCTTTTAATTAGTGTTCTATGACTTTTGTTTTTTTTAAAAAAGGTGTATTGTGCGAGTTTACTTTGTAGTATCTGGGTTGAATTAACTAGTTACTGCTAAATTGTACTGTTTGTATTGTTTGAGTTGCCTGGCAATACTCCTTCTGACCACTGGAGGCTCAGTCATGTGAAACACATGCCTTGCAATGATGGGCTGCGTGTGATTTCCATGGTTATCAAACTAATATGGCCCCAGTAGGCGCCAGTGTGTCCTGGCAATAATTTTCTGTTCGAGGTGGGGTTCACCGCTCCAGGGAAATCCCAAGTGCAATTGTGGATAAGTCCAGGTGGATGTGGGTGCTGGCAATGCACTAGGCAATGGAAAGTAGCAAAGGACGGATGGACGGCCGCACACCAAAGAACTCTTGAGTTGTCTTTATTGAAGGACCATGAGCAAACACCGCAAATACACAGCAGAAATCAAAAACAGCCGACGCGTTTCACACTTAGTTAGTGCTTATTCATGGCCTCATGAATAAGCACTAAGTGTGAAACGCATCAGCTGTTTTTGATTTCTGCTGTGTATTTGCGGTGTTTGCTCATGGTCCTTCAATAAAGACAACTCAAGAGTTCTTTGGTGTGTGGCCGTCCATCCGTCCTTTGCTACTTTCCAATAATTTTCTGCTGACCACGGGGGGGGCGTCTTAGTAATGTGGAATATATGCCCTGTATTGACGGGCCATATATGACTCCCACAGCAACTAAATTGCGTCCTGTTGGCAAGACATGAGATGCTCCAAAATGGTGCCGCTTGTGATGACTAAACACGTAAGCTGGAGCTTGGAGCACCATCACAATACTTGCAGTCTGTGGAACACAAGGTGCCCCAGATCCATTGCTGTGGTATTTGTACTGACCCTGCAGCACTATTGAAAATGCGATTTAAAAAAATTTGACTTGAATAAAATTCATTTTTATGGATTTACGCTATGAAGACAATTTCTTTCCATTCACCCATATGTGAGTGTACCCAATGACCAGACCCACCGTGGAGAAGGAGATATCGCCAGACAAGAGATGACCCTGCTTGAATGCGCTTTACCCCTGCAGGGGTACATCTTTCTGGTGAGTGTGGAACCGAGAGGGGAGCACCAAGAGATATTGTTTATCCAGGCACAAATCACTTTGGAAGTTATTATATTTTTTGAACTGTGATTTTTTTTGGTTTACACCAGTGGATTCTTACACATATATTTTTTTTTTTAGACGGAGTATATTCCAGTTATCATGGACAAATATTTTGTATGGACACTTTTATGAAACGTTTTTATTAGCCCTCCAGGATTGCAAATGTTATTTGGAGCACTCATTTGTAATTTGTGCTGTTTGTAGTTTGAAGAGATAGGACATGTTATTAGACAGTTTATTTTTACAACTATTACACAACTATTTATTAATTAGATTTAGGAAGCCCTATTTTACCTCCCCTTTCCTTATAGGATTCACACAATGCCTGGCATTTAATGGATTACTCCATTGCGGACTGTAAACTTTGGGGTCCAGCAGATACAGGTATCGACTGTCTACCAAAAATGGGCCCCCAAAACTAAATAATTGCATCTGCTCTGAGATGAACTCATGGACATCACTAGCAGTGGCAATTACAGCAATAATAATGTCACACAATCAGGTAAGCAGAGAGTGGACTGCGCCCTGCTGAAAATTGGGACTAGCTAAATAGGCACACAAGAGAAGTGTGACAATGTGTTTATCTACAATAACACAGGTTTACAGGTTAAAACCCCTGTGCCCCCTAATCCACACACTTCTAAAGAATGCCAATCCCTTGTATGGCAACAGCTGTCACTCACAGCACTACATCAATAAGCAATGTTTTCCCACTGAATAAAAAAACTGGACTCCAGCTTTACCCTAATGCCCCATACACACGAGTGGTGTGTATGGTGTGTCAAGCCTGCCTTGCATACACACGGTCACACAAAAGTTCGGTGAACTTTTGACTGCCGAGAACGTGGTGACGTAAAATACTACAATGAGCCGAGAAAATTAAGTTCTATGCTTCTGAGCATGCGATTTGTTTCCGAGCATGCATGTTTTTTTGCGTGTTGGAAAAGCATACAGACGAACGTTTTAGAACCTACTCTCTTTCCGACAGTTTTTCTGTTGGAAAAAGTCAGATGGAGCATACACATGGTCGGGATTCCCGACCAAAAGCTCTCATCTGACTTTTCTCCTGGTTAGAGGTCATCCAGCTCATTTTTGTAAAGATTTTATTATATCTTTTCATGTGACAACACTGAAGAAATGACACTTTGCTACAAAATATTGACACTTTGGGTCCAATTTGGACATTTTCACTTAGGGGTGTACTAACTTTTGTTGCCAGCGGTTAAGACATTAATGGCTGTGTGTTGAGTTATTTTGAGGGGACAGCAAATTTACACTATTATACAAGCTGTACACTCACTACTTTACATTGTAACAAAGTGTAATTTCTTCAGTGTTGTCACATGAAAAGATATAAAATATTTACAAAAATGTGAGGGGTGAACTCACTTTTGTGAGATACTGTATATACTGTTGCCCTGCGAAAGTTAGGCCCCTTTAACGCTTGTGTGACTTTTCCTGCGACTTTGGTCATCAAAGTAGCATGACAAGTCATGCCCCATGATTCAGAATCATAACCATTCATATCTGTGCGAATTCAAGTCGCACAACATCAAAGTAGTCCCTGTACTACATTAGTCCGACTTTGATGCGAGTTGAGGCCCATAGACCTCAAGTTTACAAGGCATTCCCTGAAATCGCAGCAAAATCTATCGACTTTCAAGTCGAGGAAAGGGGCCTCAAAGAAAACAAAAATATCATGTTACCCAAATCTTCCTGGCAAGGGAAATGTAACTACAGTGTACCGTATATCAACATTTTGGATATACCTTCATTATGTACAAGTTATTTTAAAATGAATTGCGATATATCCAAGCTTCTGCACATTAAAACATACCTGTCGTACTGCATGCCTGTAATGATGCTGGAGATTCTCATTTGGAAGTTGCTTGCAACAACGAATAAGGTACCGATAAAGCTGTAGGGGTTTATGTACCATCTCTGCACCAGCTAGTGGTACCATTTTATGTTCAGTTTCCTTTTAATAGAAGCAAAAATATGTTACTAGTAAGCCACGTGTCACTACTTCTTCTTGCATACAGCTAATTCGCTGCCAGTTTGCATCTTTGACCTTGAATAGAAATAAAGCACCTAACTTTCACTGCCATGACCACCAATGCAGGAAGTGGGGGGAGCGGGTTAAAGTTGTATTAAAAGTTCAGCTTTTTTTTCTGGTTCAATCATTTTTATTGCAGATATAGCATTAAAAAGAATGTTGGAGGCACTTAGGCTGCCCATGCAGGGGCTAGGAGTGGCACATAGAAAACATGGAACATACAACCCAGCTTTTTTTCAGTGGTTTTGCACAGAGCAGCCCAGGTCCTCCTCTTCCTGTGTCCCCTGCCAACACTTGTGGCTCCTCCCCTTCACCAGTGACCCCCAAAAGCAAGCCGCTTGCTATGGGGGCACTAATGCATGCTCACTTCTGAGCCCCGCTCTGTGTGTCCATAAAACACATAAAGCCGCTCCTCGGCCCCCGCCTTCCACTCTCTCCTCATTGGCTGGTATTGACAGAAGTGGGAACTAACGGCTCACACTGCTGTCTCAGCCAATGAGGAGAGGGAGTCCAGGGACAACTGAGGCATCTCGTGCACATCACTGGATCAAGATAGAGCAGCACACAGAAGGTTTAGGGGGGGGGGGGGGGTTAACGTTCACTGTCATGCCCACCAATGCTGGGGGAGATGGGGAGGTTGACCTTTACTGTCCTGACCAGCAACATAAGGGGAGGGTTAACTTCCACTGCAATGCCCACCAATCCTGTGGAGGATTGGGGGGGGGGGGGGCGATTAACTTTTACTACCATGACCACCAATGTGGGAGAGTGATAACTTTCACTGACCACCAATGTGTGGAGGGAGGGTTAAATTTCACTGTCACTGACCACGTGTGTGTGTAACTAGGGTTGCCACCTCATCCCTTTAAAACAGAACACATATTAATTACACAGGTTCTGTGGCTAATTAAGGTGGTAATTAGACTCATTTGGTGCCTTACCTGCATTAAATTAGCCTCAGAACCTGTGTAATTCATATGTGTTCCTTTTTAAAGGGATGAGGTGGCAACTCTATGTGTAACAGTACTGACACCAGTGATGGGTGCTACTATTGCAGCCACTGACACCAATATTTCCTGTCACTGACATCAATGCTAAGGGGTTATTGTGCTCCAACTTCTTCAATGTGCAGAACGTTGCAAAAAAATGCAGCAAGACTGATATTTTTGGCCATTGAGGTGAATTATAATGCAAGAAAATGTGCTGCTATTATGTGACCCTCTGGAAGAGTTGAAGTCACACTGCATGCGAATGTCCAGGTGCATTTAAGATATCGGAAGTGAAGGGAAATTTTTCCCAATGGTGTATAGACAGCAAAATAAATAAAAAAATAACTTGGCAGGGGTTTTAACCCTTCCCCCATCTAACCAAAGCAAAATAAAATAATCTGACTACACATACACCAAAGGCGCCATTCACAACTAGCATAAGTCAACAACTTCATGCATTTATCTGTCGGTATTCGGAATGTCGTTAAGAATTAATGGCACTGCCAGCGTGACTCAGGTTTTTCACGCATGCGGGCAGGTGTGAATGCAGCCTTAGAGTAAGGTGATCAGATTTTTAAAATGAAATCCGGGGACATATTTTTTCTTTACTAGTAATGGCAACAATCAGTAACTCTCTGCCCGTCGCTGCCCGCCTAACAGCCTCTCAAGTCTTACTCTTCGGGGCCCCGGCTACTACTGGATGGGGAGCAGAGGAAGATCACTCCACCAGGGAAGACAAGGAGATAGGCAGATGGCTGGCCAGGATTTGAGTCAAGGCAGAAGAACATGCGATCGAAGCAGAATGGGCATGCACCCGAAACTGAAGAAATATTCCCTCCGCTCCGACCAGCACATGATCATCAGAAAGGGGCAAAGATAATGGGAAAAATACAACCCCCCTATGCTAAAAGGCACGGCAAAGCGGGGGGGTGTAATTCTAATTTTTTAATTATGCACTGACTGTCTTTGAAATTGCCCCTGCCCCCTATTAAATCCAATCTGGGGACAAAACCAGGGACAGACTTGGTCCGGGGACAGTGTCCTCAATCAGGGGACTGTCCCCTGAAACTGGGGATGTCTGGTCACCCTACCTTAGAGCCCTTTTTACACTGTGAGCGTCGGCGGTAAAACGCTGCTATTTTTAGCGGTGCTGTATCGTCGGATTTGTGACGCTTTTCGACCGCTAGTGAGGCGGTTTTACCCCCGCTAGCGGACGAAAATGGTTTAAAACCGCCCACAAAAAGTGCCGCTACAGCAGCATTTTGTCAGCAGTACGGCGGCGCTACCTATTGATTTCAATGGGCAGGAGCACATTAGGAGCGGTGAGTTCACCGCTCCAAAGAAGCTGCTGGCAGGACTTTTTCTGACGCCCTGCCAGAGTGAATGGAGCTGCTGTTTTAGGATGCTTTGCAGGCGCTATTTTTAACACTATAGCGCCTGCAAAAGGCCCCCAGTGTGAAAGGGGTCTTAAAGTGGTATGTTGTTTTCTTTTAAATAATATACTTACCTGCTCTCTGCAGTGGTTTTGCACAGAGCAGCTCCGATTCTCTTCTTTTTGTGTCCCCCGCCAGCACTCCTCGCTCCTACCCCCCGAGCAGTGCCCCTAGAGAAAGACGCTTTCCCTGGGGGCACCACTGCGTGCTCGCTCCTGAGTAAGGATGAGCTCTGGCGTGTTCGCATAGAACACGTGCAGAGCCCGCCAGGAAGTGTGCACGACGCTGTGCTAATCACAGCCAGGGAGACATTGTCCCGATGCTCGGCTGCAGGGATCGTGAAATGTCTCCCTGGCTGTTATTAGCGCAGCGCTCACTTCCTGGCGGGCTCTGCACGTGTTCTATGCGAACACGCCAGAGCATCCATAAGACCCATAGAGCCGAAACTTGGCACAACCTCCTCATTTGCTCACTGGATGTGATTGACAGCAGTGCCGCTGCTGTCTCAGCCAATGAGGAGGTAGAGTCCTGGGACAGCCGAGGCTATTGGGAACATCGTTGGATTGGAGGGGGCTCTGGTAAGTATTAGGGGGGGCACCGCAGCACACAGGTTTTTTTTACCTTCATACATAAAATGCATGAAGATAATAAAACCTTAGCCTATAAAACCACTAAGGAATTATAAGGATTCCCTCCCACCTAAAACAAGTCAGCTCTCTCTCATATTTGTATAATGAGGATCTCTGTCACGGTCACCCAACACCGTGCTGAGCATGCAGCCTTGTATGAAGTCACCATGACATTGGTGGCAAGGTGAACAGTGCCATAGAGGGCAAGATGTGCTGTAATAGAAGAGTCCATGCTGCTGATATGGGGGAACAATAACCATCGGGCTCCTCTATGTGTACGGACCTTGTTTATTGTGGGACCCTCGCGGCCTCTTCACTTCCGGTCTTCTCCTCACACTCGTCTGCTCGTTATCCTGTATTTTCTGTCTCTGCGAGACCAAAGCTCCCCCTGGTGGGAGACAGATGTTACTGACGCTTCATACATTACTTTGCATCTCATCATGTGCACAATACTCATTGTGGTGAGTGGCTTATCATGTACCAAGGACAGCACTTTGCTACCACTTGCCTACAGGGCACTTCCTGCCCTTCCTGCCCAGGCTAAGGAATATTCATTGTATAGTGTAGAGTACAGTACAGACTTACATTTACACCCTGTCCCCCATGCTGGTGATCTATTAAAGGGTCACTAAAGGAATTTTTTTTTTTAGCTAAATAGCTTCCTTTACCTTACTGTAGTCCTGTTTTCATTTCCTCAATGACATCAAACGCTGCAACTGTGCCCATCAAACGCTGTGACTGTGTCCATCAAACGCTGCCACTGTGCCATCAATTGGGGCCACTGTGCCCATCAAACGCTGCCAGTGTGAGTGTGCCCCCCACCCGCTCGCCATCTGCACTTACCCTGTGGGGCAGCGGGTGACGGCGACGAGCGGGGTCCTTCACGTCTCCATTACTTCTCCCGTCCTCATGTCCCATCAGATGTCCAATAGCGGCGCCTGTTGCAATGCATGAATCTATTTTTTGGTGAGAGAGAGAGAGTGACAGGAGAGGGGGGGGGGGGGGGCGGCGCTCCTGCGCCCTTTATGGACGCACCGCCACTGCCCGCAAGTGCTTTATTTTACCACTACTATTCCTTTATACTGGCTTTTGTAATTTACAAATGCAGCAATTTAGAAATTCGATAAAAGCTTTAGCACCGGGAATCACTTTTTGAAAGATAAATAGTGCATTTTATATACAACTATATAGATCAGACCAAAATGAGGGACAAATGAAGAGGAAAGAGGGACAGAGGGACTTTCTTCCAAATCAGAGACAGTCCCTCGAAATCAGAGACAGTTGTGAGCTATGCCTGTCTCCTATACTGGCGATTAGTGATGGGCTTGGGCGTGTTCGGATCGTACCCGCCAGGAAGCCGTCACCGCACACCCCCAATCATAAGCAGTGAGGCATTTTCCGACCAGCAGCTGCACATATACACACTGCCTATGATTGGTGGTGTGCCGTGCCAGCTTCCTGGCGGGCTCGATCCGAACACGCCCGAGCCCATTCCTACTGGCGATATTTTCAGTACAAAGCATAGAGTACAGTAAAGGCTTACACCTACACCCTGTCTCCTATGCTGGTGATATATTCAGATTACAGCACAGAGTACAGTACAGGTTAACATCTACAAAAAATGTAGATATTCAGAATGAAATGTACAGTAGAGGTGTGCATCTACCTGCGCATTGTGCTTGTAGACCAGTGGTCTCAAACTACCGGCCCGGGGGCCATTTGCGGCCCGCGGAACGGTTATAAATGGCCCGCAGGCAGGGCGGAGGGTGCCGCGGAAGAGGGGGGAGTAGATTTCCTCCACATGCAGAGTAGCGCAGGAAGCGTCTCTGTCATAAGTTCACTTTTCTGTCTCACGCTGCGGCTGCTCCCCGCCCCCCGGCGACCCCCCCCCTTTCTTCTCGTCCATCCCCATTTGCTTGTGATATCAGATGGGATGGACGAGAAGAGAGGAGGGGGGCCGCCGGGGGGCGGGGAGCAGCCGCAGCGTGAGACAGAGAAGTGAACTTATGACAGAGACGCTTCCTGCGCTTCTCTGCATGTGAAGAAAAAAGACGACAAGTAAACGCTGACCTGTACCCCATGTACCCTGATTGTGCCCCATGTACCCTGATTGTGCCCCATGTACCCCGATTGTGACCTCATGTTCCCCATGTACCCTGATGTGCCCCATGTACTCTGATGTACCCCGATTGTGCCCCCATGTGCCCCATGTACCCCGATTGTGATGTCATGTGCCCCATGTACCCTGATGTGCCCCATGTACCCTGTTTGTGCCCTCATGTGCCCCATGTACCCTGAATGTGCCCCATGTACCCTGATGTGCCTTAATGTGCCCCATGTACCCTGATGTGCCTTAATGCGCCCCATGTACCCTGATGTGCCCTGATTGTGCCCCATGTGCTCTGATGCGCCCCATGTACCCCGATGTGCTCTGATGTGCCCCATGTACCCTAATGTGCCCCGATTGTGCCCCATGTGCTCTGATGTGCCCCATGTACCCTGATGTGCCCCATGTACCCTGATGTGCCCCATGTACCCTGATGTGCTGGGCTCTGTACCCTGATGTGCTGGGCTCTGTACCCTGATGTGCTGTGTCCTGTGCCCTGTACCCTGATGTGCTATGCCCTGATGTGCCATGTCCTGATGTGGCCTGTTGTGCTGTGCCCTGATGTGCTGTGCCCTGTACCCTGATGTGCTGTGCCCTGTACCTTGATGTGCTGGGCTCTGTACCCTGATGTGCGCTGTGCCCTGTACCCTGATGTGCTGGGCTCTGTACCCTTATGTGCGCTGTGCCCTGTACCCTAATGTGCTGGGCTCTGTGACCTGATGTGCTGTGCCCTGATGGTGAGTGGTCAGTGTGTAGTGGTCAGTGGGGTGTGTAGTGGTCAGTGTGCAGTCTAGTGGTCATAGTGTAGTGGTCATTGTGTAGTGTAGTGTTCAGTGGTCAGTGTGTAGTGTTCAGTGGTCAGTGTGCAGTGGTCAGTGTGCAGTGTAGTGGTCAGTGTGTAGTGGTCAGTGTGTAGTGGTCAGTGTGCAGTGGTCAGTGTGCAGTGGTCAGTGTGTAGTGGTCAGTGTGATGTGTAGTGGTCGATGTACATTGTAGTGGTCAGGGTTAATAATGCATCCACTGACACCAGTGCTGGGGGTAAAAATGTGTCCGCTTACACCAGTGCTGGTGGTAATAATGCGCTCGCTGACACCAGTGGTGGGGGTTAATAATGTGTTCGCTGACACCAGTGGTGGGGGTTAATAATGTGTTCGCTGACACCAGTACTGTTGCTTTTGAAGTTTGAAAGTTTGCATGCGGCCCCCCATGGGATATGAAAACTTGTCTTGTGGCCCTCAGGTAATTTGATTTTGAGACCCCTGTTGTAGACCCTTAATCACTTGCCTGCCAGCCAACGTCATTGTATTGCGGCAGGTCAGCTCGTTCCCGCGAATCGCCGTCATTGTACGTCTGCTCGGGAACTCTAGTTTGTGGGGGGCTCTGCGCATGCACACTGGCCATTGGGGGAGCAAATCAGCAAGTGGGGCAGACCTGATGTCTGCTGGACACCTGCCATTGTTCCCCGCAGTGACAAAACGTGGATCTGCCTGTGTAAACAAGGCAAATCTCCATTCTGACAGAGAAAGACGGATCAGGCGGGAAACACACAGTGAGACAACACATTTAACCCCTTGATCGCCCCTGATGTTAACCCCTTCTCTGCTAGTGTAATTAGTACAATATCAGTGCAAAATTTTAGCACTGATTACTGTAATAATGTCACTGGTTCCCAAAAAAGTGTCAAACATGTCAGTTATGCCCTTTACACAAGATCGGAATTCCACTCAAGCTTGGCTTGCATACACACGGTCACACAAAAGTTCTCTGTACTTTTGTCCGTCAAGAACGCAGTGACGTACAACACTTCGACGAGCTGAGAAAATGAAGTTCAATGCTTCTGAGCATGCGTCTAATTGTTTGCGCGCATGCGTCGGAATTTTGCGCGTCAGAATTGCTACAGACGATCAGATTTTCCAATAGGAATTTTTTCCGTCTGAAAAATTGAGAACCACCTCTCAATCTTTTGTTGGCGGAAATTCCGACAGCAAAAAGCAAAAGTCCAATGGAGCGTACATATGGTCGGAATTTCCGGTTAAAAGCTCACATCAGACTTTTTCTGTCGGAAAATCCGATCGTGTATACGGGGCATGAGATGTCTGATCTAATCGGCCGCAATGACCAGGTCCCGCTAAAAAGATCACCGCCATGACTAGTAAAAATAAAATAATAAAATGCCATAAATCTATTCCCAATTTTGTATAACTTTTGCGCAAACCAATTAATATACGCTTATTGCGATATATATATATATATTTTTTTACCAGAAATATGTAGAAGAATATATATCGGCGTAAACTAAGGAAGAAATGTGTTTTGTTTTTTTTTGGGGGGGGGGGATATTTCTTATAGCAAAAAGTAAAAAAACATTTTTGTTTAGAGTGCAAAAAATAAAAACCACAGAGGTCATCAAAAACAAAAGCAAGTTTTGTTTGGGTACAGCGTCACACGACCGCGCAATTGTCAGTTAAAGAGACGCAGTGCCGTATCGTAAAAAAATGGCCTGGTCATTAGTTGGAAAATCTTCCAGTCCTTAAGTGGTTAAAGACATCATCTGCATTCTGCCATGGCAGGCATACAGCAGTAATGTATTTATAAGAGACCTGTGTTGTACACCTATTCTAGCAGCAACTTTTTCTATATTTTTATTGTGATTTTGTGTATGGAAGGTAGATGGTGTATATCAGTTCACATCATCCACATCGATACAATGGAAGCATGAAAAAAATATCAGCATACAAAATGCAACCATACTAACTATAATTATTAAACAACAATGTACTTATTTTTGGTTAATCCATTACATTGCACTATTTTGCTTTTTTCACATTTTTCAGATGCCTGCAGGTGGAGCCAGTGCCTTATTTTGGAATCCTGAAGGTTTGAGAGCTGTGTCTGTTCACTGTGTTCATTATTTCAGGGACACCCTATCTTGATTACACTTACGCTTAGACTGCTTTTCATTCCAGCCTTAGTAATCAATTCATCAATATTTCAAGTACTAATAGTTTAGGTAGTTTTGTATTATGAAAATATTTAATTAACATTATTTTATTTTTTTGCCCCTTCTTCTTTTTTTAAAATCATTCATAAAAATGTGTATGAAAATAGTAAAAATATGTATGAAAATTGTATCTCTAATGAAATTATTTAAGTCTTTTATTATAATTATTTAGTCCAATACTACATCAGTAATCTTAATGAATGGCTCAGAAATATGACTTAGTAGTAGTCCTATGCAGAGGTTATTTTACCACCTTTTCTTTATGCAAAAAAAATGAAAAATTATTTACCTTGTGTGTTATGAAGCGATGTACCTATAAATTTTTTTATAGTGGACTGAGCATTAGCACTTTTTCTTGTTAAAGTGAACCTGAACTCAAAAAGGGAGGAGGTGCTCTGTTTTATCGAACATTCAGAAATGATAATTGTGCCTTAGCAATATCCTAAAAATGTACTGATGTTTAGGGCCTTTTGCAATCATGGGATACATCCCTAAAGCATACAGCCCTAAATGTGAGTACCACTCGAAACAGCATCCAGCCGCCACATATTTCAGACTTAGATTTTTACAGGCTGTTGGCAGTGGGGCTGAAAACTGCACCTGCACTTCCTGGGTGTTTGAAAATGCCAGGACTTGGCTTACATGGCAAAAAACACTCATGGGTATGTGGCCTACCTCTTAACCTCACTGCCAATATTATAGTGGGCCTTGAATGAAAATGCAAAGTCCACTTTAATGATAGCTCTCCATCCCCCACATACAGTTGCATAAAAGCGATGGCACCATTAGAAGAAGAAAAAAGCTATGTCAGACTCCACATCCTGGAGATACCAGTGATGTTACTGTGTCACGTATGTGGCTCAGTTAATGTTTACTATTGCCTGCCGTAGGTTGATTATATACTGTAAGTTTCCTTTAAATAATAAAGGGTACCGTATTTGCCGGCGTATAAGACGACTGGGCGTATAAGACGACCCCCTAATTTTCCAGCTAAAATGTTGGTTTTGGGATATACTCACTGTATAAGATGACCCCCTTCCTACTAGTCATGCCTCCCCTCACCTCACTGTGCCATTACATGCCAGACTGTGCACCATTACATGCATCACTGTGCCCAATTACATGCATCACTGTGCCCAATTACATGCTTAACTGTGCCCCACTACATGCCTCACTGTGCACCACAGCATGCCTCACTGTGCCCAATTACATGCTTAACTGTGGCCCACTACATGCCTCACTGTGCACCACAACATGCCTCACTGTGCACCACAACATGCCTCACTGTGCCCAATTACATGCTTAACTGTGCCCCACTACATGCCTCATTGTGCGCCACAACATGCCTCACTGTGCCCAATAACATGCCTTAGTGTGTCACTGTTTACCTTATCCGTGACACGGATGCCCTCTCGTCCTCGGTCTCGGACGAGAGGGCATCCATGATAGGCGGAACATTAAACACAGTGTCTTCTGGGAAGCAGAGTGTTCGGCCTATCACGGAACAGCAGAAAGAGGGGCGCGGCTTTTGAAAAATGGACGGACTGCATGTCACGGTCCCGGATAAGGTAAGCATTAGGTTACCGGCGTATAAGACGACCCCCGACTTTGAAGAAGAATTTCAGGGGTTAGAAAGTCGTCTTATACGCCGGAAAATACGGTACATATATATAACTGATCAGCCATAACATTTTGACCACTGACAGGTAAAGTAAATTACACTGATTATCGCGTTACAATGGCATTTGAAGGTGAGTGGGATATATTAGGCAGCAAGTAAACATGCTGTCCCTGACATTGATGTATTTGAAAGCAGAAGAATTGGGCGAGTCTAAGGATTTTACTGCGACTTTGACAAAGGCAAAATTGTAATCATTAGATGACTGGGGCAGAGCATCCCCAAAACTGCAGCTCTTGTGTGATGTTCTACAGTAGTCAGGAGTGGTCCAAGGAAGGAAAACCAACAAACCAGCAACAGCATCAAGGGTGGCGAAGGCTCACTGTTGCACATGGGAAACGAAGGCTGGCCTGTGTAGTCTGCTCCAATAGAAAAGCTACTGCAGCTCAAATTGCTGAAAAAGTTAATGCTGGTTCTGATAGAAAGGTGTCAGAACACACAGTCCCTTCGCAGTTTGATGTGTATGGGGCTGTGTAGCCAAAGAATGGTCACAGTGCCCACGCTGTCCTGTGTCCATAGCCAAAAGCACCTATAATGGGCATGTGAGCATCAGAACTGGACCACTGAGGCTGGGTGCGTGTGCATCACTTACCTGGGGAAGAGATGAGGCACTGTGATGCTTTGGGCAATGTTCCGCTGGGAAACCTTGACCCTGCCATTTATTAGATATGTGCATTCCCGTTCGTACGAATGTTATTTTCGTACGAAAATGTTAATTTTCGTACCCGCAGAATAATGTGTACATACGAAAAAATGTAAGCACCAAAATACGAAAACGACGGGATTACGAATGAGTCGCATAACGAACAACCGCAAATACGAACGAACGATCCGACGAAAATACGACAAAACGAAAACGGCAAAAGAACGAATATGACATCTATAACAAAAGACTTGCATTCTTTATTTTGTTTGAATCCTTGTTCTGTTCGTATTTTGATTTTCAGTCGTATGTTCATATGACATCTAACAAAAGATTTTCATTCTGTATTTTGTTTGATTCCTTTTTCTGTTTGTATGTTCATATGACATCTTATAACAAAAGATTTGTATTCTGTATTCTGAATTCCTTATTTCTGTTCGTAATTTGGTTTCAAAATACAGAATGCAAATCTTTTGTTATAAGATGTCATTTTCGTTTTTTTGAATGGACAGTGAGTGTAGTTAGTTAGTGAAGCAGCTTCTCTTTTGTGCTGAGTACAGTAGTACAGTAGAGCCAAATAAACTTTTCTGTGGATTTTCGTCTGAAGGGAGAGATCAGTTGGCTAGACTTTTGAACCTGGAACCCAAAAATGGTTTTCTGATGGAGTTTAAAAACGAACGAACGGTAAAACGATCGTTTTTATGTTTGTTGTTAAAAAAGTCTGACCAAGTGTATGGGGCTTAACAATAGTTAATATGGATGAGCCGCGTGTTGAAAGTGCCGCGAATCCCGCGATATATTTACAAAAGTACAAAATGATGAAAATTCACGAAAATTATTGTCTAACAAGTAACGAACATGAATTAAACAGAATAACGAACCATCCCGCATGTACGAAAATAAAACGGTAACCAAAATACGAAACGATCGGAATACGAAAAAATCGCGTCGTACGAAAAAGCGAACGGGAACGAACAGGAAAACGGGCGTCTTACGAAAAATGAACGGGAACGAACCTACGGAACGATACGAAACAGAACAAAAAAAAACGAAAAAAAATTCTGTGCACATGTCTACTATTTATGTGGATGTTATTTTGACACGTACCACCTACCTAAACATTGTTGCTGATCAAGTACACCCTTTCATGTAAACAGTATTCACTGATGGCAGTGGCCTCTTTGAACAGGATAATGTTGCCTGCCAAACTGTAAAAATGGTTCAAGAATGTTTTGAGGAACAAGAGTTTTGAGGTGCTGACTCCAAATGCTCAAGATCTCAATCTAATTGATTGTAAAATTGTACGGGTCTATGCCTGTATGTATCAATAAGTGGACAAAAAATATGAATTGATAACATCCAATTGCTTTTTTCACTTATATAAAAATACTATTTAATAGTCCATCCTAAAAAATAGATAGTCCTTTCTTATCCTAATAATTGTATCTGTAGTAAAAGTAGCTATTATCACGAGATGATATTTTTCCAGTCAGGTCAATGTCAGAAAGCAGCAGTAGACACCAAATTGTGGTTATTGTCAGGGGAACAAAGGGTTTGTAAAGGTACCATTTTTTTTCCTAAATAGCTTCCTTTACGTTAGTGCAGTCGTCCTTCACTTACCTCATCCTTTGATTTTGCTTTTAAATGTCCTTATTTCTTCTGAGAAATCCTCACTTCCTGTTCTTCTGTCTGTAACTCCACACAGTAATGCAAGGCTTTCTCCCTGGTGGGGAGTGTCGTGTTCGCCCCCTCCCTTGGACTACAGAAGAGTCAGGACGCCCACTAACACACAGCTCCTTTCTCTATCTGCAACGTAGAGAGCGTCCTGACTCTCCTGTAGTCCAAGGGAGGGGGCGAGCACGACACTCCAAGAACAGGAAGTGAGGATTTCTCAGAAGAAATAAGGACATTTACAAGCAAAATCAAAGGATGAGGTAAGTGAAGGAGGACTGCACTAAGGTAAAGGAAGCTATTTAGGGGAAAAAAATTGTACCTTTACAACACCTTTAACTAGGTTCATTTTTTAAAACCAATTCTTAAAGTTTTCTTTGAAATCATGACAGCACTGATGGGTTTGGTGCTTTCTGACCATCTCTGCCCCCCCCCCCCCCAATATGTAAACATCCGTGCTTATACAATGTGAATGCAATTGCAGTCTAAAGTAAAAAATAAAAAAAAGACAATTTGGCTGTCCGCTAATAACAGCACATCATAAGGCCTCCCGATTACTAGATGGAGAAAAATACAAAAAACTAAATAATATCAAAGTCCTGCTACAAAAACATTTCCTAGAAAAAAGATCTGAAACATTCTGATCCTTCTTAAAACATGAACTGTACCAATTTTAAAATGCTTTTGGTTTATTTCTCTTAAGAAATTTGTAGAAAAACATGTTTTTCTGTGTACAAATGCCTCCTGGATGTATAAAAATAGACTCCCTCATTTTAGTCTTACCCAAAGCCCAATTGTGTCTTAAAGAACCTCTATTTAATTAGGTAACATGACAGAATGATAAACTGGATTAATACAAAATATTTGAAGCATATGTTTACATGATGCTAAAAGTGTCTTAATAAATGTTATTTTTTTAAATCACAAGGGCCCAGATTCAGTAAGCAATTGCGCCTGCGTAACCATAGTTACGCAGCGCAATTGCTGACTTGCGCCGGCGTAACGAGTTCTCCTGATTCAGAGAACTTGTTACGCCGACTGCAGCCTAAAATTCGGCTCTTATGCCACACAGATTTTAGGCTGCATTCTTGCGATGACCGCTAGGGGGCGTTACCATTGTGGTCAGCGTATAGTATGCAAATTGCATACTTACGCCGATTCACAATGTTGCACGCCCCCTGCGTACGCAAGTTACGTCGTTTCCGTACGGCGTGTTTAGCGTAAGGCTGCCCCTTCTAATAGCAGGGGCAGCCAATGCTAAACTATACCCGGCGTTCCCGCGTCGCGACGTTCGAATTTTACGTTGTTTGCGTAAGTGAATCGTGAATGGCGCTGGACGCCATTCACGTTCACTTTGAAGCAAACGTCATTGCGACGTCATTTGCCGTAATGCACGTCGGGAAAGTTTCCCGACGGAGCATGCGCTCTACGCTCGGCGCGGGAGCGCGCCTAATTTAAATGATTCCCGCCTCCAGCGGGATCATTTACATTGCGCGCGCTTACGCCGGGCAATCGAGGGCAGCGCACAATATTTGCGGGGGCGCAGGGCAAAATCGTTGCCCTGCGCCTCCGCAAATAGAGCGCAATTCTTTCTGAATCCGGGCCAAGGTTTTTATTGCTCAAAAAAAATAAAGCGAGACAAAACAAAATAATACATCACACTTCGATCTGACATTGAGAAATCAGTTACACAAACATCAGTCATACCTTACACTAAACAGGTGACATTAAGCATTTATTGCTTGGCACATACAGGGTTAAATTCCATATGGCGAGATATTTCGAACCCTTGCCATTGTAATGGCAGCCATATTATTCCCGCCTTTTCCTTACAATGTGACATATTACACAGGCAATCATTTCTCCGGGGCACTCACTATGTCTATGGGCATCTGAGCAGCGTCATCTGTACCAGTTCTCTGGCACTAATTCCTGGTGTGTCAAGCCATGCGGCCCATAGTCTGTCAAATTTCCCAGGATTCCCCCTATGTTGGTATATATATTTTTCCAGGATAAAGGTATTATCCATGTGCTGAACCCAGGATTTAAGCAAAGGTGAAATGGCAGATTTCCAGCTCATAAGTATCCTTTTCCTAGCTTGGAATAAGGCTCTGGCGAAGGCAGGGGAGGGCTGGCAGGGGGGGCAGGGTGGAAATCTCCCCCCGGGCTGGTGACACTATGCACAGCCACCGGCCGCCACTACCAAATGCTGTTTTTGCAGAGCAGGAATATGTCTGCTGGAGCTCTGTTAACACAGTTCACGGCCGCTGCTCACCTCCCACTGGCGGACTCTGATGTACGGGGGGGCCTCTGTGCGGACTCTGATGTAAGGGGGGCCTCTGTGCGGACTCTGATGTAAGGGGGGCCTCTGTGCGGACTCTGATGTAAGGGGGGGCCTCTGTGCGGACTCTGATGTAAGGGGGGCCACTGTGCGGACTCTGATGTAAGGGGGGCCACTGTGCGGACTCTGATGTAAGGGGGGCCACTGTGTGTACTCTGATGTAAGGGGGCCTCTGTGCGGACTCTGATGTAAGGGGGGCATCTGTGCGGACTCTGATGTAAGGGGGGCCTCTGTGCGGACTCGGATGTAAGGGGAGCCTCTGTGCGGACTCTTGTGATCATGAAAAATCTTAGACTGTTTTCCTCGATCCATCACTTTTCCACGCTCTATGGGCCGCTTGACTGGACTTGCCCCCCAGGCCTAAGGCTGCCAGCCCTCCCCTGGGCGAAGGAGTACCCCCTCCAGTACACCTAGAAGGCAACACAGTGGATCAAGAGGGACACTGGTTTGAAATACCTGGTTAAGCGTGGCCAGGACCCCCCTCCAATATCTATGGAGTTTGGGGCAATGCCAGAGGAGATGTATCAGGTCACCTGGCACTATTTTACACTTGCCACACAACGAGTTTGCCCATTTCATGTTGTTTTACTGGGGTATAGTGTGCTCTCAACAGTATATACAATTGGGACACTTTTTGCGTTACATTCAGCGAAAAAGTGTTACCAGCTTGAATGGCCTGTTCCCATTGCTTTCCTGTAATGGGGCCTAAGTCTGCCTCCCACTGGGTCGCTGCTTTCATAGGGTATCCCTCTAAGAGCATGGATAGGAGCATAAGATAGCACTAAGATAATAAATGTTATTTTAATTTAATATGAATCCAATCCAAATATTTTCATTTTATTTTAAGAAACCACTTTAAAAGCATACCAGGGCATATGTACTGGTATCAGCGTGGTGGATGACCTTTATGGTAAACAGTTATCCAGACATGATTTATATAGAGACCTCTCAGTAAGAAGAAAATAACATAATTTTAAAGTACCATCATCCTAACATAATTTTGAATAAGGAGCAGGTTCGTTGGGACCCCAGAGACCCAAGGAGACCAGGGGGAGTGGGTAAGGGCTAGTGGACTGTATCGGTACTAGATAAATCAGTTGTACAGAGTAAGTATAGTAAAGGTAAAAAAGTTTAATTTATTAAAAAAGTACATAGCATAGGAGAATTAAGGAATACACAATGTTTTTTAAAAAATACAACAGTAATAGTGTGAAACAGATTATACGACCAGCCAACACGTCATCGAGAGGCCCTAGTACGTGGGCAGCGATGAGGCGGAGGGGGTCATATAGATCAGAATCTCAACTAGTTTCGCTACTTGTTGGTAGCTTTGTCAGGAGAAATTGGTCTGTACACACAAATTCACTCCTTGGGGGAGCCTGGGCCCAACGTGGAGAAAAGGGATCTCACACGGGGTATGAGGTGGAAGAATTGCCCCCTAGCAAGGTGGGGATCAGCGCATGTGCCAGGGCCGGGTGATTAACATGCGCTGATGGTATACCTACCATAAGTGGTCTCAACCTCCCTTACCTTTATTGCTGGTACCCCTAAAGATTGGCTCTTTTTAGCGTCACTTTCTGGCAGTCCCTTCCTGGCTTCTGCCCTTTACTAGTCAGTTCCTAGGGCCTTAAAAGTTTTGAATATTTCATATAGTCACCACAGATCCCCACCTTGCTAGGGGGCAATTCTTCCACCTCATACCGAAGCTACCAACGAGTAGCGAAACTAGTTGAGATTCTGATCTATATGACCCCCTCCGCCTCATCGCTGCCCGCGTACTAGGGCCTCTATATACCATCTCGATGACGTGTTGGCTGGTCGTATAATCTGTTTCACACTATTACTGTTGTATTTTTTAAAAAACATTGTGTATTCCTTAATTCTCCTATGCTATGTACTTTTTAATAAATTCAACTTTTTTACCTTTACTATACTTCCTCTGTACAACTGATTTATCTAGTACCGATACAGTCCACTAGCCCTTACCCACTCCCCCTGGTCTCCTTGGGTCTCTGGGGTCCCAACGAACCTGCTCCTTATTCAAAGTTATCCAGACATGGAATTTCTTGGTGCTTCCCAAGTATGGAGTGGCACACACTTTTTAATTTTTTTTTTTAAAAAAATTGTAAAAAAAAACTTTTATAGCACCCATGCCTTTGCAACACAGAATCAGCACTGTGGACAGCTCAAAGGACCATTTCATAGCATTCATTTTACACACAGTAATAGATGTTATAGTAATGCTATAACTGAATCTGACACTTTGAAAAGCAGGCAGCACTTTGATCTACTGTTGGCTCCATGCCCACTCTGACGGGGTCCCTTTTAGCCCATAGTGAGGCACAATAGACAGGAAGGAGGGAGCAGGTAGAGCTGGCAAACATGAAGCCTTTTTGCACATTGCAGTGCACCTGAAAGTGCCTGCACTACATCTTAAAGTAAAACACCGAAAAACAATGTAGTCAGGTATAAAGTGCTTTTAGAAGCCCAGTTATATGAATGTGAGGCTGTTCTGAAGGACAAAATAGTTACACTTCCAGGTAATGTAAAAGCTTGTGACTCCCTCACACTTTTTACACAATTCTGCCTTACTCATTGGGCCGTAGCAATGTACAGGAGGCAGACCTGTGTGGGTACCTTGACCATCTGAATAGTGAAAGTGATTCTGCGCAACGTATATCACATCGCAGTGACACACAAAAATAAAAACACAATAAAAAAGTGAAACACAATAAAAATAAATATTACACTGAGTAGTCTGTGCAATAAAGTGATATAAGAGAGCTAATCCCACTCAAATATTGAAACAAAATATAAGTGCAAACCAAAGTCCAAGCTAAGAACCAAATAAATGGTAAATTGAGTGATAGTGAAAGAAAACAAGTCCTTAAGTGTAAATAAAATGACAAATGAAAGCTGCCAGATGATATGCTAAATGATGCTGAATCCAGTATTTAGATATTGACAAGCAGATGCTAGATCGTATCCTTCACTAGGCTCACAAGCCTCTTACCTCCAGGTAGATATAGATGAGCATCGAATCTCTCACACAGTGGCAATCCTCTATGGGTAATTCCTGTCCGTTCACCCCTTGAGCTGGCACCGCGTCTCTTTCATAGATCCGTATAGTACTCCGCCCAAATAAATAAAAAGAGAGAGAGAGAACAGAGAGGAGCCTCCGATGGTGAAGTACAGTAAACCAGGGTGTACTTTATTAAAGGAAAAGACCTGTGCTTACATTTAAAAGTAACAGACGTGCAGCAATTTAAAATGAGCGGCGTTCACAGCGCCGGCTTACGTCACTCCAGGTGTACACCAATGGCGTACACCTGGAGTGACATAAGCCGGCGCTGTGAACGCCGCTCATTTTAAATTGCTGCACGTCTGTTACTTTTAAATGTAAGCACAGGTCTTTTCCTTTAATAAAGTACACCCTGGTTTACTGTACTTCACCATCGGAGGCTCCTCTCTGTTCTCTCTCTCTCTTTTTATTTATTTGGGCGGAGTACTATACGGATCTATGAAAGAGACGCGGTGCCAGCTCAAGGGGTGAACGGACAGGAATTACCCATAGAGGATTGCCACTGTGTGAGAGATTCGATGCTCATCTATATCTACCTGGAGGTAAGAGGCTTGTGAGCCTAGTGAAGGATACGATCTAGCATCTGCTTGTCAATATCTAAATACTGGATTCAGCATCATTTAGCATATCATCTGGCAGCTTTCATTTGTCATTTTATTTACACTTAAGGACTTGTTTTCTTTCACATCACTCAATTTACCATTTATTTGGTTCTTAGCTTGGACTTTGGTTTGCACTTATATTTTGTTTCAATATTTGAGTGGGATTAGCTCTCTTATATCACTTTATTGCACGGACTACTCAGTGTAATATTTATTTTTATTGTGTTTCACTTTTTTATTGTGTTTTTATTTTTGTGTGTCACTGCGATGTGAGATACGTTGCGCAGAATCACTTTCACTATTTTGATTCCTGTTTTTGTGTATGGTAAACACTGCTAGGTTTTGCTGCACTGTATATATTTTGTTGAGGTTATTGAATATTAAGGATCTATATTAGCGCGGAAGCACTTGTCACTTTATACCTTGACCATCTGAATGACCAAGCGCTTGGGAATACCAACAGAATTAGAGGTTGCATTTGGCATGTGCAGGTACTTCTAGGTGCTTGCACCTTAAACATGACAGTTGTACTAGTCAGATTTGCTTTCATCCGCAGTTTTATAGCATTGCCACGTTATACTTTAAATTGAATGGTAAACTAACATGCAGCATCATCAGTGAGTGAGGGAGTGATCAATCATGTGAAATATATATATATATATATATATATATATATATATATACTGTATATATCCCTTAGGGTGTGTTAGATCTTAAGGAGCCCATGGGGGAACCTTTTTTAAACACTATGACAACACTTGTCGTTTATCAAATTGTGTAAAAGTAATGATTACTTTCTGTATCTCTGCATCAATTGTTTAAAATAAAGATCATTAGAGCATGACGCTTTTTGTGATATGTGTTCTTATTTTAAGAATACTGATGGCGTAATAAAACAGTTCCCATTATTCTAGACCTAAACTTTAGTTCAAGCGGTAGTTCACCCTCACTGACTTGATTTTACCATCGAGACAGGCATTGTAGCGTGAGCTACAGTATGCCTGTCCCGATTTTTTTAACCCCGGACTCACCTTGTAATCGTACATTATAGATTTCGGCTCCCGCGGGGAATGGGCGTGCCTATGGAGAGGGAGGATGATTGACGGCCGGCCCTGGCACGTCACTCTCCCCGAAGACAGCCAGAGTAGGTCTCGGCTCTTCACGGCGCCTGCGCACAGGCTATGCGCAGGCGCCGTGAAGAGCCAAGCCTATTTCGGCTATTTCCGGAGAAGCGTGACGCGCCAGAGCCGGCCGTCAATCATCCTCCGTCTCCATAGGCACGCCCATTCCCCGGTATCTTCGATGTACGAGTACAAGGTGAGTACGGGGGTAAAAAAATCGGGACAGGCATACTGTAGCTCGCGCTACAATGCCTGATTTTATGGTAAAAGAAAAAAAAATTTTTTTTTGCGTTCATAGGGTGAACCCCCGCTTTCAGTACTCTACTATAATATATTAGACTTCCCTGAACATATCTGAGTCAAATTTGATAGAACAGTAAGAATATTGTGCAGTTAAAGATCATTGCCTTGTCATGCAGTGCTGATGGATAATGTAGGGTGACATGGGAATGTAAAACCGGAGATTGAAACATATCACATCTTAACTACTTTATGTCAATGTATATTTAGTGCCAGCAGTCTTGAGTGAACTTAATAGGTACATAAATTTTGCATCAGCAGTAGTTGTGCTTGGTGACAGAGGCCTCATCCTGAGATCAATTAGGTGATCAGCCTGCACTATCAATCAGCTCTGTAGTATAATGTGCTATTGAGCTGCACAGCGCTGCAGCTTGAGGTTCCTAACAGTGACAGACTGTGCATGCAAATCAGAGCAGATTGATGAATGTCATCTGGAGGTGCCAACATGTGATTATTTCTAGAGAGATCTCTATTTAGCTTTTTTACGTAGAATGATGCATATAATACTGTTATCACCAGATGTTGCACCCCTTTGGTGATGCCAAGAATTTCCAGCTAAGTGCCTCTGCACCAGATAACCCCTGAGGAAATACTTAGGAAGAACATACGCTAATGACTCAGTTCCTCATCATTGACAATAACTGACAATGTCATCTATCAGTCTGAGGACATTTAAATTATACATAGGTCACGTATCTGCACTTTCACTTTACATGCAGGAGATTTGACAGCCTAACCAAGTTGGCAATTCATTCCAATGTGGAATATGCCATAGACTGTTGGTCTGAAACAGGAGATTAAATATAAAAGATAAGTACATTACCGGTTAAGGTTAAATGACAGCTTTTTATATACAGTATCTCACAAAAGTGAGTACACCCCTCACATTTTTGTAAATATTTTATTATATCTTTTCATGTGACAACACTGAAGAAATGACAGTTTGCTACAATGTAAAGTATTGAGTGTACAGCTTGTATAACAGTGTAAATTTGCTGTCCCCTCAAAATAATTCAACACACAGCCATGAATGTCTAAACCGCTGGCAACAAAAGTGAGTACACCCCTAAGTGAAAATGTCCAAATTGGGTCCAAAGTGTCAATATTTTTTGTGGCCACCATTATTTTCCAGCACTGCCCTAACCCTCTTGGGCCTGGCGTTTACCAGAGCTTCACAGGTTGCCACTGGAGTCCTCTTCCACTCCCCATGACAACATCACAGAGCTGGTGGATGTTAGAGACCATGCGCTCCTCCACCTTCAGTTTTGAGGCTCAATAGGGTTTAGGTCTGGAGACATGCTTGGCCAGTCCATCACCTTTACCCTCATACATATTTGGGACATGTATGTTTTAGACTGTGAGACACAAAGTAGATGTTAATATCATCAGCCCAAACCACTGGGGTTTCCTGCTATAATGTGTTATTTGAGTCACCTATTGTTTCTGTCTGCTCATCTTGAAGTTGTGATTAATATTGTGTCCATGTTACCTTGTCATTGAACTATTGAGGGATGTTACATGTTTATGTTTATGTTGAAAAGAATTTTCCCAAATGGGGTTATTGCGCAGCTCAAAAGGAAAGAGGTAATACCATGTAATAAAAAAGTTGTGTTTATTCACATGTTAAAAAGTGGACAGTGTTAACATGTGAATAAACACAACTTTTTTATTACATGGTATTACCTCTTTCCTTTTGAGCTGCGCAATAACCCCATTTGGGAAAATTCTTTTCATCATTTTTATCGGGGTGAGCAGCCACATTCTCTCCACCATAGTGTCCTGTCTCTTTTCTACATGTTTATGTTTATTAGCTTACTTAGAATATGTTTATGTTGGCTGTTCCTTAGCTATGTAATTATATCCCTGTTTACAGTTTGTAATGTATTAGATAATGTGCTCAGGCTCAGCTGATATTGTGTGGTATATAAATTCTGTGTGAGTTTTAAATAAAGAGAGTTCCAGTTTGCATCTAAGCTATTGTCGGCTAGTCTTGAATTGTCAGCTATAATAGCTGGTTTTTGGTTCCAGACAGGAGGCAGCTATATATTGATGGAAGCACCCAAGCTGGGTATTGGGCATTTACATCAAATATGGTGGCAGCAGTGGGATGGATCTTGAAGTCTAGGGACATCCACCATGGAAGAGAAATTTGTAAGGAGACTACAAGAGATGCAGGTGTAGCACAAAGAACCAGTGCCAACGCAGGTCCTGCTGGGATGGTAAGACTCTGTCTGCTGGCTACTCTGGAAGGAAGAGCTGGACCGAGAGCAGTGCTGCCAGGGAAAAATTCTCTTCTCCACCCAGGAAAGGTACTGGTTGCAGTTCAAAGTGCAGGTGCTGTTGTTGGGGGAACAACTGCACAAGGAGTGGACAGCTGAGTTAAGCAGGGGGGTTTGGGCAGAGATGCGGTTGGACGAGAGCTACAGAGCCTTCCATTGGCATGTAGCCCAAGTGTCCCCCTGGACAGTGGATGGAAGGCTTTGGCTATGGCAGCCTGGGGCTGCTGTACATAAAGCTGTCACAGGAACCTGATTTTGGGAGTGTTCTTGAGTGACATTTGGAGGAAATCATGGAGTACAGAGGACAGATACTGAACATTTCGTAAGTTCGCTGGGCACAGAAAGATTTGGAGTTTCTAGCTGTTCAGGAATGGGAGCTGGAGATTGCCTACAGATGGCTGCTAGACATTGTTCAGCAGCATGGCATGGCTTCAAGCTCTGAAACCCCAGCTGAAGTTTCGGCAATGGGGAAGAGTAACATTGTGCTGTGCCCACCTCCAGCTATGGAAGCTGAGCTTTTATGGCGGATGCAGCAAGTGTTGACCCACCTTGACAAACCTGTTTCTGCACAAGACGAGATTGGATGGAGGAATGCGTCTGCCCAGCAGCCAGATGAGGTGTGGAAGATGGAGCAGCCGGCTCAGCTCCCCAGCGGCATATTAAGGACCTGGGAGAGGAGATAGTGAACCTCTATCCCCAGCCACCAGCTCCAGAGACTGGGGATTTAATAGACTTTTGTGCTAAGGAAGACCAACCCAGTGAGCCTCCAGCAGAAGAACTTGCATCAAGGCAGACTGCTGCGGACCCCACAGCAATCAGTGACCCTGTAGGATTTGTGCAAGGCCACCGACTTTTCACTTTACTTCCCAGTGGAAGAGCTGGCATCAGGGCAGAACATCACTGAACTCTGCCCAGCACCAAAAGCAGCTTCAGCAACCAGCCTTTCTCCCACACTGCCAACAGGGACATTGGATTTCATGCCATCAACAGAGCTGGCATCAGAGCAGAGTTCTACAGACCTCCGCCCACACCCATTGCAATTCAGGAGGCCCAGGGTGAGAAAGTGGTGGTTCTTTTCCCCAGCAGAAGTCAGAGATGCAGGGAGGGCAGCCAGTTCATCTTCCCAGCAGCAGTTCAAGGACCAGGGAGGAGAGAAAGCCACCCTCCCTCCGAAGCGGCATTCAAAGATGCTGGGAGGGGAAGAAGTCATCCTCCCTCCCCAGTGGCAGATCCACAGTCCACAGTCTGAGAGTGGAGGAAGCCAGCCTCCCTCCCTAACAGTTAGCCAGAGAGGATGATGTGGGATCCCCAGCAGAAGAGCTGGCATCAGAGCAGACCAACCTCTGCACAGCACCGGCAACAACTCCGGAGTTTCAGGGAGCCAAGGCAGATGGCCCCTCTCCCCGGCAAGAAGCTGATGTAGTGAAGCTCCTACTCCTAGCTGAAAAGCTGGCAACAGGTCAGAGTGCCACTGGCCTCTGCCTAGCATCTATAGTGTCTCCACGACTTCAGGGAGCCAGGGAAATCAGCCCCTCTTCTAAGCAACAGACTGAGCCACGGAATATTAAAAACCACCCAGCTGATATGCTGGCAGCCGGACAGAGATTCCATTACCTCTGTCCCACACCTACTGATGACAACCTGCCTGCGGCCAAGAATGGACATCATGTGGACCAACTATGTGGGTTCACTCTGCCCAACTAATACAGGTCCAGCCCAGATGAAGGTCTTGGACCTTGTTAGTCTACCTTTAATGGGGGAGAATTGTGACTGACCCAACTGGTACAGAGGCTTTTGGAGAGGGCTGCAGTGTGGCCTCTTGCCTACTGACTGTGGGCCCTGGCTTTTAATGGAACACTACTCTTTGGAAGGTGTGTGCCTGGGGGACCCTTGGAGTTGTCTTGCTTCTGATTCAAGTCCATATCTCCCCAAACACACAGACTCTGGGAACTAGAGGACCCATATACATATTTGGGGCCTGTATGCCCAAATCAGCAATGACTGTTTTAGACTTTGAGACTCAGAGTAGTTGTTAATATAATCAGCTCAAAACACTGGGGTCTCCTGCTATAATGTGTTTATTGTATAAAGATCTCTCCCATTGTGTGCCTCCTAGGTGTGCATTCCCATTGTTATTTGAGTCACCTATTGTTTCTGTCTGTCTGCATATCTTGGAGATGAAATTAATATTGTGTCCATGTTATAAAAATATTGTGGGATGTTATACGTTGATTAGTTTACTTAGTTATGTTTATGTTGGCTGTTCATTAGTTATGTGTCAGAAACCATGAATCAGACCGAGACAGAAGTACAGTTAAATCAAACTTTTTTAATAATAATAATAAAAAGATAAACAGAGTAAGCATAGTCAAAACATAGCCAGATTTCAGGAACCGGATCGGATAGTCAGCCAAGCCAAATGTCAGAGAGCCAGAAATAAACGTAGTAGAACAGCAAGCAGGATCTGGAGCCAGAAGGAACGTCAGCCAAACAAGTCTTCAACAGGAATGCAGGATATAGTCTCTGATGTTGACCAAGGCGAAGGCAGAGATCAACTGAGCTGGATGGCTTAAGAAGGCAGGACTAACGAGTAGGATATCATCAACAGGTGAGTCACTGTGGAGAGATAGGAGCTGGTAGTTAGCCAACAGATGAGTGGCCAGCTCAGAGAAGGAAGGGCTGAATCCAGCCCAGATAGTACCCCCTCCTCAATGACCCCCCCCCCCCTCGGAGGACCACGGGGCTTGAGGGGAAAACGTCTATGGAAATCACGGAGGAGAATAGGGGCATGTACATCCGAGGATGAGACCCAAGAGCGTTCCTCCAGACCGTGCCCTTTCCAATGCACCAGGTACTGTATGCGCCTACGGGAGTCAAGAATGGACTGTACTTCATACTCCTTATGGTTCTCAACATGTATAGGGTGAAGACATGGCACAGAGGTGGTAAAGCGGTTGCGGACCAACGGTTTTAATAAGGAGATATGAAACACATTTGAGATACGCATACTAGAAGGAAGGTCCAACATGTAAGCCACTGGGTTAATCCTGCAAAGGATATGGAAAGGCCCAATAAACCAAGGTGCGAACTTCAGAGAAGGAACACGAATTCGGAGGTTGCGAGGTAACAGCCAGACCCTGTCCCCATCCTGCTAGGAGGGCGCCGGCAGGCATCTGCTGTCAGCATGGAGTCTGTACCTATCATTAGCATGTCGCAAAGCCTCCTGGACTTGTGCCCAAGTGGAACGAAGACCACGGAGGTGCTCTTCTAATGCAGGAATGCTCTGCGGAACAAACGAGTCAGACAACATGGAAGGTTAGAAACCATAAACGGGGGCAATCGGGAAGCAGAGTTCAAGGCACTATTGTGAGCAAACTCCGCCCACGGTAAGAGGTCTGACCAGTTGTTATGATGGTCAGAAATATAGCAACGTAAGAATTGCTCCAAGGACTGATTGGCTCGTTCTGTGGTCCCATTAGACTGCGGGTGATTCGCAGAGGATAAAGCAAGCTGAATTGCCAACTGTGCACAAAAGGCTCGCCAGAACCGGGACACAAACTGACTACCCCTGTCCGAGACAATCACCTTGGGTAGCCCATGTAAGCGAAAGATTTCCCGAGCAAAAATGGAAGCCAGTTCCTTAGAAGTTGGCAACCTCTTTTCAAGAACCGGTCAGCCACCATAAGTATAACTGTGTTGCCCTGGGAGTTGGGTAACTCCACAATGAAATTAATAGACAGGTGGGTCCAGGGCCTCTATCTATTGGGTATGGGTTGTAGGAGGCCCACTGGAAGGTGACGTGGAGTCTTACTCTGAGCACACACGGAACAGGCAGCTACAAAGGCGGTTATATTAGCACATAGTCTAGGCCACCAGAATTGTTGGGAAATGGCCCAAAAGTGTTGATTCTTCCCGGGGTGGCCAGCAGCCTTGGGAGAATGGTAAGTCTGGAGCACGGCAGTAAGGAGACTCTCTTGGACAATGCAGCGGTCACAAGGTTTCTCGGGAGGAACATGGACCTGAGCAGCAAGAATTTTGTCACCCAAAGGAGAAGTGAGACTGGTGGGAACCATAGCCAGAATACGATCAGGAGGAATCACAGGAACCATAACGACTCCATCTTGGAAGTGGAGGGAAATTTGTCGTGACAAAGCGTCAGCCCTTACATTCTTAGTACCGGGTAAGAATGAGGCAATGTATTTAAAACTTGACAAAAAAAGAGCCCATCACGCCCTTCTGGGAGAGAGGCGTTTAGCCTCAGACAAGAATGTGATATTCTGATGGTCAATAAGAATGAGAACCGGCACAGTGGTACCTTTGAGGAGATGTCTCTATTCTTTCATGCTCTCTGTCACCAATCTGGTAATTGCACTCCGCAGGTGACAATTTCTTGGAAAAGTAGCCACACGGATGCATATCGCTCACAGAGCTAGGACGTTGAGACAGAAGGGTGCCAACTCCAGTCTCTTACATTGCCTTTTATCCTCAAGGATAAAAGGCAATGTAAGATCAGGATGTGCCAACACAGGAGCAGAAACAAAGGCAGCCTTGAGACTCTCAAAGGTCCTAATGGACTCCGGAGACCAACTCTGAGGGTTTCCGTCCTTTCTGGTCATATCAGTCAGGAGCTCGACCAGAGATGAGAAGTTACAAATAAACTTCCAATAATAGTTGGCAAAACCAAGAAAACTTTGCAGAGGATGTAGACCCACAGGTCTGGGCCACTGTAGGACTGCTGAAAGTTTCTCTGGGTCCATCGAAAAATCACAAGTGGAAATTACATAACCCAGGAATTTAACCTGTTCACGATGGAATTCGCACTTCTCCAATTTCCAATATAGAGTGTTCTCTCTTTGTTTCTAAAGTACAAGACAGACATCTGTGTGGTGGCTCTCCAGGGAAAATATGAGGATATCGTCGAGATAAACCACCACACATAACTGCAACAAATCTCGGAGGACATCATTAATAAACTCTTGGGAAAACTGCCAGAGCGTTACAAAGGCCAAAAGGCATTACAAGGTACTCATGATGACCTGTTCTGGTATTAAACGCAGTTTTCCAATCATCGCCCTCCTTAATCCTCACAAGATTGTATGCCCCTCTCAAATCAAGCTTTGTGAAAACCGTTGAGGCGGTCAAATAACTCTGTAATCAATGGAATCGGATAGGCATTCTTAAACGTGAAATGATTGAGGCCTCTATAATCAATACAAGGTCTCAGTTCACCACTCCATTCACAAAGAAGAAACCAGCACCAGCAGGAGGCGAGGATTTGTGGATGAAACCTCGAGAAAGTGCATCTGCAACCTACTCCTCTCTGGCCTTATCCTCCAAGACCGACAAAGTGTAAACCCGGCCACGAGGGGGTATGGCACCAGGTTGAAGGTCAATTGCGCAATCATACAACCGGTGTGGAGGCAAAGTACCGGCTTGACCTTTGTCAAAGACATCGCTAAAACCGCTAAAATCGCTAAAAGACATCTTTAAAATCGCTAAAATCGCGGTACTTGAGTGAAGAGGTGCGCAGGACCTTGGCTACCTTCTGGAAGCATCTCTTACTGCATTGTGGCGACCAGACAAGAACCTCAGCACGGAGCCAATCAAAAGAAGGGTTGTGCCTCTGTAACCAAGGATAACCAATAACCAGTGGAAACTTAGGTGAGGAAATAATTTGGAATTGGATTATCTCATGGTGAAGAGCCCCTACGGCCATGGACAACAGAACAGTCTCATGAGTCACACTTGCAGGCTATAGAGGTCTCCCGTCAAGAGCCTCAATGGCAAGTGGAGTGTCACGCAGCTGCAACGGAATCAAGTGTTTCGTTATAAAGGCAGCATCAATGAACAGGCCTGCAGTCCCAGAGTCTATTAGAGCCTTTATCTCGACAGATGACTCAGTCCAAGAAAGGGTAACCAAAACCAGGGGCTTATCCATCTGGATAACTGGAGAGGAAACAACGCCACCTAAGGTCTGTTCGTTAAGGGACCTCAGGGTTCAGGCTTTCCCTGGACGGATAGGACAAGACTTCAAAAAGTGACCTGCCTGGCCACAATAAACGCACAATCTCTCCCTCCTCCTAAAGGCTCTCTCATCTGCAGAAAGACGAACAAAGCCCAGGTGCATAGGTTCACCTTCACTGACTGACTCGGTACCAGGAGGCATTGGAGGTGAGGGAGGCAAGGGTGGGACTGCAAAGCTCGGGGACAAATGTACAGGAGGCTTCAGCATGCGCTCCTTAAAAGAGAGTCTTTCTCTGAGTCTGGAGTCAATGAGGATGGCAAAAGAGATCAACTTCTCCAGCTTGGTGGGTAAATCTCAGGCTGCTATCTCATCCTTGATGGTATCCGAAAAGACCATGAGAAAAAGCAGCCACGAGGGCCTCATTGTTCCAAGCAACCACTGCTGCCATAGTATGGAATTCAATGTTGTAATCGGCAACAGTTTGATGGACATTAGGCACTTGGCAGCAGAAGCGGAGCGTGCCGGAAAAGCAAATACCGTTTTAAAAGAAGCCACAAACTCTGGGTAACTTAAGGTTTTTGTGTCTCCCATAGAGGGTTTGCCCAGACCAAGGCTCTCTCAGAAAGCAAAGATATCACGAAACCTACTTTGCTTCTGACCGTGGGAAACGCCTGGGGCAGCATCTCAAAATACATCTCAACCTGATTGAGAAACCCTTTGCATTGGACTGGATCGCCCCCAAATCACTGGGGAAGCAGAGCGGAACCAGACATACTTGAGGCGGGTGCCTGCACAGAGACTGGGGCAACAGCAGGGTCGGCCTGCAACACAGGTTCTACCAGAGCAACCACAGTGGGAAATTCCAGATGAGCCGTGCAACTCAGGAGCGTTTGTAACGCCATGGCAAACTGATCCATGTGGTGATCCAGATCATCCAATCTGGAAAAAATCTTACCAACAGAGACAGAAGTACAGTTAAATCACACTTGTTTAATAATAATAATAAAAAGATAAACAGAGTAAGCGTAGTCAAAACATAGTTCAGGAACCAGATCGGATAGTCAGCCAGGCCAAATGTCAGAGAGCCAGAGATAAACGTATTAGAACAGCAAGCAGGATCTGGAGCCAGAAGGAATGTCAGCCAAGCAAGTCTTCAACAGGAATGCAGGATATAGTCTCTGTGATGTTGACCAAGGCGAAGGCAGAGATCAACTGAGCTGGATAGCTTAAGTAGGTAGGACTGACGAGCAGGATATCATCAACAGGTGAGTCACTGTGGAGAGAAAGGAGCTGGTAATTAGCCGACAGCTGAACGGCCAGCTCAGAGAAGGAAGGGCTGAGCCCAGCCCTGACACTATGGTAATTATATTCCTGTT
The DNA here is from genome assembly GCF_905171775.1 of Rana temporaria. Classification (NCBI taxonomy): domain Eukaryota; kingdom Metazoa; phylum Chordata; class Amphibia; order Anura; family Ranidae; genus Rana; species Rana temporaria. The sequence continues at coordinate 442,535,713 of NC_053490.1, forward strand.
TACAGTTTGTATTTTTTACAATAATGTGATCAGGCTCACCTGATATTGTGTGGTAAATAAATTCTGCCTAAGATTTCAATAAAGAGATTGTCAGCTAGTCTTGGATGGTCAGCTATAATATCTGGTTCTTGGATACCGACTGGAGGAACCTATATCTTGATGGAAGCACGCAAGCTGGGTGCTGGATGGTTCCATCATTTTGACCTCTTGTTAAAACAATAAAGTCAAATGCAATTGTTTATGCCAGATACACTGTATGCTGGATCAGAATGGACTCTTGTACAGTACACCAAATGCACCATATAATCAATCCTCCACTGATAATAAAAGTACTCCAGTATCCCTTTAAATTCTTTCAAAAACATTGGATGTATGTAGAAGTAACAAAAATAAAAGGGAAAGCCTATCCATTATAATGCATGTACTTCTACAATGGAGGCTCTAAAATTTTCGAGTTATATTAAGCAATTTTGAGTTTTGTGTGCAAACTAAACCCCTGTTTTTAATGCATACTGTTAGGCCCCATACACACGAGAGAATTTATCCGCGGATACGGTCCAGCGGACCGTTTCCACGGATAAATCCTCTCAAAGATTTCCGCAGATTTCTATGCGATGGAGTGTACACACCATCGCATTGAAATCCGCGCGGAAATCCTCTGGCGATGACGTGTCGCGCCGTCGCCGCGATTATGACGCGGCGACGGGCGCGATGCTGTCATATAAGGAATTCCACGCATGCGTCAAATCATTACGACGCGTGCGGGGAATCCCTTTGGACGGATGGATCCGGTGAGTCTGTACAGACGAGCGGATCCATCCGTTGGGATGGATTCCAGCAGATGGATTTGTTGTGCATGTCAGCAAATATCCGATCTGCTGGAATCCATCCCAGGGGAGATTTATCCGCGGAAAAAGATCCGCTGGCGTGTACACACCATAGGATCTATCCGCAGAAACCCATTTGCTGGGATTTATCTGCGGATGGATTCTATCGTGTGTATGGGGCCCTAGACAGGAAAATTTGCTTGGTTGCAGGCTGGTTGGTAAGTTGAACTGGGAATTTTCTTTGGTTTTGTTTGACATGTGTTTCCCTCCCATGTGCTCCTTGCTGCAAAGGCCAGTTATAGGTGGGGACAGTGGCCATTTGTTTGTACTGTTGTAATACTGGTGAGGGGATGCACTGGACACCATTCCTGCCATTGTGCTATACGCTGAGTGTCCAGTGCACCCCTGTGCCTTTTAGGAGGGGTGGGCTCCCTCCAGGATCACCTGTCCTCAGCCTATCCATTTTAATGCTTGTGCTTCTACTATGGAGTGTCATGAAGATCCTGCCAGAAACAGGCGACTTCGATTTTGCGGTTCCCGATCGCGGCTGCGATCACGCATGCGTGTGCATGCACGGGTGCACACGCCTATTGGAGCCAGGCGGGGTATTTAAGCCGGCCCCTCACACACCATCCCTGCTGTCTGCTCTACAGCGTTGAGTACCTGAAACCTGATCTGAGACTTACCTGTGAAAGACCCCGGCTTACCTGTGACTATTCCAGCCATCCGCCTGCACCTGATCCTTGGCCTGTTCTGACTACCCTTCTGCCTGCACCTCTGTACCTCGCTGTCCGCCCCGATATCTGACCCGGCTTGTCTGACCTTCTGTGCTGATCCAGTCAGCTCCAGTCTGCTGAAAGATTCCAGTTGTCCTAGTTCCAGTCCAGCTGAACGATTCCAGTTTGTCCTAGTTCCAGTCCAGCTGAACGATTCCAGTTTGTCCTAGTTCCAGTCCAGCTGAACGATTCCAGTTTGTCCTAGTTCCAGTCCAGTTGCTGAGCTGATCCGGTCTGCTAAGCTGATCCAGTCTATTGGACCTATCCTCTCTGCTGAGCTGATCCTGTCTGGTGTGGGTTTCCAGTCTGCTAAGCTGATCCAGTCTATTGGACCTATCCTGTCTGCTGAGCTGATCCAGTCTATTGGACCTATCCTCTCTGCTGAGCTGATCCAGTTCCGGTATTCCAGTTCCTGCAAGAAAGCTTCTACTAGACTGACCCACTGCCTCTTCCTGTTGATCCTGCCAGGCACCCGTGCCCCTCCTTACTCCTGTGCCTTCTGTTATCCTATCAGGGGGCCACGAGTGGGAGCTGTAAGGGAAGCCGACCTCTGCAATTCGGGCTCATCACCATCAAGTACGTGACAGGAGGCTCTCAAAATTTAGATTTAGGACTGCAGATAATACTGGGGTGCCATGAAGTGGCTCTGTAGCTCACCCATGTATTTGCAAATGTGTGCAAACTAAACCCCTATTTTTAACCCATACTGTTAGACAGGACAATTATGTTGGTTGCAGGCTGGTCGATAAGTTGAGCTGATGCCGCGTACACGCGATCATTTTTCGGCATGAAAAAAATGTTGTTTTTCAAAAACGTCATTTAAAATTATCGTGTGTGGGCTACACATCATTTTTCAGGTTCTGAAAAACGACAAAAAAAAAATCGAACATGCTGCATTTTTTAACGTAGTTTTAAACAATGTAGTTTTTCGGGTTGTAAAAAATGATCATGTGTGGGCTAAAACGATGTAAAAAACCTACGCATGCTCAGAAGCAAGTTATGAGACGGGAGCGCTCGTTCTGGTAAAACTACCGTTCATAATGGAGTAAGCACATTCATCACGCTGTAACAGACAGAAAAGCGCAAATCGTCTTTTACTAACACGGAATCAGCTAAAGTAGCCCAAAGGCGAATGGAACTTCCCCTTTATAGTGCCGTTGTACGTGTTGTACGTCACTGCACTTTGCTAGATCATTTTTTTAAAACGATGGTGTGTAGGCAATGTCGATTTAATGATGAAGTTAGGAAAATTTCGTTTTTTCGACATGCTGAAAAACAAAGTTTTTTTCCATGCTGAAAAATGATTGTGTGTACGCGGCATGAGAATTTTTTCTTGGGTTTTCTTCCAGCAGCAGGGTGCAGCAGCAGGGTCCCGAGGCTTCTCTAGACAGAGTGTTGCCTTAAAGTAGGCTGTGCCCCCAAATTGCAGGGTCTGCTTTTTAAATGTAGAAATTTTAATTTAGAAATGCTGCATAAAACTTTAAAAGACACATGTGTTTCCCTTAGCTTCTGGCTGCGGTGGCTTGGTGAGTACATTTATGTAAGTGTGCAGGAACTAGCATGGTGTTTTCACTATTGTAGTATGGTATTTTCCCAGGTCTGGTGATCTGTAATATCACAATGACAGGTTGCACAACCATCTCAGCAGGCCCTCAGCTGCAATCCTAAGAAACAGAACATCCTAGATCCGTGCCCATGCATCTTGATATGTTTAGACTAGAGTAATCATTTATTATCAACCAGTGGTTACCCATCCACAGGTAATGAATTGCATTAATGATCTGTGCAGAATATTAAAGATATATTGCTGCCTATAATTTATACGCCTCCACAACATTACATGGAAAAGTTAATCAACATCTTCCCTGCTCTAGTCAGCTGTTATAGAATTGACATGCCAAATAAACTGTGTTTACTTAATAAATAATAGCCCGCATAGCTATTACTGGTTAATAACCTGACTGCATGCCTGCTATGCTGTTTATTATGAAATTATGGCATAGTTATGCATGATAATTATCTTTCAGCAATACTTGCCATTTTATAAAAGTAACTGCATTATAATACTAGGTTTAATGGTAATTAACCAGTAAACCTAACAAATGCTGTCTGATTTGCCAATAATTCATTGCAAATATTTCTTCAGCTACATCTTAAAAGAAAATCTATTGTGAAGGTTAATACCTATCTCAGAAGAATCTTATGGAAATAGTAATTTTCTGACTTCTGCTTGAAGAAGTGGATAGATGCCAGGTTCTCTGAAACTTTTCTTAATAGCACCAAAACGAAGTAAAGATCATTTGGGTATACGATATCTGGACTCTAGTCATCTTAGGTTGTGATTGGGTAAAAAGGATCTAGAATTTAATTGTCTTGTATATAAAAGTGTTCCAGTGCTCAAAGTGCTTCTCAAACAGTGAGGATTGATATAAAAAATAGAGATCACTTGCACTTTGCCGAAACTCTCATCATCGAACCTCAAGACAGCTCCGTGACCTCGTCAGCAAGATTCAGCCCCAAGGTCCACACCACAGGAATATATGCCACCAGCCTGCTCCAGCAAGAATATATATTAGACACAGGAAAGGAGACGCCTCATAGCACTATAGTGTTAAAATCCTATTTCATGAAAAGTAATTTCACTTACAGTGGTAAAGAATTCACAAGCAGTAATCAAAATCCACAACATGCCCACAGGACCATCCAACGTGCCTGTGCGTGATGATGTCATAGTTGTTATCTGTGTCCTTACTGCAGAAAAGCCCCACCACTTGTCCTCAAAGGAGGTAAAGGGAAATCTCCCGATTAGGGTCAAACATAGCAACAAAAACCTGAAAGAGTTTCTAATCTTTTCCCCTGCTATATCTAGAAAAATGGTTTGAGTGGGGCTTTAAAGGAAATCTTAAAAGAGAAAAATGAATATACTGCCATGTCTAGACCCTCATAAAATTACTAATTGCCTGGCTGTTATACTGAGCCAAAGTTTTAATACTTTCTGCGTCAGTGACTTGAAATAAATATGCAGATGAGATGTTCCCTTTATATTGTCTTTTCTTACTGCATGTCTGTTCAGGGTCACTGAAAGTGTTGTGTTTTAGCAGTGGTAGCCCACATATTTCTCCCAGTATGCATTGTATGTATACAAGTGTAGCACTACCCCCGGAGGAGCTTCTGGTTATTTTTGGGTGGCACGTTACCTCTATATTCTCGCTGTCCAGGGTGAAAGGAGAGTCTGAAGAATTTCAATGTCCACACGATGCACTTCTTTTGCAGAACTTCAGTAGAAAAGAAGGATAAGGGGTGGAAAAGGTAGATACAGTAGGTTTGGGTGCATAGTCACAAATAGGAAACACTCCTGCTTCCAGCAAACAGTTCTTGTCGCCCACTCTAGCCAGAGTTGGTATTGCTCACTCGGATAGGTCCCTCTCACTGGCCTAGCAGCCGGGATGGCGCACGAAGTAAAGTACAGTCTCTGCCACAGACCTTCCTTTATGAGGACACAATTTGGACCGGAATCCTCTGCCACAGGATTCAGCACCCAGATCTCTTTAGCTTCGCTTTGGTAGAACTTTTGGACCCGACAGGCGACACTGTCAAGCCTCTCGGTGCGCGGTGCATCCTTTGATGAAGTTTCCAGGCCTTCTTCCAAGGTACCAGCCTCTTGCATGGCCCTCTCCAGGATAGGTTCTCCCCTGGCTTCCTTCATACAGTGGCTTCCTCCCGCAGGACGGACAGCACAGGATCTCCTTTGCAAGGCAGGCCCCAGCCAGACTACTGGGCCCACAAACAAAGTCACAGCCCTGGGCCAACGTGGTCCCGGAACCAGGATTCAGGACAAGCACCTCAGGCCAGGCAGCCACGGGGCGCGTGGGACGACAGAACGACCTCGCCCTGATGACGTCTGTCTCTTAAAGCGGGGGTTCACCCCAAAAAATATTTGAACATTAGATTTAGGCGAGTTAGAATCACAATCAGGTGTTTTTTTTTTAAATTGTTGCCGTACATACCGTTTTATAGATATATGTTCACCGCGACTTCCGGGTATAATCTGCGGGACTGGGCGTTTTTTATTGATTGACATGCTTCCGACCGTCGCATACAGCGCATCACGAGTTGCCGAAAGAAGCCGGACTGCGAGTCGGCTCTATAAGTCGCCTGCGCACCGACGTTGGGCTTCTTTCGGGCAACTCGTGACGCGCTGTATGCGACGGTCGGAAGCATTTCCATCAATTAGGAACTCCCAGTCCTGCAGATTATACCCGGAAGCCGCGGTGAACATATATCTATAAAACGGTATGTACGGCAACGAAAAAAACCACCCGATTGTGATCCTAACAACTCGCCTGAATGTAATGTTAAAACATTTTTTGGGGGGTGAACACCCGCTTTAAGTACCCCTCCCCAGCATGCACAGCGAGCAACCACTCCCACTGTTTCGTTTCTGAGGAGGATACCCAATACACCTTGACCTTGAAGCTGCCACCCTTGGACTGGGGTGGTAATGACACCCCCAGGCGAACAATGGTTGATGCTCCCAGCACAGTCACAGCTGGAACAGAGGCTAAATTGCCCTTAATCACTCTTGTCTGAGCCAAATAACAGCTCAGACCCCACTAAATTTAAAGCAGCGCCTGATCAACAGGAGCAGGGCGCTACAATCCAGTCACTTTTTAAACCCTTCTCAGAGAATCACATCCCTGTAAAGAAAAGACTGAATACTCCTCTTTTGTCACCCACAGTTTCTGCAGTTCTTGCTGGTTCTTCTGTCTGACCTACACATCACTGTAGACAAGAGTAATGATGTTAAGGTCAACTAGAAGAACCAGTGAGAAATGTGGAGGACCACAAGGATTGACACCTTTTGGAAGTGTTGTTTTCCCAGGTGATTTTAGAGGACTATTTCACAGGAGAGGTGAGTATTATGTCTTTTCTTTACAGGCACTTTCTGAAAAGTGTTATTATGTGAAAAGTTCTTTTTATACCTCCAAACTATAATGATATGAAAAAACCCCTACTGTTTCCTCCTTCATAGCTGTATATTGTCTCCATAAAGATGACAGGTGCCCTTTATATAGGTTCTAGCACAGGGTATTTCTGTCTCGATATTAACATTCCATGACTGCTGATTTGGATGACTGACGTGATTCATAACGAACGAGTCGACTAGCCACAACATATTCCAGCAGCTGGCAGCCAAGTAGCAGCAAACATTTTCCTATTGCTAGGCCCTGATCAGGTCATTTATTTTTTTTATATTATTTTCGCTCTGGCATTCTGATAGAAAGCTTGTTAGGTTCTTGCCACTGACATAAACATAAAGTGGAATGTATTTATTACACTCCATTTCCCCCTGTGCTGAGATCCTGTCTCTCATGCTGACAGTAGGGAAGGAGAGAGATCGGCACACGCTGACAATTGTTAGGTATGGTTGGAAGCTTTTATTTAGATTCATTTCATAAAATTATGGATATGCAACCTCTGTCAAGGCAGTAAATTTAACAGTGACATTGGTATTTTCCAGCTTTAAAGCAAACTATAATTATAAACAAAGAGGATGAAGAATTTTATCATGTCTGTCTTTTTGGCCTCAGCAGTGCTGGCACTTTGTAATCAAGCAAATACTTTGCATAGTGGGCCCTTAATTAACTCATTCACTACTTGAGTGTCAATGTTTTTTTACTTAGAAAACTGGCAAGTTAGGCCTTGTACAGACGAGCAGACATGTCCGATGAAAACGGTCTGCGGACCGTTTTCATCGAACATGTCTGCTGGGAGGTTTTGGTCTGATGTGTGTACACACCATCAGACAAAAATCCCTGCGGACAGAGAACGCGGTGACGTAGACGACACCGACGTTCTCTGACACGGAAGGTCAATGCTTCCACGCATGCGTCGAATCAATTCGACGCATGCGCGGGATTTCGGGCCAGCGGACATGTCCGATGAGTCGTACTAACCATCGGACATGTCCGATGGACAGGCTTCCAGTGGACACATTTCTTAGCATGCTAAGAAACTTTTGTCCGCTGGAAACCTGTCCGCTAGGCCGGAAAACTGTCCGGTAGGCCCTACACACGGTCGGACTTGTCCGCGGAAACTGGTCCGATGGACCAGTTTCAGCGGACATGTTCGCTCGTGTGTACAAGGCCTAACTGATAAATAACAACCCAAAGTTATACAGTACTTCCTGCTGATGTAAGTCATGAAAAATGTATTATAATTCATAGGCCAATTTACAGGTACTGCGTTTTTCAATATTTTTATTTTGAAGTGGAAGGAAAATGATAAATGGTTTTCCAAATTTTTTACAAATACATATCTGAAAAGTGTTGTGCACATTTGTATTCAGCCCCCTTTACTCTGATACCTCTAACTAAAATCTAGTGGAACCAATTGCCTTCAGAAGTCACCTAATTAGTAAATAGAGTCCACCTATGTTTTAATCTCAGTATAAAAATACAGCTGTTCTGAGACGCCCTCAGAGGTTTGTTAGAGTACCTTAGCGAACAAACAGCATCATGGAACCAAGGAACACACCAGACCGGTCAGGGATAAAGTTTTGGAGAAGTTCAAAGCAAGGTGGTTAGGTTATTAAAAAATATCCCAAGCTTTGAAAATCTCACAGGGCACTGTTCAATCCATCATCCGAAAATGAAAAGAGTATGTGTACCAACCGCAGGGGTCCTTTCACACTCGCAGCATGTCAGTCATTGGCACTCCTGTTGGTGGCCTGTGTCCTGTGGCACCCCAGTGTGAGTATAGTGAGGCCTCTAGCACATGTCTGATGGCATCCTCACATCAAGATGGCAGCACCAAAGTGCTTCTCCACAACTTTATCCTTGACCTGTCTCGTGTGTTCCTTGGTTCCATGATGATTTTTGTTCGCTAAGGTACTCTAACAAACCTCTGAGGGCTTCTCAGAACAGCTGTATTTATACTGAGATTAAAACACAGGTGGACTCTATTTACTAATTAGGTGACTTCTGAATGCAATTGGTTCCACTAGATTTTAGTTAGAGGTATCAGAGTAAAGGGGACTGAATACAAATGCACAAGAACTAGATGCGAATGGTGTGTTTATTCAATAATGTCAAAGAAAATATGCTACTACAGCGCTACTACTTCTATAATCAAGGAAAAACACTAGCAACAGAGGGCCAGATCCACGAAGCCCGGGCGCAACTTAACTTTTCGGATTTAGGTTACACCGCCGCAATTTTTCCAAGTTAGTGCCCGATCCACAAAGCACTTACCTGGAAATTTGCGGCGGTGTATCCTAAATCCGGCCGGCGCAGGGCGGGCCAATTCAAATGGGGCGAGTCCCATTTAAATTAGGCGCGATCCCGCGCCGGACGTACTGCGCATGCTCCGTTTCCGTACTCCCGCCGTGCTTTGCGCGCCGTGATGTCATTTTTTCGAACGGCGACGCGCGTAGCGTAATTCCGTATTCACGGACGGCTTACGCAAACGACGTTGATTTTTAAATTTCGACGCGGGAACGACAGCCATACTTTAGACAGCAATACACTTGCTGACTAAAGTTAGGGCAGCAAAAAAAAAGTGTAAATTTGCAACGGGAAACTATACTAGCGGCGACGTAGCGAACGCAAAAAACCGTCGTGGATCGCCGTAACTCCTAATTTGCATATCCGACGCTGGTTTACGACGCAAACTTCCCCCAGCGGCGGCCGCGGTACTGCATCCTAAGATCCGACAGTGTAAAACAATTACACATGTCGGATCTTAGGGATATCTATGCGTAACTGATTCTATGAATCAGCCGCATAGATAGAAACAGGGATACGACGGCGTATCAGCAGATACGCCTGCATATCCCTTTTGTGGATCTCGCCCAAAATTACCAAATAATACAGCTGCAGACACAAAAGGTGTACAAAACCAACAATGACAAAATTATAATGAGGTGTTGCGCTTATATTAACTGTGTTCCTACTAATACAATAGTGCAAATTGATACCTGGTACACACCGGAATTAGGAGGTATCATAATGTGCAATGCAATAACCACCCTGACCTATGCACATTTTTCCTATATGAGGTTATTATATTAAAATATAAAAAGTGCAATATTACCATCACCCACTAGGGGGAGTGAGGTTTTGTGTGTGTTGAGATCAACACAACATGTAACCAGTGCTGTTCATGGTTTGAACCACTGGAGGCATAAATAATGTGACATGAAGTAATACAGTATACTTAAATAATGAATATGATGAGTATCCAAACATACAAATAAATAAATGTGAATAAAAGACCAACTAAAGCCCAATGGTAGGAGTTAGTTCATATACAGGTAAAAATCTCACAGGGATAACTTGATAGAAGAAAAAACAGATAAAACATCAATCCAAAATTTATGAATTGGCCGCTCACCTCCAACAATGACTCAAGGCTCAAACAAGGCTCATCAGATAGTCAAATAAGGAATCCTGCTGATGGATCTGTAAAGGCATCCAGGTCCCAGACGAAGACGAAGAACTATGTCCAAAACAAAACTTGAGATTTTTACCTGTATATGAACTGACTCCTACCATTGGGCTTCAGTTGGTCTTTTATTCACATTTATTTATTTGTATGTTTGGATACTCATCATATTTATACTTTGAGTATATTACTTTATGGCACATTGTTGAATAAGCGCGCCATTCTCATCTTTTTCTTTTACATTTATTACGCAGTGTTTTTTGAGTACACTACTAAGTGGTTGCAACTAATTCACGGTCAATATACATGTACTTTACATGTACTATATATTTTTTATTTTATTTTCACTATATTCACTAGAGGCTGGTTTATATTTGCTTAAAAATTAGAACATAGCGCGCAAGTTTTTCCCTTATAACGAATGCAAATGCACGCCACACTTTTCAGATATTTATTTGTAAAAGATTTGGAAACCATTTATCATTTTCCCTCCACTTCACAATTACAGTGTATAAAGATGTTTTAGAATGTGCACATGGGCAGCACAGTGTACATTCTTGGTACAGTATGCCTCTGTGCTAAAATATGGATGAACTCCTGTGCGCATGCGTGGGAGTTACATCATTCTAACTCGGCCAATAAGATGGCTGAGGACCTTGAACCCAGAAGAAGCCAGGGAAAAAAATGCTGGTGCCGTTGAGGGGGCTTATGAGTGCTGCATTGCTGGAGGGAAAGTCAGTGTTGAAGGGTTTTGGTTCACTTTAATAAAATGAGGTCAGCAATTGTTAATCTGTACATGAAGGATGATTCCAGTTCCACCTCGGGCAAATTACTGGATCCACAAAATCTCCTAAAAATAAAAATTAAATAAAAACACAGATCTTCTCTCATTTCTGGCAGTTCCCCCCTGCAGACTTATTGATTCATGTAGAAGTTATTTTTCTTTAAATTTACCGATTTATGACAACCTTAAAGCACTTCCTGTCTGTATAATTGCTTTAATTAGGAGTCGCTGAAAACTTTATGGAATTTTGCCACGTGTTATATGAGGCTGGGCAAAGTTCTTGAATATTTTCCCATATCAGGAGGAATTCCAACTCCTCCCTCCCACTATAAAATAAACTTTGCATACAATTAAAGGAAAGACAAGATAGATGAATATAAGTGATGATGTTTGATTTATGGTGACAGCGGCTAACTTAAATCTCTCCCTACACATACACCCAGTAGAAGCTCAGTCAGTCGTAGGAGGTGGGAGGGGGAGTAAGCAGTAAACCAGATGAAAATGATTAATCAGTTTATGAAAGATTTGATTCTGTCATGCTGACTGCATACACCAGCTTTGTTTTGTGTGACTGATTTTAAAAAGCCGCTTTGCTCTCATGAAAATTGTTTTCTTTTTAAATGAAAACGCCCTAATTTCTAAAATCCCTCAGATATACCTTTAAGGCCCCATACTCACGACCAAACATGTCTGCTGAAACTGGTCCGCGGGCCAGTTTCAGCAGACATGTTCGGTCGTGTGTGGGCGCGAGCGGGCCGAATTCCAGCAAACATTTGCCCGCCGGGCCTTTTCCCAGCAGACAAATATTCCTGGACTTGTTTTAAAACAGTCCGCTGGAATCCTGCCCGCTCGGACATGTACGGTCGTCAGTACAGACCTACCGTACATGTCCAGGCGCCGCCGTCCCTCGCATGCGTCGAATGACTTCGACGCATGCGTGGAAGCATTTTAAAGGCGGGCCGCCCACGTCGCTGCGTCATTGTCGCGGCGACACCGCGTCATCGACGCGGCGACACCGCGGACACGCCCCGCGTATTGTTTACGCGCGGACTTCTGTACGATGGTGTGTACAACCATCGTACAGAAGCCCTCTGGCAGACATGTATGGTGAAAACGGTCCGACGGACCGCTTTCACCATACATGTTTGTTCGTGTGTACCCGGCCTTAAATGTGTTTAATATAAGCATCTGATCAATAGGTGTACACAGCCTGTTGCATTAGGGTGTGCAACTGAAAGCTCAAAAACACGGTAGGACTGCCTGGGGGAGGAGACCAATCGGTGTTCCTATATACTAGGAACACATGATCTGTCACATCTCCCCTGCCAGAGCGTGGATTTGTGTGTTTAAAACTGTAGTGCATACAAAATTAAGTGCACAATTATTCTAAAAAAAAAATATATATATATATATATATATATATATATATATCAAGTATGTAGCCAGTGAAAACTTAAAAAACATATGCAAATATGTATAAACTTCTAGTTGGAGGGTTCCTTTCACAGGTGCTGCTGTGATAGAAATAGTGCAAATCAATATTAAGCATTAAGTGAAAGTCCAAAAAAGACGTGCACATAAACATATAGCAATTCTCAGTTGATAAGTTTCTTTAACAAAGTTTCTTTCAAAAGTACTGCTGTGCTAAAAAAAACATATGATGCTGTAAACAGGTGCATACTACATAAAGAGAAAAGATTTGACATAGAGAGAAAAGATTCGACATTATAGAGACATGAAGAAGAGTCGACATAGAGAGAAAAGATTTGACATAGAGAGAAAAGATTCGGCATAGAGAGACATGAAAATTCGACATAGAGAGACATGAAGATTTGACATAGAGAGACATGAAGATTTGACATTTTTTTTTTTCTTAGAACATTCGACAGACACCATAAGCCTTCAATGACAGATTCGACCTTAATTTGGATTTTCGGACGAATGCATTTTTTTAACGAAAAACAAAATATAACTAAATACATTTATTTTTCGAACGAAAATGAAATATTTCAGTGTGCACATGTCTACCTGTGGGTAGGGAGAAACACAGCATCAGACGCAGCTTGCAGTGACATCATGTCTGATGCCCGTAAAGATTGATTTTAATGAATTAAACAAGACTTACTTTACTATGCAGGCTCTTTCTCCATATGTTTGTGCCTGAAAACCCCCCAGGAACCCAGGAGTTGGCATTTTCATTACCCCGCTCACCATACTAAGCCTACCTGACCTGCAATGCAGTACTGCTTGGGGGTCCATTAGATCTGGTGAGTTCCATCATAGGGGGGGGTGGATCTCTTACAGCATCATATGTTTTTTAGCACAGCAGAACTTTTGAAAGGAACTTGGGAAAGGAACTTATCAACTCAGAATTGCTATATGTTTTATGTGCACGTCTTTTTTGGACTTTCACTGGTCATATGCTTAATATTGATTTGCACTATTTCTAGCACAGCAGCACCTGTGAAAGGAACCTTCCAACTAGAAGTTTATACATATTTGCACATGTTTTTTAAGCTTTCACTGGCTACATGCATGATTTTTTTTTTTATTATTAATTTTGCACTTAATTTTGTATGCACTACAGTTGCACTTTATTCCTTCCTCTGCAGCTTGGGCTCGTCGACCAGGTACGTGACAAGGACCAATCACATATGCCTAGCGGTCAGCTGTTCCAGAAGTCTCAGTCCTCGTGATCTGATCCCCACTGGGCTCTCCCCAATTGTAGGCACACACGACAATGTTTCTCAACTTTCTCTCTAGTGTTAAGTCCCAGCATGGCAGAAAAAGCCCCAGTGTCTCAGTCATTTGTTCGCTGGTGTGGGCACAGACACCCCAGCGATTGGTCTGTACTCCCTTGGTCCCCGCACAACTCTAAGAGGGCTCTTTGGTCTCTGCCCAGTCCCAGCAAAGGCCACAGATCCATACAGTTTGGTTTCCTCCCACAAAATACCCAGATCTCTCCAGAATTGCCAGGAAAAGGTTCTGCCTCCCTGTTGAGCATGGAATCCTGGGTATTGGCCTCCATTGACTTGTATTGTGCAATGCACCTTCAAGGACTACATTTCCTAGGATCCTTAGCAGTCACTGCATAGCAAGTTCTCCCACCACTGATTGGCTCAGGCTCGCTACAGCCAGGAGGGAGGGAGCAGAAGCAAGCTGTGGATCACTTTGTCAGTGCTTAAAGCAGTGTTCCACCCCCCCTCCAAAAATTAAAAGTCAGCAGCTACACATACTGTAGCTGCTGACTTTTACTATTAGGACACTTACCTGTCCTAGAATCCAGGGATGTCGGCACCCCACCTGATGTTTCCATCGGCTGTTGGGTGAAACCTGGAAGTTAAGCCTTGCGGGTTCACAGCTGGGTCCCTACTGTGCATGCGCGAAGCACGCTGTGCTCTCTTACTGGCCCAGCAGCAGGGGAAGGAGGAGGAAGGAGGAGGGGGACGAACTTCTGATGTACCTCATCGTGGCAAGGTCTGACAAAAGTGGGGACAGGGTACCAAATGTGGCACTGGGGAAGGAATCAGATAAGCAGAAGTTCCACCTTTGGGTGTAAATTCTCTTTAAAGCAGGGGGGGGGGGGGAGAGTGACACATGATGGCAGGAACCAGCTACAGTTGCTTGAGTGGTTGAGTTAATAGATGAAAGGAACAATGCAATGAAAGAAATTAATATGTTGCCATTCTTGACCTCCTTCTGCAAATGCTAACTGACTGGCTGTCCCTGTCTACAACATGTTCTTAGTCACTAATTTGAAATAAGCAAGACAAAGTAAAGTGAGAGCAAAAGCAGGAAACCTGATCTTCATACATGTTCTGGGTCAATGACTCAGAAAGCCATCATTGGCAGCCCCCATATTTCTCTTAGAACAGGTTTGCTTTAACTGAGTTTTCTTTCCATGTAATTCGCTGCACAGCGATTTTACAGCATATACAGTTGTACAACGCAATCTTTTATTATCAAATAAATACGGAAATAGCTTATTGAATTTCATAATTTATTAATACAGGCATGCATTTGTTGAAGGAAGAAATGATAACTGAATTTTGTAATGGTATAACAAATCATAGTAAATGAGAGGTCAGTTTTGACTTATATATTTTTCCATTTATCTATCAAGTGCAAACATGACTGATCTTTATGCAGTTTGCAAACACTAAGCAATGGTGCTAGCAGATAAAAGTGAAAGATGAATCTGAATAAACAAGTAAACCATTGTTGTTACAAAGTCACATGAGAGTTTTTAATACTGAGATGTCACCATGAATAAATGGCTCCTGTGTCAAATTAGGTTATGTGTAACTATAAAAAGATCAAGGTAAAGAGCTTTTAGTTTATAACACTACAATCTTGCAAGAAAATAGTCTATTCAGATAAGGGGCCCCTTTTATGTATTAGAAAACTGTGTAGTTTTGTTAAATATAAATTGTTTTACCCTGCAGTAAAGTTTCACTTAGTTTTATTGAAGTATAGTGGAACCTCGGTTTAAGAGTTACTTGGTTTGAGAGCGTTTTGATTTGCGGGCAACGTTTCTTTTAAATTCTGACTAAATAGGCCTGCAGTACCTCATTTGGCCTGAGGTATGGGGCGTAGAAGCCGAGCAGAGCCGAAAATAGGCATGCAGTACCTCATTTGGCCTGAGGTACGGGGGCGCAGGAGTCTAGAAAAGCCGAACATTGGCCTGCAATACCTCATTTGGCCTGAGGTACGGGGGCATAGGAAACGAGCCAAAGCTATCTCGGGCCTTTTCGGCCGTTTTCGGGCCTCCGGTGCCCCCCCCCCACCTTTGGCCGCATTCGGTATTGCATCCCATTGAAGACAAATTATTTTAGTTTCCATTGACTTCAATGGGAAAACTTGTTTTGATATGCGAGTACTTTGGATTACGAGCATACTCCTGGAAAGGACTATGCTCGTAATCCGAGGTTCAACTGTACAATGAGGTATGCACGTTTGATTTTTAAAGGCATTTTAGTGCACTAAAAAAAGAATAAAACAACAAAAAAGAAGGGAGAATGGATTAGAATCAGACAGCCTAAAACTGGCAAAAAAAAAGATGGATTACAGGAACAAATCTCTGCAGCTGGACGAATTTTCAAGGTAAAGGAGCATGGGTCTGTAGAATAAAAGAGACAATGTCGGAAACCATATTTACATTTACATTTACCATATTTTATGCTTGTGATTTACTTGTAAAAGTCACCCTTGTGTAGACATCCAAATGCCCTGAGACTGCTGCTAGATGCCGTTATTGTGGATGCGATGTTGACAGCATGCTCAGAGCTGTCACTTAAAGCGGGAGTTCACCCATTTGTAAAAAAAAAAATTTCTCCCCTTAGCTTCCTGCTCGTTCGGTCTAGGGGAATCGGCTATTTGTATTAAAATATGAGCAGTACTTACCCGTTTTCGAGCTGCATCTTCTTCCGTCGCTTCCGGGTATGGGTCTTCGGGAGCGGGCGTTCCTTCTTGATTGACAGTCTTCCGAGAGGCTTCCGACGGTCGCATCCATCGCGTCACTCGTAGCCGAAAGAAGCCGAACGTCGGTGCGGCTCTATACTGCGCCTGCGCACCGACGTTCGGCTTCTTTCGGAAAATCGTGACGCGATGGATGCGACCGTCGGAAGCCTCTCGGAAGCCTGTCAATCAAGAAGGAACGCCCATTCCCGAAGCCCATACCCGGAAGCGACGGAGAGGATGCATCTCGTAAACGGGTAAGTACTGCACATATTTTAAAATAAATAGCCGATTCCCCTAGTAAAAACGAGCAGGAATCTAAGGGGAAAAAGTGCCCTCTAAGGGTGAACCCCCGCTTTAAGTACCACTCCATAGTATTCATCTTCCCTTCTCCACTGGCAGCTACAGTATATGAAGAGTTATATAGGGAGATGGGGGGGGGGGGGTTTGATGAGCTGGCCTAGCAAAGAGAGTAACTGGATGCTCCAAGAAAAGGAAAGGCCAACAATGTGCAAGGAGAGAGTGGGCAATGCTATAGAATTGACTCTTTCAGTCTTATTTTCTAGCATGTTCATAGGTACACTGCATCTGAACAAACAATTATTTATGGAAAGGAAAAACATGTCAAGCAAGCATTTAAAATACTTTAATTGAATTTGTTTTTACCTGAAGTTTTCTAAAGTTACTGGGCTGGATTCAGATACATTGGCGTATCTGTCCGCCCGGCGTAACGTATCTGAGATTTGTTACGCCGCTCTAACTTTGGGCGTGAGTTCTTTATTCAGAAAGAACTTGCGCCCTTAGTTAGTGCGGCGTAGCGTATGTGTTGCGGCGTAAGGCCGCGTAATTCAAATGGGGATGTAGGGGGCGTGTTTTATTAAAATTTTTGTTGACCCCGCGTTTTTTACGTTTTGTTTGAACGGCGCATGCGCCGTCCGTAAAATATCCCAGTGTACATTGCTCTAAATGACGTCATTGGTTTCGACGTGAACGTAAATTACGTCCAGCCGTATTCGCAAACGACGTCAAATTTCAAAACTCTGCTCGGGAACGACAGCCATACTTAACATTAGCTACCCCTCATATAGCAGGGGTAACTATACGCCGGAAAAAGCCGAACGCAAACGACGTAAAAAAAAAACGCCGGGCGGTCGTTCGTTTCTGAATCGGCGTAATTCCTCATTTGCATATTCCTTGCGTAAAAATACGGAAGCGCCACCTAGCGGCCAGCCTGGAATTGCAATCTTCCATCTTCTAAAAAAAATATGGGAGATTGTAAAGGCAGAATTTTTTTCATTCTATGCATCTATGTGTGAAGCAGCCCCCTCAGCCCCTCATCTGAGCCCCATCTAAATCCAGCGATGTTGTAGGAGTGTCCTCTTCGTAGATTTGCAGTGGTCTGATACTCCTTCCATTTCAATATTATCGCTTGCACAGTGCTCCTTGGGATGTTTAAAGCTTGGGAAATCTTTTTGTATCCAAATCCGGCTTTAAACTTCTCCACAACAGTATCTCGGACCTGCCTGGTGTGTTCCTTGTTCTTCATTATGCTCTCTGCGCTTTAAACGGACCTCTGAGACTATCACAGTGCAGGTGTATTTATACAGAGACTTGATTACACACAGGTGGATTCTATTTATCATCATTAGTCATTTAGGTCAACATTGGATCATTCAGAGATCCTCACTGAACTTCTGGAGAGAGTTTGCTGCACTGAAAGTAAAGGGGCAGAATAATTTTGCACGCCCAATTTTTCAGTTTTTTATTTGTTAAAAAAGTTTGAAATATCCAATAAATTTCGTTCCACTTCATGATTGTGTCCCACTTGTTGTTGATTCTTCTAAAAAAATTTACAGTTTTATATCTTTATGTTTGAAGCCTGAAATGTGGCAAAAGGTCGCAAAGTTCAAGGGGGCTGAATACTTTCGCAAGGCACTCTATATATGCATTGCAGTCAGTGTAGAATATATATACAGGGTAGACAATGTATCAATATATATACACACACAGTGTAGTATATTATATATATATATATATATATATATACAGTATATCTATATATATATATATATATATATATATATATATATATATATATATATATATATATATATACACTTTTGTTTGTTTTCTCCAAAAATATGCTATAATACAGCGTCCTGTCATATATTTAGCATCCATTAATTGCAGATTGTGACACTATAAAATGTGGAATAGTCTAAAGAAGTAAACATTTATGCAATGCATTGTATATACCAGACACTGGGATATACAGGTACATACAAGTTGCAGAACTTACTGTTGGAGGACATAAATGCTTTGCCTTTTGCCAGCTACTTAGAATGACATTTTCAGTGCTTCTTGAGCATTATTAGCTGTGTGCTATTTTGGTTGTCTTATTTCCTTATCTAAAATTGAACTGCTGAGTATAATTAAATGCACTTGAGTCTCAAATGCTTCATCAGTAGTTGCCCTGTCTTTGAGTGGCATTCCGCTTAGGGTATCAGCAAATAAAATCATGTTCCCAGGCTTGTAAATCTATACAGTGTTTTTGTAGTGGTAGCATCATCATGTTTTATTTTAATCCAGTTTCCAACACTTTTCATATGTTTGTAATCTGATAAAACGGAGTTTCCCATCGACTATATATGTATTTATGGAAATGTTCACATACAAATACAACTGCTATTTTTTTTACTGGGAATAACTGATCCTAATGTTTCCTTTGTGTGATTTTTTTATTTTATTTTGTCAAATGCATTATTCCTTTCATATTTCCACTAAAAGTCAGAATTTTTCTTTACAAATTGGAACTACTATATGTCCAAAATGTTTCTTTGTAATAAACTTGGCAAGAGTTAAAACTTTCTTCGTTTAAATGCTGTCTTTGACCTCCCACTATAATATAGCTAGGGGGACCAAGGAGGAGTTCAAACTTCTGTCTGACATATGCTTATTTTGTCTGCTTTGTTGTTGAAGGAAACAAAGTTAGGAGTGAGGTGTGCAGGAAAAAACCTTGAAGCACAGACTCCATGCTGTGGGCTTTAAAACCATGACCCCAACAGATGCCAAATACACTTTCACAAAGTCAAATGATTATAACAACAGCCATTCAGTTTCAAGGGGAGGTCAAATTCTTTGGTCGAATTCTTGATTCTAATCCACCCTGACTTGCTCAGCCTTTGCTCATTTTATTAAGGGAAAAGAGCATAAAATACTGCTGATGTTACCTAGTTGAACTTGTCACTTCTTAAAATGTAAAATCTTTGCCTTTGAATCTTGACCTACTGTACCTGAGTGGTATATAATACACACTACGCCAAGTTTGTCACAGAGAAAAAGATGGACAGAGGCTAGTTCCAGCAGAACTAGGCAAAATCAACAGGACCCAACAACCTGAAAATAATTGGATAATCCTAGCTGGATGGTGGCACGCCATACAGATACTGCTGTTCCTCTTTGAAAATCAGAATTCTCTTGCTCACTATGAGCTTCTAGTGGTAACGTAAAGCATCAACCAAGGTCTATATTAAGTACGAGGGGCGTTCAAGTCAAACCGGGACTTTTTGTTTTACAGGTATAAAAAGAGATGCTAGCGTTGCGGTACTACACACAGTAATAAGTGGCAAGTGTGTCCTATTACTGATACAGTAGGTGGCGCACATTTCACGGGCCAGTCCAGAGACTGTTAACCACTTGCTTACTTGGCACATATACCCCCCTCCTGCCCAGGTGAAATTTCAGCTTTCGGCACTGCGTCGCTTTAACTAACAATTGCGCGGTCGTGCGACGTGGCTCCCAAACAAAATTGACGTCCTTTTTTCCACACAAGTAGAGCTTTCTTTTGGTGGTATTTGATCGCCTGTGCGGTTTTTATTTTTTGCGCTATAAACAAAAAAGTGCGACAATTTTGAAAAAAATACAATATTTTTTACTTCTTGCTATAATAAATATCCCAATTTAAAAAAAAAAAAACACATTTTTTTTCTCAGTTTAGGCCGATACGTATTCTTCTACATATTTTTGGTAAAAAAAAAAAAAATCGCAATAAGCGACTGGTTTGCGCAAAAGTTATAGCGCTTACAAAATAGGGGACAGAATTATTATTTTTTATTATTTTTTTTTTTACTAGAAATGGCGGCGATCTGCGATTTTTATTGGGACTGCGACGTTATGGCGGACACATCAGACACATTTTTGGCGCCATTCACATTTATACTGCGATCAGTGCTATAAATATGCACTAATTACAGTATAAATGTGACTGGCATTGAAGGGGTTAACACTAGGGGGTGAGGAAGGGGTTAAATATGTTTCCTATAAAGTGTTCTAACTGTAGGTGGAGGGGGGGTGACTGGGGGGGGTGACCGATCTGTGTCTCTATGTACAACGGTAGTGTAAAACGGCAATGACAGATGATCTCATATGTTTACATATGAGATCATCTCTCATTGGCCGCACAGATCGCATCGCAAACGGCCACTCTGATTGGCCGTTCGCGGCGATCTGTAATTGGCTGTGTCCAAGGGACACGGCCAACACAGATTTTCCCCCGCTGTGCGCTCTGGAGCGCGCGCGGGGACCGCCCAAAGACGCTCAATTGATGTCCACTTGGATTTTGGGATCCGCGCTGTAGCCGTCAATTGACGGCTAGCGGGTCCCAAGTAGTTAATCAAGATGGCAGACAACAGTGTTAAGCCTCGTACACATGATCGGTCCATCTGATGAGAACGGACCAATGGACCGTTTTCATCGGTTAACCGATGAAGCTGACTGATGGTCCGTCGCGCCTACACACCATCGGTTAAAAAAACGATCGTGTCAGAACGCGGTGATGTAAAACACAACGACGTGCTGAAAAAAAGGAAGTTCAATGCTTCCAAGCATGCGTCGACTTGATTCTGAGCATGCGTGGTTGTGCCTACTAACGATCGTTTTTTTCCCATCGGTTAGGAATCCATTGGTTAAATTTAAAACAAGATTGCTTTTTTTAACCAATGGATAAATAACCGATGGGGCCCACACATGATCGGTTTTGACCGATGAAAACAGTCCATCAGACTGTTGTGCTCTGGTTAACCTATCGTGTGTACGAGGCCTTAGTGTGTACATGGAACAGCGTGTGGTGATAAAGTTTCTTACAGAATACATCAAGCACAGGACGGTGATGTGACGCTCAGTCACTGAAAACATTTAAAATGGTGTAAACGTTTCAAAAAAGTTTCCGTATGTCTGTCAGTGATGATCCCGGCCGTAGAGGTTCTCGGCCCACAGCAGTCAGGCCCCGTACACACGTCCGAGGAACTCGACGAGCAAAACACATCGTTTTGCTCGTCAAGTTCCTTGTGAAGCCGCTGAGGATCTTGGCGAGCCAAGTTTCCCCGTTGACTAACGAGGAAATAGAGAACATGTTCTCTATTTGGCCCGACGAGATCCTCGTCGGCTTCCTCGGCCAAAAGTGTACACACCACCGGGTTTCTCGGCAGAAAACGGCTCCGATCGAGTGTGTACGGGGCCTCATTCTTGTGAATATTCAGCATGTGGAGCGCCTGAACCTGGATAATCAACACATAACCTATCGTAAAATTTCACAAGAGACAAGGTCAGCATTTCAGCACTGATGACGAAGTGAAGCAGGCTGTCCTAGGATGGTTCAGGTGTAAATGACAAATCTTTTTATGCCAAAGCTTTCCAGGCATTAGTTAAATGCTGAAATATGTGTATAAATGTATCAAGGGAGTATGTATAAAAATAAATGCAGCTTTCACTCCTTGAAATGTGTTCCTTTAATATATAAACTCTGAAGTCCCGGTTTTACTTGAACGCCTCTCATCTAATTTTTATTGGGGGACAGGGCTTTCCAGCACTGTCTTGTAACACAAAGCCATCATGTGCTAACTCTCTCTCTCTTTGCAACCTCCCTGGAGCATGGATCATTTCCACAAAAATTGTCAGCTTCTCTTTAGTCTTCATTTAGTAGGAAACACCACCTTACTGACACTGGACTTTGACACTGAGTATAAACCAAAGTAACTTTACCTTTTGGAGTCACTTTCTTATTGAAACAACTACGGTATTTCCCAAATAGTCTTTTTTTCACTGAGTAGTCCATCTAAGTTCAGTCATTTTTATTGTTGCTTTTCTCTATCTCATATCATATCTAATTCCTAAATACTTCCTAGATGAGCCGTTGTTTATTGCTATTCTCTATGCCATGGGCTGCTGGAAAATTGCAAAGCTAATTTGAACTTTGACCCACCTGAGTAGCCCAGCCCAAGTGGAATGTTCCACCAATTCTCAGTACGCAATGTAAGAGTCCCATGAGAGGTCATATCTTTCATGAATATCCATGCAGTGGTGATAGTTCTCCATAATTTTGCTCTTTGTTATAAGATTGCCATTCTGAACCACGTCATTGACTGGTTACAATATTTCAATAATACAGTATTTCTGTGTATACTTGCTTTTATCTTTGCTGCCCTGTGATGTCAATCCTTCAGGGGATCTCACCTATCCTACCAGCCTCCTCCTTAGTAATGGGATGCAACAACGTTAAAAAAAAACAAATTTCATCTAAGTCTAAATACCATTATTTATTATATCATATTACCTCCTAATACCATTATTTGATAAACCAACATTTCCTCTGGTCATTAAAACTTTTCCACAGCTAACTCAAACATTCAGCCCCATGTCAGCCCCCTTATCCCACCTATTCTAACGTCATATATTCCTAAAAATGTTAAATCCTCTTATTAGGTTGTAATAAAAACATTGAGGGAGACATGAGTTTATGACATCCTATTTTTCTGTTCCCAGGCATTATGTATACAGTTCGTCATTTTATCCTAGATCCCTTTTTAACAATAATAATAGTAATATTGAAGTGGTTGTAAACCCTTGTTTACAACTTTATGTTATAGGTAAGCTTATATTAAGGCTTATCTGTAGCTAACAAGGATATCTCCCAAACCTGCACGGTTTAGGAGATATCCCTGTATTTGCATGTGCCAACGTCATGCGGCACATGCGCACTTAAGCCAACTGAACCAATGGCACTATGTGCTGCTGCTTCAGTTGTACTGTGCCGTTCCCACGTGCATGCGCGGGAGTGACATCATCGCGGCTCCAGCCAATCACAGCGACGGAGCCGCGATACCCAGAAGTCACTCCGGGACAACATGTCAGCAGCCGGAGGTGGAGACGTGGACCGCTGCGGGGGTCTCGATCTGAGGTAAGAAATACATAATCAGCCAGTACGCTGTGCATACTAGCTGATTATGCCTTTGCCTTGCAGGGTTTTTTGTCCTTTAGGTTTCTTTCGGAGGGTTTACTTCCTCTTTAAAAATAACATTATTAAAAAGTTATTTAGTGAGCTATTAGTCATTATAAACACGTTTTGAACATTTGTAAATCTCATAGAAATAAAAACAAAGATACGGAATACAAAAATAATGAGAATACCATACAGGCAGAAGCTTTTTTTTGGATTCTGTTTTATATGGACCTTTTTGTTATACATGCTTTAGTCAATTCTTGAATTTTTAATTCACTTTAAAAAAAAACACTGCTGCATCTCTTTTTCTGACAGATACTTCAGCAATACTCAGCAATCAGTGTACTATATCATACATGAAGAGGGCATTTGGCATATGTTTCCCATCTGTTTTATGAAAGGAGGGTGGGGTCTGTTCTCATAAAGCATCACTAACAGCATCAAAGACAAAAGCTTGTGTACTTGCACATGAAAAGGATGCAGAACTTCAAAGAACTACACTGAAGAATACAAATGCTCTCTGCGCATACATTTGCATATCAGATATTTCGATATCCACAATATTTAATGCTTACTTTTTTCGCTGTCTAGATGACGGCCTCTTCTTATGCGGAAACATGTTAAAGTGATTTCTCTGCAGGACAAAGAGCCTTTTCATCCTGATTGGAGACATTTGCAGATCTGCGTCAATGAGCTATCACTCATTAGGAGGACTATAATCAACTTTAGTTGAATATATTAATCATTCCCTGAGCAGTTAGATCTGCTAAAGCAAAATCATTTCTTTTTTGGAGACGGCACAGTGGCACCCCTACTGAGATAGAAAATTCCTGACAGTCACCAGTTATCGAAAGATGAAAATATAGATGAGATTGCATTACATGTATCTGTAAAAAAAAAAAGCATTTAACTTGTCCATGTGTATATGTGTGGGGAGATGTCAATATATTTCTCCCTTCAGGGGATTTGTATGAGTACAAAGAAATAACGAAAAATACCAAGTCCTCCAGTCATCCTGTTTTTTTGAGTCTTCCAGACTCTCTCAGTCTTAGCCACCTGGACTCTCCCTGTCCTATGGACATATAATCTTTCCTTCAGCATGGAGTGCTGTCTCTTGAGTAGAGGTAGAGTATCTTTCTCCAAACGGGAGCACACACCTTGTTCCTGATGGGGGCCCTGAGCTTTGGCCAGGCCTCGTTTATAATGAGTGTGCTTACCTGTACACTCACACAGCCAGCCTAGGTCACCAGTACGACCTGGACACAGGTTTGGAAACGTCTTCCCACCTAAATCTCTTCAAAGTCTCCAAGCTCCAGACCCTGATCTGAAATTACAAAGCCTGGAGAAAACTGAAACCCCAGTCTTTTCAGCTCAGGCACAACACTCCAGAGCTCCTCACCCTGCATTAGTGCAATCCCCATGCAGTGTTTCAACCGCCCGTAGATTTACGGGCAGCCCGTAAAAACAGGGCATTTTTCAACTGCCCGTAAATGTCTGTAGCAGCAGATATGTGGCAGTAAAAAAATGGTGGTGACGGCGGGTCAGAACTGCGCAGTTAGCGGAAATTGCAGAAAAGATCCAATCCACGAGCGCTGCCTCTGCCCGCCGGCACCGTTGGAGTCAGTGGACAGAGCTGCCAGAGCAGCAGACAGCAGCTAACGAGAGTGCGGCGGAGTCGTACGGCTGACGTGAGCCTGTAACCTGCCCAGCCAGTACACTACAGACACAGAGTGCCCTGGTCGGTGTCGGATGGTGAGAGGCTGTGCACTGCAGATTGCACAAAGAGGTTGGGCGTCGGGGAGACTCGGGAGGACTCAGATGTTTTAATCCTAAAGATCAGAGGAGTGGGAGAGAGAGATAGAGAAGGAAGCATGAATGAAAGGCAAAGTCCAGCAATGCAGACAAAGCTCAGATTCACCACAGGCAGCTCCAGAATTTTGGTATTTGCCTGCCTCAGACAGTCACAGTGCTCTCCTCTGCTGCTCACTCGAGTCGGGGTGGGGGGGGGACAGACAGAGTGACTCTGAGTAAGTCTCAGAGAGAGTCAGATAGGACCAGGGCCTGGCCTGGGGGAGTATATGAGAGTAAGTGATTCAGTCTCAGAGACAGTCAGGCAGACCCCAGCCAACAATCCCATCCCAGAGCAGGCTGAATGTGGAGGGGTGGGCTTCTGTATCATGTCCACAGTCTCTGACCATCTCAAGTATCATGTCCACAGTCTCTGACCATCTCCTGTATCATTGCAAACCAAAGCTCTCAGCCCTTCCCTAAGCTCTCGGCGCTTATAGAGACAGATAAATAATTAAAAAATACACATATATAACCAAAACTGCGCGAGAGACTATATGCAGATCTATAATGCACCTCCCTCGCACTCAGGCTAATGAAAGCTAGAGCTGCTACTTAATCTCTGTTATGGAAACAGAAAAACATGGAATAGAAAAACAACATAAAACAATATATGTATACAGCAGCGCTCCTTATGGAATTTGAATGCTATTTTGTGACAGTCCAAAAATTCATTTGAATAGTCTATGGTGAAAAGAATAAGTCTACTCACGGAACATCTTGTTTGGGACTATTCTTTTCACTATAGACTATTCAAATGAATTTTTGGACTGTCACAAAATAGCATTCAAATTCCATAAGGAGCGCTGCTGTATACATATATTGTTTTATGTTGTTTTTCTATCTCCTGTATCATGTCCGCAGTCTCTGACCATTTCCTACATCATGTCCGCAGTCTCTGACCATTTCCTGTATCATGTCCGCAGCCTCTGAGCATCTCATGTATCATATGCACAGCCTCTGACCATCTCTTGTATCATGTCCTCAGCCTCTGACCATCTCTTTTATCATGTTCGCAGCCTCTGATCATCTCTTGTATCATGTCCTCAGCCTCTGACCATCTCTTTTATCATGTCCGCAGCCTCTGACCATCTCTTGTATCATGTCCTCAGCCTCTGACCATCTCTTTTATCATGTTCGCAGCCTCTGATCATCTCTTGTATCATGTCCTCAGCCTCTGACCATCTCTTTTATCATGTTCGCAGCCTCTGATCATCTCTTGTATCATGTCCTCAGCCCCTGACCATCTCTTTTATCATGTTCGCAGCCTCTGAGCATCTGTTGTATCATGTCCGCAGCCTCTGAGCATCAATTGCATCGTGTCTACAGCCTCGAAGCATCTCTTGTATCATGTCTACTGGTAGGCTGCATTGATGGGCGCTGGTAGGCTGCATTTAATGGGCGCTGGTGAGGCTGCATTTGATGGGTGCTGGTGAGGCTGCATTTATGGGCGCTGATAGGCTGCATTGATGGGCGCTGGTAAGGCTGAATTTGATGGGCGCTGGTGAGCTGCATTTGATGGGCACTTAATTAAAAAGGTGGTGTATACGTTGGCAGGGCAAAGGGGGGGAGTCAGGGTTGGGGCGAAAAATTAGGTTTCGTCTAGGGTGTCAAAAATCCTTGCACCAGCCCTAGACTCACCCTCCCCCTTCCTGGCACACTCTCACAACTCTCACGAGAGTGAGAGAGAGCGCTTTGCATGATGTCATAAGCCTAGGCTAATGACCAGACAATAAAGAGTGGGCTGTATAAGGTATTTACTGGCAGAAAACATTTTTACTATCCAAAGTTAAAACAAGGGCAGAAAATTTAAAAAAATAAAAAAATGACTGAAGGTCATTGCATTGGAATATGCAGTGCAAAAAATGCAGCATGTCCTACACTGTTCAGCGCACACCAACGCGGATCTAGGACATTAAGCCAATTGCCCTGTTCTTGTGTTGGGACTGTGTGCCCAATGCTGCTGGTACACATGGGCACCTTGGGCTGCATGAGAGTCAAAGAAGGTCTTTTACAATCAATCTCTTTTCTTTTTAGCTGGGATAAGAAATAAAGTAGAAAAACATAACAGAATCAAATCCTAAATTTTCTCCTGAGTTGCCTGTCATATGTAATTACTGTAATGGCTTTGACACAGGTTTCTGAGAATTCCAGGAACAAAGCCTATTTAGTAAGTATAATAAAGAAGTGAAAGACTGTGATTGCATATATCTGTAATATGAACATACCATATCTTTTGTTAAACATTCAGGCTGCACCATGCTTATAAATATTTTGGATTCAGCTCACAGTGAAAATTTCTGCATAAAAAGATTTATTCACTAAACTTGCAATTAGTGAAAATAGAAGAGAAATTACATAGGACTCTTTCTGAATGTTTTTTTTCCAGCTCCCATTTGTGAAGAAATTGTGTGTTGTTTTGCTGTTTATGTTGATTGCCCGTTCTACCCCAGAAGTTTACATTTGAAAGCCAGGCTTACATAAATAGTAATCTGAGGCTCTTCATTAAACTCACCTGCCCTGTATAGTGCATCATAACGTGTGTAAAGGCACATTGAAGGCATATTTTTCTTTGCAACATGATAACAATTTAAAGCTTAAAATAACGAATTACATTAACATTCTCCATAAAATCTGTAAAAAAAACATTTTATTTTTTTTTATTTTTTTTTAACTTACCAGAAACGCCTGTTGCTAGGCAGTCTTCCTAATCTACAAGAGATAGTGCAGCGCTAATATCAAGTCCATAAAGTCATCCAGGTGATCTTTAAAACGTGACTGTATGCAGATACATGCGGGTGATGAGCGTGGAATATAGTAAAACACCTCCACCAGTAACAGAAATGGCCGCTCACCTCACAGGATAGACCCTCTGCTAAGGTCATGAACGCTTTCCCAAAAGGGTAAAATCCAGGCATAAGCTTCCAGCAGGAATCTAGCATTTGGACTCACGGATGTTACCAATGGGGATATAATCCAATCATAGAAAAGAAGGGACAAACCATAGTGCTCTCCGCCATAACAATAACAATATGAAATGTATTTGTATATAAAATGTAAAAACTCACAAACATAGGCACTACAACCAGTGCCAGGGAGACAGCGAGATGTATATAACACATACGCTGTCACTTCCTACATCCGCTGAAGAAGTCCCGCCTCAAGGGACGCAACATTGTGTAGGGAAGGACGTGACGTCACCCGCAGCCTTCCACTGTTATACACATCTCGCTGTCTCCCTGGCACTGGTTGTAGTGCCTATGTTTGAGAGTTTTTACATTTTTATATACAAATACATTTTGCATTGCTATGGCGGAGAGCACTATGATTTGTCCCTTCTTTTCTATGATTGGATTACAGTATATCCCCATTGGTAACATCCGTGAGTCCGAATGCTAGATTCCTGCTGGAAGCTTATGCCTGGATTTTACCCTTTTGGGAAACCGTTCATGACCCTATCTAACAGAGGGTCTACTTTGTGAGGTGAGCGGCCATTTCTGTTACTGGTGGAGGTGTTTTACTATATTCCACGCTCATCACCCGCATGAATCTGCATACAGTCACGTTTTAAAGATCACCTGGATGACTTTTTTATGGACTTGATATTAGCGCTGCACTATCTCTTGTACATCTACCTTAGGAATTTTTGAATTGACTCCTAGTGTTCAGCTGCTTGTTATTTTGTGATTACTTTGTGTTTATTGCGCTGATTTGTTTTCTTTCTATAGTCTTCCTAATCTTCCACTTCCTATACCGCGGAGCTCCTTGTTTTCTTCCTCCCTCACGTGTTCTTCTGGGTATTGGGGTACGCTAGCTTCTGGGACCTGTGTGTGTCCCAGAAGACAACAGACTAGTCACAAAGCGACGCGCGACTCGCATATGCGCAGTAGGAGACGGGCACTGATAAATTTTTTTAGGCGCTTTAGCGCTAAAAATAGCGCCTAAAAAGCACCTGAAAAATCCTGCCCTGCAGTCTTCAGTGTGAAAGCCCAAAGGCTATCCGCATCTTTGGAGCGGTGAAAGAGCAGTGTGTTTACTGCTCCTCCACCGCTCCTTCCTATTGAAAGCAATGGGAAACCGTGGCCTCTGCAGAGGCGCATTGCCGGCGGTATAAACCCTTTTTCGGCCGCTAGCGGGGGTTAAAACCGCACCGCTAGTGGCTGAATATCTGGGTAAACACAACGGTAAAAATAGCGCCACTATACCGCCAGCGCACCTCCTGCGCCCAGTATGAAAGGGGCCTTAGTTAGGATGGCGACGGCTGCGCCGGCACCCGATCCGATTGACGGATCTGCCTCGGGGGGCCGAAATCGCGGGCTCCCTGGACAGGTAAGTGTCCTTGTACAATTTTTTTTTCCTAAATAGCTTCCTTTACCTTGAGGCCTGGCTAGTAGCTCAGGACTTGAAATGTTTAGCCCTGATAAAGGGGTTGCAAAGGTACCATTTTTTTTCCCTAATTGGCTTCCTTTACCGTACTGCAGTCCTCCTTTACTTACCTCATCCTTCCATTTTGCTTTTAAATGTCCTTATTTCTTCTGAGAAATCCTCACTTCCTGTTCTTCTGTCTGTAACTAAACACAGTAATGCTAGGCTTTCTCCCTGGTGTGGAGTGTCTTGCTCGCCCCCTCCCTTGGACTACTGGAGAGTCAGGAGATGTACTATGTGACATTTCAGCTCTTGAGCGCCACCCTTTGGGCACCTTCTGCTAATATCGTATTTGGTGAGCATGCATTCCGAGCATGCGTGTTTGTAATTTGGACTTTTGTCTGACGGACTTGTGTACACACAATCGGAAAATCTGACCATAGATCGTTGTCCACAGAAAATTTATAAGCCTATTATCCAACATTTGTCTGCGGTAAATCTGACAACAATTGTCTGATGGAGCATACAGACAGTCAGATTTTTGGCCAACAGGCTGTCATCACACAATTCCTGTCGGAAAATCCGATCGTGTGTACGAGGCTTTACAATTAGCTTGTTAACCAGTTCCCGACCCCCGCATGTACATAAACGTCCACAATATGGCACGTACAGGCACATGGGCGTACACGTACGTCCTCGCCTATTAGCGGGTGGGGGGTCCGATCGGG
Source organism: Rana temporaria (assembly GCF_905171775.1). Classification (NCBI taxonomy): domain Eukaryota; kingdom Metazoa; phylum Chordata; class Amphibia; order Anura; family Ranidae; genus Rana; species Rana temporaria. Next base: position 442,566,219 of record NC_053490.1, read on the forward strand.
ACCCCCCCCCCCGCTACATGCGGAGGTCGGGTCCGCTCGGGGAGCGATCCGGGACGACGGCGCGGCTATTTGTTTATAGCCGCTCCGTCGCGATCGCTCCCTGGAGCTGAAGAACGGGGAGAGCCGTATGTAAACACGGCTTCCCCGTCCTTCACTATGGCGGCGCATCGATCGCGTCATTCCCTTTATAGGGAAGACACGATCGATGACGTCATTCCTACAGCCACACCCCCCTACAGTTGTAAACACATACTAGGTGCACCCTAACTCCTACAGCGCCACCTGTGGTTAACTCCCAAACTGCAACTGTCATTTTCACAATAAAGAATGCAATTTAAATGCATTTTTTGCTGTGAAAATGACAATGGTCCCAAAAATGTGTCAAAATTGTCCGAAGTGTCCGCCATAATGTCGCAGTCACGAAAAAAATTGCTGATCGCCGCCATTAGTAGTAAAAAAAAAAAAATTAATAAAAATGCAATAAAACTATCCCCTATTTTGTAAACACTATAAATTTTGCGCAAACCAATCGATAAACGCTTATTGCGATTTTTTTTACTAAAAATAGGTAGAAGAATACGTATCGGCCTAAACTGAGGAAAAAAAATGTTTTTATATATGTTTTTGGGGGATATTTATTACAGCAAAAAGTAAAAAATATTGCATTTTTTTCAAAATTGTCGCTCTATTTTTGTTTATAGCGCAAAAACTAAAAACCGCAGATGTGATCAAATACCACCAAAAGAAAGCTCTATTTGTGGGGGGAAAAAGGACGCCAATTTTGTTTGTGAGCCACGTCGCACGACCGCGCAATTGTCTGTTAAAGCGACGCAGTCCCGAACTGTAAAAACACCTTGGGTCTTTAGGCTGCATATTGGTCCGGGGCTTAACTGGTTAACAATAAATAAGTCACTTCCATTCAGATTCACTTTGAACACAGCAAACGTATTTTCTTCAGGGCAGAAACATGCAGGTGTCTGCAACAAAATTTGTTAAAATCCCTGAAATGTTCATTGATTGCCCAGGGCACAAATTTTTTTTCTCAGTAGAGTTATGCCGCGTACACACGATCGGAAATTCCGACAACAAAACCGTCAATTTTTTTCAGACGGAATTTTGGCTCAAACTTGTGTTGCATACACACGGTCACAGAAATGTTGTTGGAAATTCCAAATGTCAAAAACGCAGTGAGGTACAACGCTACGACGAGCTGAGAAAAATGAAGTTCAATGATTCCGAGCATGCAAAGGATTTTTGTGCGTCGGAACTGCATACAGACGATTGGAACTTTTGCTGTCGGAAAATTTGAGAACCAGCTCTCAAATTTTTCCTGTCGGAAATTCTGACAGCAAATGTCCAATGGAGCCTACACACGGTTGGAATTTCCAACAACAAGCTCACATCGAACATTTGTTGTCGGAATTTCCGATCGCGTGTATGCGGCATTACTCTTTAAGTGATGTAAGCAACTGGAGTAGTCACGTGGCAAGCATATTGTAATTTTTCAAGCTTGTAACTGATGTAAAAATGTATATTCTCACATACTAATAAAGCTACTTTCACACTGGAGCCGCCAGTGCGTTAGCGGTAAATCGCTGCTCGTTTAAGTGGCGCTTTAGCGCTGTTTATGCAGCGATTTTTTTCAGCTGCTAGCAGTGCACTTTTGACTGCTAGTGGCCAAAGAAGAGGTTAAAAGCGGCCCAAGCGTTGCCCATTCATTTCAATGATGCAATTTGGGAGCACTGTATATTGCGCTCCCTAATCGCCCCAAAGATGCTGCTTGCAGCACTTTTTCTAACGTCCAGCAAGCGCACCTCTCTGTGTGAAAGCAATCGGGCTTTCACATTCAGGCGGCATGGGAGGCAGTTTTCCGGCACTTTATAGGCGATATTTCTAGTTTCTAAAACATCATTAAAAACGACCACGTGTGGGCTCCAGAGCATTTTCCGTGATGTGAAAAATGGCCATTAAAATTTAGAACATGCTCTATTTTTTTGCATCGTGAAAAACGGTCGTGTGTAGGCTTAAACAATGTGAAAAAAACGCGCATGCTCAGAAGCAAGTTATGAGACTGGAGCGCTCGTTCTGGTAAAACTAGCGTTCATAATGGAGATAGTACATTCGTCACGCTGTAACAGACTGAAAAGCACGAAGACTGAAAAGCGCGAATCGTCTCTCCCCAAACTTTTACTAACACGAAATCAGCAAAAGCAGCCCCAAGGGTGGCGCCATCTGAATGGAACTTCCCCTTTATAGTGCCGTCATACGTGTTGTATGTCACCGCGCTTTGCTCAAGCATTTTTTTTTTCACGATCATGTGTAGGCAAGGCAGGCTTGACAAGAATCGGGTTGAAAAAAACATTGTTTTTTCTAGACCATTAAAAATGGTCGTGTGTACGCAGCATAACAGTAACTGAATTCTCATTGCTGTGGAAAGGTCTGCATTTAAACATCATGCTGCCTTAGGCCTCATTCAGGTGGCCAAATAGTATGTCAAGAAAAATTGCGTCCAGGAGCCTAGGTGTGTGCAGACAGCTGTGGCTAGGAAGTTTGTACAAAACAATGTAAGTATTTACGTGCAGGGCCGCCATCAGGGGGGTACAGGCAGTACACCTGTAAGGGGCCCGGATGGCAACCCCCTTAAAAAAAATTTTTTTAGGGGTCCGGAGGTCCCCAGGGGCCCGGCGGCTCATAGGGCCCCATATGGCAACCTTTTTTATAAAAAAAATATATATATTATATATATATATATATATATATATATATATATATATATGTATTATTTAAGGGCCCAGAGGTCCCCAGGGCCCAGAGGTCCCCAGGGCCCCAGATGGCAACCCCCCTTTTTTTTATAAAAAAATATGTTTTTATATTATTTTATTTCTTTTTTTTAAATATATATATATATATATATATATATATATATATATATTTTTTTTTTATTAAAGGGCTCAGAGGTCCCCAGGGCCCCATGTGGCAAACCCCATTTTTTTATTTGTTATAAATGTATATATATATATATTTTTTATATATATATATATATTTATTTTTTATGTTTTTATTAAAGGGCCCAGAGGTCCCCAGGGCCCTGGATGGCAACCCCTCCTTTTTTTTTTTTTTATAAATGTTTGTTTATTTTTTATATATATTTTTTTTTTTTATTAAAGGGCCCAGAGGTTTCTTTTTTTTATTATTATTATTATTAAAGGGCCCAGAGGTCCCGGATGGCAACCCCCCTTTTTTGTATTTTTTTTTTTATAAAAAAAAATTGTATATATATATATATATATATATATATATTCTATTAACTACTTGCCGACCGCCCACCGCTGTTATACGTCATCACTTTAGAGATGAATATCTCGGTAACGGTAGCAGCTGCTGCCACAATCGAGATATTCATCTCTTCTGTGGGCGGCCGTGTTAACGATAATGGCGGTCTCCGCGGCGAATCCGCCGCGAGATCGCCGTTATCGGTGGCGGGAGAGGGGCCCCCCCCCTCCCGCCGCTGTTCCGCGCCCTCCGCCGCTTACCGGAGCCGTCGGTAGCGGCGGAGGAGATCGCGACCATCCGGCAGCTGAGCGGGGACGAGACTGAAGGAAAAATCTCCTTCGCCCGTCCCCATAGCTCCGCTGGGCGTCTTAAAGAAGCTTTTTTCTATTACAAGGGATGTTTGTAATAGGAATAAAAGTGATAATTTTTTTTTTTTTTTTTTTCAGTGTTAAAAATTGTAAAATAAATAAAAATAAATGCGAAAAGCAAAAAAATTTTTTTTTAAAGCGCCCCGTCCCGACGAGCTCGCGCGTAGAAGCGAACGTATACGCGAGTAGCGCCGACATATGAAAACGGTATTCAAACCACACAAGTGAGGTATCGCCGCGATCGTTAGAGCGAGAGCATTAATTTTAGCCCTAGGCCTACTCTGTAACTCAAAAAATGCAACCTGTAGAATTTTTTAAACGTCGCCTATCAAGATTTTTAAGGGTAAAAGTTTGACGACATGCCACGAGCGGGCGAAATTTTTAAGCGTGACATGTTGGGTATCATTTTACTCGGCGTAACATTATCTTTCACAATATATAAAAAAATTGGGCCAAATTTATTGTTGTCTTATTTTTTCATTTAAAAAAGTGAATTTTTTCCAAAAAAAGTGCGCTTGTAAGACCGCTGCGCAAATACGGTGTGACAAAAAGTATTGCAATGACTTCCATTTTATTCTCTAGGGTGTTAGAAAAAAAAATATATAATGTTTGGGGGTTTTAAGTAATTTTCTAGCAAAAAAAAATGGTTTTGTCTCGTAAACACCGACTCTGAAAAACAGGCCCGGGGCTAAAGTGGTTAAAGGGCCCAGAGGTCCCCAGGGCTACGGGCTACCCCCCTTCTTTATATATATTTTACTTTATTTCCATGCCCATGCCTGAAACTGTGTAAGGGGCCCCATAATTCCGGATGGCTGCCTTTTTTACGTGTGAACAGATGTCAGTCACATGGCCAAATTGGCAAACATTTTAAGAAAAACTATGCCTAAGTGCCCAGGTGTGTGTGTGTGTTTACAGCCATGGCAAGGAAACTTTTGCAAGGCAATGTCAGGCTGACAGTGACCACAGCTGTCCACCGGTGTTTGGAATTAATCACACAGGGATGGATTACTTGCAGTTAGGACCATTTGATAGGGTGACCAGACATCCCCGGTTTCTGGGGACAGTTTTTGGATTGAGGACACTGTCCCCGGAACAAGTCTGTCCTTGGTTTTGTCCCCGGATTGGTTTTGAACAGGGGCTGGGGAAATTTCAAAGACAGTCAGTGCAGAATTAAAAATCGAAATCTGAATTACACCCCCCCCCCCACTCCACCGCACCTACTAGCTTAGGGGGGTGTATTTTTTTCCATTATCTGTGCCCCTTTCTGATGATCATGTGCTGGTTGGAGCAGAGGGAATATTTCTTCAGTTTCGGGTGCATGCCCATTCATCTCCGCTCACATGTTCTTCTGCCTTGGCACAAGTCCCGGCCAGCCGCCTGTCTGCTTATCTCCTTGCCTTCCCTGGCAGAGTGATCTTCCTCTGCTCCGCATCCAGTATTAGAACCCGGGACCCGGAGAGTAAAGCCTGGTACACACAATCGGATTTTCCACGGACAAAGGACTTTTGTCTGAATGGCTTTGGCCAGGAATTTGTCTTGCCAAAAAAACGCACACAATTGTTGGCCAAAGAACACAAAACTATGTGGTTTTTCAGCTCTTTAACGCAACCCTTTGGGCAACTTCTGCTAATGTTGTGTTATGGTGAGCATTGCTTCTGAGCATGCGTGTTTGTACTTTGGAGTTTGGTCCGATGGACTTGTGTACACAGGATCGGATAATCCGACAACACACAATTGTTGTCGAAAATTTTTAAAGCATGCTATCCAATATTTGTTGGAGCAAAATCCGACAACAATTGTCTGATGGAGCGTACAAACGATCGGATTTTCCGACAACAGCCTGTCATCACACAATTCCCGTCGGAAAATCCGATCATGTGTATAAGGCTTTAGACTTAACTGGCTGTGAGATGGGCAGCGGTGGCGACGGGCATTAAGTCGCTGATTGCCGCCTTTACTAGTAAAAAAAAAATATGTACCCGGTTTTCATTTAAAAAATCTGGTTACCTTACCATATGATCACCCCTGGATCAAGTAGCTTGTGTCCAAGGATGATCATCTGTTCCTAACAGGTCATCACTGGCTGTGCATCTAGATCCAAACACTGATGAACAACTGTGGCCGCTGTCAGCCTGTTATTGCATTGCAAAAAGTTCTATGGCTATCCACACATACACTTGGGTTCCTGGCCACAGTTTCTCAACTTGCTTGCTGTGCCAATGTGAATGAGGCCTTAGTCACACCTAAATACATATACCCTTGTGTACAAGCTTTGCTGCTTGTGTCATGATAATTTCTGTATTCTACTCCCACGGTGAACTGCAGTGCCTGGGAGTGAGAGTGTATGAGACACATATGAAGGAGAAATGTGTTCAGTCAGTGAATAAAAAGGAAGCTTTTTGTTTACTGTGCATCACACAGCAACTGTATTTAAACATCTTTATTACAACTTTAATACAAGAGCTTTTAGTTGTACTTTAAAGTTGAAGTAAACCCTCCTATCATTTACAGCCAAGGAAGCTGCCATCATCAACTGCCAATATGCTGCACATGTGATCAGGTATGACACCAGCCATTGGATGGCTTGACAGTTGGCTTGAAAGTACAACCAATGCGACAGTTTAGCATTCCCGGAAAGCTGGGAATGTAACAGTTTCTTGAAACTGTTAAATCGATGTGTTTACTTCCGCTTTAAAGCTGTCCTGCCATTGCTCCCTTTTACCCACATTTATCTTGTTGAATTTAGCCAAGTATGAGCAGATGTGTCCAGAAGAGGCAAACAAAATACAAAATGGACCATTATTTGTGTTCCTTTATCCTGCTGAAAAGGTGGAGAAATTCAGCGCTGGAAAAATAATAACAACAATAAAAAACTAATAATAATGCAAGCCAGCACTGAAGGATCAATTCAAATAAAAAGTCCCAAGGCAAATCCAATAACAATAAGTGCAGCGCAAATGATTAACAATCAATCTAAAGTAATAATAAATATATAAAAAAAGAGTCAATAAAGTGCACTAGTGAAAAGAATTCCAAACGTGCTCCAATAAACTGGTGACTTTGTGTAAATTTTTCAAGATCAGTGACCCACAGGAAAAAGTCCTCCACCAGAGATTAAAGATGGCCTCTCACCTCAGCCATTTGACCCATGGCTAGGTCACAAAGCATATAAACACCTCCAGATCTTAAGTAGGACAAGCAATCAGCAGGCAGCTCAGCAGTTCCCCAGATCCACGGAAAAGTATATGCAAATACAGAAGGGAAAGACTAGTGCTCTCTGTATAAGAAATCGGTTTATTTAAAAGCAGTAATAAAAACACTCACAATTGCAGACACTCATAGCCGAGTGTGGGGCACAACATCTTATCCCGGAGCTCCAAGCGTCCGGATCCACAAGCAGCAAACAGGTCAGCACGTGAGGCGGCGAACGCGGGTGATGTCACGTGACTCCTCCCCCTCGTACGCGTTACGTCCCAGTGGGTGGGACTTCATCAGCGTTGGGCGGAGAGATCAACGTGAAAGTCCCGCACTGGCCTATATACTGTGCCGTTGCCATAGCAACCAAAGGAACAGAGTAAAAAACCTGCAAACCTGCGCCATCTAGTGCTTCTAATTTAGAAGACAACAGGCAGCACTTAGCGATTAAACGCCAGGTAAACAGGAATAAAGGTCTACTTAAAAAGAAGATCAGCAGGTAAAGAGACCAATTTCATATAAAAAAAAAAACAATACTAAATCATAAATATATGACGTCATCCGCACTCGCCTCCTCATTACAAAAACATTATTCGCCAAATTGACAATAACCACTATAATTACACTAAATTACTACCATACACAGCAAAATAAATTATTTCACTAAGGTGTGGCATAGCAAAATTAATAATGCAATAATAAATGGTAAAAATACATTAAAAAGTAAAAATATAAAATATACAATATAAAATACCCAATACACTAAATAACATAATTAACGGTTAGATATAAAGCAGTTGAGATCGAACTCAACATTAAGGCCAGCTGGAGAGGAAACCTTAGTCTCGTAAATCCAAAAAGATTCTCGACGGCTTAATTGCCGAATATAATGCCCACCTCTCCAATGTTTGGAGACTTTTTCGATGCCCCAAAATTTAAGACCCTTGGGGTCCCTATGGTGGCATTCCCTAAAATGCTTGGACACACTATGGGTCTTGATACCGCGTCTGATATTACTAATATGCTCCCCCACCCTCACATGTAGCTCTCGTGAGGTGCGTCCAACATATTGTAATCCGCATTCACATTCCAGCATGTAAACCACGCCCACAGTGGAGCAAGTGATTAAATGCTTGATTGGATATTTAGTCCGAGTGACATTGGAAACAAAAGATTTACGTTTTTTGATGTTAGATTTGGCGTGCTTACAAGTCGCACATCTGCCACAGGCATAAAAACCTGACAAGAAGTTGAAAAGTTTAGGTTGGGGGATAACTGGTGGATCAGTAACTCCTGGGGCCAACCGGTCCCTAAGAGAAGGGGCCTTCCTATAGACAAATTGGGGACGCTCAGGAAGGACCGGACCCAGAACCGCATCTCCTTTCAAGATAGGCCAATGTTTGGCCACGATTTTCTCAAATTTTTTATGTTGAATGTTATAATCCAACAGTATTTTGAAATTAGCTCCTTCTATATCCCCATTGGGAGGTTTATCTTTTATGATCAGACTCCTATCAGTATTCCTGACTCTTTCAATCTCCTGCTTAATTGCGGGCATAGAATAACCTTTAGAAACAAACCTAGTGGCCAATTCCTGAGACTGTACTAAATAATCAGACTCTAATGTGCAGTTTCTCCGGAGCCTGACAAATTGGCCACGTGGTATATTACATAGCCACAATCGATGATGGCAGCTCGTAAGGGGAATATACCCATTTCGGTCCACTGTCTTAAAGTGATTCCTAGTGACCAATCTAGATCCAGATTAAAATATTTCCAGATCCAAAAAGGTCACCTGATCTTGGGAGACAGTCCAAGTCAGGACAATACCCTTATCATTGGAGTTTAGTTTATTCATAAACAACTCCAATGAGGGCATATCACCCTCCCAGATCATCACCAGGTCATCTATATATCTGCGGTAGCAGAGGAGCTGGGGAGGTGTGTCATGGAAAACCACATCTCGCTCCCAGTGGGCTATAAATAGATTGGCCACACTGGGAGCGAACCGGGCTCCCATGGCTACCCCGTACCGTTGGAGGAAAAATTATTTGTTGAACCAAAAATAGTTCTTTAGTAAGCAAAATTCCAATATATCCAAAAGAAAACCATAATTGGGCACGATGCAGCCTTAGCATCGGTTGCATGGGCACTGGAGTCCACTGATTTAAGTTCTGAACATGTACGTTTTCTTTTGGATATATTGGAATTTTGGTTGCTTTGGCAACGGCACAGTATATAGGCCAGTGCGGGACATTCACGTTGATCTCTCCGCCCCACGCTGATGAAGTCCCGCCCACTGGTACGTAACGTGTATGAGGGGGAGGAGTCACGTGACGTCACCCGCGTTCGCCGCCTCACGTGCTGACCTGTTTGCTGCTTGTGGATCCGGACGCTTGGAGCTCCGGGATATGCTGTTGTGCCCCACACTCGGCTATGAGTGTCTGCAATTGTGAGTGTTTTTATTACTGCTTTTAAATAAACCGATTTATTATACAGAGAGCACTAGTCTTTCCCTTCTGTATTTGCATATACTTTTCCGTGGATCTGGGGAACTGCTGAGCTGCCTGCTGATTGCTTGTCCTACTTAAGATCTGGAGGTGTTTATATGCTTTGTGACCTAGCCATGGGTCGAATGGCTGAGGTGAGAGGCCATCTTTAATCTCTGGTGGAGGACTTTTTCCTGTGGGTCACTGATCTTGAAAAATTTACACAAAGTCACCAGTTAATTGGAGCACGTTTGGAATTATTTTCACTAGTGCACTTTATGGACTTTTTTTTATATATTTATTATTACTTTAGATTGATTGTTAATCATTTGCGCTGCACTTTTTGTTATTGCCTTTATCCTGCTGCCCTAGGCACTGACCCACAAAACGGAAAATGTAATACTCACCTTTCCGTAATGTTACTTTCCTGGTGCCTACCCATGGCAGCATACCAATGGTTGGTGGCTTCTCCCTTGACCAACCCACAGGACCACATAACTCTATAAAAAAAAGAGTTACCCCCCCCCCTCAGGTATTCTTGTAACTAGTCTGCAGAACCTTTAAGGATTATTGAAGGGAGGGTGTATGCTGCCATGGGTAGGCACCAGGAAAGGAAAATTACGGAAAGTTGAGTATTCAATTTTCTGTTTTCCTGGTGCCTCCATGGCAGCATACCAATGGTAAATAACTCACTTACAGGGAGGTTACTGCAATAATAAATTTTAATGAGTTTACAGAACTGATAGCTCTAAGGTCCTTTTCCCAACATCTCGGGAGGGGAGGACCTAGGCACCAGGAAATACTATTACGGCACATAGAACCATGACTGAATTTTTACGCATAGTACATTATACAGTCTTATTAAATAAGAGCATTTGTTGGTAATACCCCTCCACTATTTTATCAAGAGTTAATATGATTCATTGCTCAGTTTTACTTTCCAAATAATGTTATCTCCCACAACAATAAACTTTTTTCTATAAATAATTTAGAGCAAGTTACATTAAAGTAAGGTAGAGTTTGATCATTGTTTAAAAATAGTCAAATCTGCTTTACAGCAAATAAAGTTCAATTGTGTTAATCGGGATTTGGACAGGAATATTTTTGTTTTTTTCTTTATTTATCTCAATTTTCATCTAACTAAGCTGATTTCTCCTAAGGTTCTGCATTACATTGCAATTACAAGTAAGGAATTGTCTATGTGGCAGGAAATCAATCCTAGCACTTAGGTTTAATTAAAACACAATGACAGAAAATTAGGTGGCATATAAAAAAGTCAGAGGGGAGAAAACATAGTAAATTCAAACAGACACAAAGTACATGCACTGTTTTGCATTGTACAATTGCTGCATAATTAATAAAATAAGCACATTTTGTTTAAAGGAAAATTATAATTTCATCAGATTATTGATCTGAGCAGTGGTATTTCTACCACCAGAAAGCCGGGTACACACTACACTAAACTGACAGCATCAGTTGCTTAGCCCAGTCATTTTGTCAGACCCAAAAAGCAGTTTGCATCTCCCCCGGTGTGTCTTTAACACACGTTAGGGGTTATTTACTAAAAACTGGAGTGCAAAACCTGGTGCGGCTCTGCATAATAAAACCTGGAAGTGGATTGGTTTCTATCAAAGCTTAATTGAACAAGCTGAAGTTAAAAGCTGATTGGTTATCATGCACTGCTGCACCAGATTCAGGGTGGCCCACTTTTAGTAAGTATTCCCCAAGGTCACTATGCCATTTTTATAATATTTTCTGTTTTTCCTTTTATGATTCCCTCTTCCTAGTTTGGAGGTGCATAACCTCTTCATCCTCCAAAAACTTTGGACTGATTATATTGATGAGCCAAATGTACCCATGTTGGGTTCGGTATATGTTATCAAAGTTCGGATCTGGAATCTGAACCTCTTTGAAATTAATGGGAGCCAAACATTTGTTTTGAGTAATGGCCATTTTCTAGGCTAAAAGTCAAGAGATGGTCGCAGAAGGGCATGGGGTCTAGGCTGTCCACCTGGTAGACATGTTCCAAACAAAAATCATATGTTAAAGTGGAGTTCCACCCATAAATTTAACATTACATCAGTAGTTTTAAAAAAATGTCATTAGTCCTTTACGAAAATATTTTTTTTTTTAGATGCCTTCAAAGTGTTGTTGCTAGGCAGAATAGTTAATCTTCCCACTTCCTGCACCTAGGTGCTTAAAGGGTCACTAAAGGAAAACAATTTTTGCTGAAATGACTGTTTATTGGGTATAGAGACATAAAAGTTAACTGATTCCTTTTAAAAATGATTAAAAATTTAATTTAATCTATCATATAATGTGCCTCTAGTTTCACTTTCGATTTTAAAGGTACATACATGAAGTTCCGGGTGAGAGGTGAGTCGGGAAGACTCACAGAACAAAAACAAACAAATCCAGGGCAGTGTTTTGTTTTTAAAATGAATCTGATTGGTTCTGAGGAGTTTTAGACACACAGTAATGACAGCTTAGACCACCGTGAAAATCTCCCAGTATGATGGTTATAAGGAAACAGGCAACCAGGAAGTGTGGAGATCACAGCAGAATTACAGCTACTTCAAAGCAAAAACGAACAATGAGGACATGAAACCAGTACTGCAGTAAGGTAAAGGAAGCTATTTAGCTAAAAAAAAAATTCCTTTAGTGACCCTTTAATGCTTCCTAACCTACACCACACAGACTCCTGGGAATGTAGTGGGTGTAACTTTCCAGGAGTCTGTGCACTCCCCAGTCTCAAAGAATCATGTGACTTGGACAGCATAGGTGCTGAAACCTGATCTGACACTGCTTGTGCAGCACTGAGCATGTGCGATGTCTGCAAGGCTGAAATCCAGGAAGTCATACAGTCTGGCTTCATGATGCCCACACTTAAGATGGCCCCAGTCAATTTCTATTTTATAAAGTGTCTAAATGCTGTAACAACCTAACAAAACGGACCTTAGTTTACGGACTAACTTTACTAGAATACATAAGCTTGTGTATTACAGGGGTATTTATATTTAAAAAGTGAAATTGTGGCCGGAACTCCACTTTAAATTTATCATTCAAAGGGTAAAGCCTATTTTACACAGGCTCAAATGGCAACATAAAACATACACAATTCCTTTAAATAACACGCTGGGGGGATGCCTTGAAGCTGTATGTGGAATAAGTATGTATTATGACTTTCTGGAACTCTCATTAAACACAAGCATTATTGAAGATGAGAGTTTTGTGTATTTTGTGCCACCATCACACAGAATTGGAGCAAGGTTGCAGTGTATGTTTGCCTCTACTCTGTGTGGCCCCATACAGACCTTTCTCCCCACTGGAGAAGCCATAGGGTAGACCTCTGACACCCCTTCATATAGTATCATCGCTATCGCTGGAGGCTGCTGAGAGGAATCATTTATAGTGGAGGAGGTAGAGGTCGAAAGGGAAGGACTGAAAAAGGGCACCCCTTTTCCTGATGACCAGCATTCTGGTTCTGTTGCCAATGAGCTGCGTGATGAGAGGTCCGATGTCTTTATATACAAGTGGTAACCAAATGGCCAATGATATTGCCACACTTGATATACTGGAGGTAGAGACTGCAAAAGAGAACGGTGTGGTCTGCTGCACACATGCTGAAGAGGCCCCACCCAGGGGAGCTCTGGGGAGCAGGCCAGGGGACAGTGTTGCCCTGTACCTGTGGAGGTCTGCCATTTGGTGGAACAGGGCATCTTTTCCCTGCACTTTTCTGCAAGCTGTCCCTGGGTTGACACTGTGCCTCACTGGGGTTGTGCCTTTCTCTCAGAGGATGATGAAGTCTTGGTTAGACATTTAACTACCTCTTATGCATGCTCTGGCTGTATAGCATGCCCAGCAAAAAATAGGAAACATACTTTACCTAGAGATAATGTCCATGACACTTTGACCTGTGGACACAGAGGCTGTTTGCCGCCCCTCAATAGCTGCATGGGAACTGCTGCCTCTCCCTATACATCTGCCAGACATAATCTTGATAATACTTTTATTTGCAGCTATTGGTAAGCATTGTGGGGGGAAGAGGTGGTTGGGTGCACTGGAAACTGTGGTGTTTTGGTGGGAATAAAAACGTCAATAATCTGCAGTGCTCTGTGGCAAACAAGTGGCAGCTGTAGTGGTGACACCAACAAATTAACGCTGCCTTGCTGATCTCACAAAAAATAAACACAAAAAACACTATAAGCACAATAAAACTGCTTTTTATTTATTTATTTTTTGATTAAGGAAAAAAAAAAGAGAAGTAACTACTATTAAAAAAAAAAAAGCGAAAAAAAAAAACACTCCAAAATAACAAAAATGGGGAAACACCAGTAACACAGCAACATAACCTGCAGCTGATATACTGTATACACACACAAAAAAGTAGTCTTAAAAGCACTGTTGGGGCTTAGGAAATCACAGTAAATGCAGGTGGACTTACTGCACTTCACCTAAAGTATCAGTAACAAATATACAGCACAGAATTGACTACAGTAAAACCTTGGTCTGCAAGCATAATTCGTTCCAGAAACATGCTTGTAATCCAAAGCACTTGTATATCAAAGCATTTTTTTACAGGGTATAAAAGAGAAGAGATGCGCCTCTAAGTGTAGCAATAAGTTGCTAAATGTTGTACCGTCATTAAATGTAACCATATTGCTAGACTTAGAGGCTCCTCTCTTCTTTATTTTACTCAGTTGTGACATGACGCTGCTCTTATATCAAGACATCGCTTGTATATCAAGGCAAAATGTATTAAAACGTTTTGCTTGTCTTGCAAAACGCTCTCAAACCAAGTTACTCTCAAACCAAGGTTTTACTGTACTTTACATAGCACTGAGTACTGTAGAAACACAAAACAGTAATAGCACACTACACTAACCAACTTTCGCTCCCTAAAAGCATGTCAGCTGTTCCTTATTAAACTCCCAACACACTGACAAAGGGTTACTGGTAAAACTTTAAATGTGTGTTGAAAAAACCCATCATCAAGTGCAAGACTTTGACTAACAATGTGTTTGGAAATGCTTCATGGAGCTTTTGGTGGAGCAATTTCCCTAAACATCGCAAAAATTTACAATTCAAACGTCCGAACAGTGAATGTTTGGTCCATAACGCTCAGCTCATTCCTACTGATTTTTCTGAATCTACTGCATTCAATTCTGCTTGCTGATCTAAAATCGTAGTTTTTCCTGGTAAAGATGTCATTTTTTGCAATTGCACTTCTGTGTTTTTCAAGGCATTGGTGATATAGCCAAGCTTCACAAATGTCCCTTGGGAAGGTCACATCGCCTCTGCCTTCCCAGGAAATCTTGTTTTAAACCTGAGAGATCTTGCAAGATTTTGCTAAATCTCATACTTAATAAACACAAAAACTGATGCGAATACATCAGTGACAATTGGTATAGACAGGGGATTTCCGACAATTGGGAGGTTTTGAATGGGCTGTGTGGGTGCTACAAGAGACCTACAAGTATAGCATTAAAGCTAAGGTAGGGCTAGAAACTGAACAGTGTAAATACATAGTGACTTTTTAGCCTTTAGAAAGAGATTGTGTGTCTTTGGCATGTATTTATAAAAAAATGTGCATAGCAATTGATTTAGAGAAAGTGTATGTACATTTGTTTTGTGCTAAAGGCACAAACACAACAAATGTTATTAGATGATTTCATGTGCTGTTTGAATGTTTCTTTTTGATTTAAAATTGACAATATCACATTTGGCCACTAGATGGGGCTAAGTATCATAGGAATTTGGTGACATTGGTCAAAAGAGCAAATGTCTCCCCAAAAGGACATCAACAGCAAAGAAAAACTTGACAGAAAGCCTAACCCTACCCTACTCTGTAAAACTGAAAACCCTACAATTTAAAATACAGTTTATATGAGCCCCTGTCTTGTAAAACAGCCTATTCCATTTAAAATAGAAGTGAAAAGGCAAGGTTTATAAAAAATATATATATATATATATACACACACACACACACACACAAATACCTTTTTTCCCTTTTTGTTTTTTACAAGTGATCACATAATCTCTGTTCTTAGCTTCATAACAGGTTTAGAAAACCTGGAGCGGGGAAACAGCAGTGAATGGCTTTGAAGGGGAGGCATGACAGCACAAGTCTTGGCTATTGGAGGACAGGCATGCTAAGACACATGTGCTCTCATGCCTAGCAGGGTCAGTTTAAAATAAGAAAGCAGAGGCACTGGCAGAATCACCAGACATTTAACACAAAGGATCCAATACAAAAAGCACAGGATACTTTTAAATGAAATTAAATGTTGGTGTAACGCATTCTTTAAAGAGGGGGTTCACCCTAATAAAACAATTTTTTTTTCTAGCATTAAATTAGGCATAGTAGCGCGAGCTACAGTATGCCTGTATTTATTTTTTTAGCCCGGTACTCACTGTGCAATCGTATAGATAAGATTCCGACTCCCCGTGGGGAATGGGCGTTCCTATCCAGAGGGAGCATGATTGACGGCCGGCTATGGCGCGTCACGCTTCTCCGGAAATAGCAGAAATAGGACTTGGCGCTTCACGGCGCCTGCGCATAGTCTGTGCGCAGGCGCCGTGAAGAGCCGAGACCTACTCCGGCTATCCTCAGGGAGCGTGACGTGCCATAGCCGGCCGTCAATCATCCTCCCTCTGGATAGGAACGCCCATTCCCCGCGGGGAGTCGGAATCTTATCTATACGATTGCACAGTAAGTACGGGGATTAAAAAAATAAATACAGGCATACTGTAGCTCGCGCTACTATGCCTAATTTAATGCTAAAATGTTGGTAATGAGGGTAAACCACCGCTTTAAGAACATGGGCACAGTGTGTGAGCATATTCCACTGTATTATCAAAGCGGATCAAAGGGGTTAATACACTCCTTTCCTTTTCTCCACCTCCCAATCTTTCTATTATTAAATGATTTAAGAGAACTTCATTCACTAGAAGCACTTTAGACCTAAAACATCTTTCACCCTGAGAGATATCTGAAGCAATCTGGCAGAAGACAAACCAGAGCAATATAGGCTTCTTCACAAACCACGTTACTATAGTGACACGGTGCAATATACAAAGGTTACAGGTCATATATGAAAGAAAGAATACACTTTCTCTTCAATTTAAATTGAGAGATGTGTGTTAAGAGCTTTCATTCCTGGCCTGTCTGTAACTTGGATAAGATCAGCCTTGTTTTCAGCATTGATGCTTTAAAAATAAAATGTATATTTTTAGTTGAGGAATTGCCATGTTTCAGGTTGGGAATTCTGCCTGAATAAATAACACACCATTTTTAAAGCCCAAACTAACTAAATATGGTTGGATGTGCCCTGTGAGGCCTCGTACACACGACCGAACATGTCCGCTGAAACTGGTCCGGCGGACCAGTTTCCGCGGACATGTTCGGTCGTGTGTAGGGCCGACCGAACAATTTCCGGCCAACCGGACAGGTTTCCAGCGGACAAATGTTTCTTAGGCCTCGTACACACGACCGAACATGTCTGCTGAAACTGGTCCGCGGACCAGTTTTAGCAGACATGTTCGGTCGTGTATAGGGCCGACCGGACAATTTTCCGGCCAACCGGACAGGTTTCCAGCGGACAAAAGTTTCTTAGCATGCTAAGAAACTTGTCCGCTGGGAGCCTGTCCGTCGGACATGTCCGATGGTCAGTACGACTCATCGGACATGTCCGCTCGCCCGAAATCCCACACATGCGTCAAAGTGATTAGACGCATGCGTGGAAGCATTGAACTTCTGCGTCAGAGAACGTCGGTGTCGTATACGTCACCGCGTTCTCTGTCCGCGGGGATTTTGGTCTGATGGTGTGTACAACCATCAGACCAAAATCTCAGAGCGGACATGTCCGATGAAAACGGTCCACGGACCGTTTTCATCGGACATGTTTGCCCGTGTGTACAAGGCCTTAGCATGCTAAGAAACATGTCCGCTGGAACCATGTCCGCCGGACATGTCCGATGGCTCATCGGACATGTCCGCTGGCCCGAGAACCCGCGCATGACGTCGAAGTGATTCGACGCATGCGTGGAAGCATTGAACTTCCGGGTTCGCGCACGTCGCCGCGTCATCGTCGCCGCGTCGTCACTGCGTTGTCTGTCCGCGGGAAATTTGGTCTGATGGTGTGTACAGCCATCAGACCAAATGATCCCACAGATCATTGGACTTGTCCGATGAAAACGGTCCGCGGACTGTTTTCATCGGACAGGTCCGCTCGTCTGTACGAGGCCTGAAATGCCTCCATCTCCATACAATATACAGATAAACATGAATTGCCTGCGGGACTTTAGATGAGGTGCAACACACTCAATAATAAAATCAATAAAGTAAAGATTTATTGGTAAGTACAATTTCCAACAGATCAACAAAGACATAATTGCCATATAGTGTAGCAGATTGGTCAATATATACATATTAATTCCATAGCCAGGTACAGTGTTTCATAAGATCAATCCATAATAGGTGTGAACTTGCATCTATGTAACCCGATGCGTTTCGTGACATAGCTTCACTTCCTCATGGGTTGATACACACACACACACAATTGTCTATAAAGTAGAAATAGTTTAGAATTACAGTTGAACCTCGGATTACGAGCATAATCCGTTCCAGGCGTATGCTTGTAATCCAAAGTACTCGCATATCAATGCAAGTTTTCCTATTATAGTCAAAGGAAACAAAAATAATTAGTTCTGCATTGACTTCAATGGGATGCAATACCAAATGTGGCCAAAAAGGCCCAAGGACACTTCGGCTCGTTTCTTGCACCCCCGTATCTCAGGCCAAATGAGGTACTGCAGGCCAATGTTCGGCTTTTCTCAGCTCCTGCGCCCCCGTACCTCAGGCCAAATGAGGTACTGCAGGCCTATTTTCGTCTCTGCTCGGCTTCTGCGCCCCTGTACCTCAGACCAAATGAGGTACTGCAGGCCTATTTAGCTTGACGAAGAGGTCCTGTGCGACTTCGAAACGTTGCTATTCTCTGTGATCGTTTCTATGCATTAAAAAAATTGTGGACGTTTTAAACGATCCTTGGTGTGCTGGCGAATATATCTATATGATTGCCTTTCCAGTTCCCAGCTGGTGATCGCTTCAGCACCCTCTTTTCGCATTGGCTACTCTCCAGGAAGGTGTGCAATTGGAATATTTTTGAGACTATTTAGCTTGAATTCTGCTCATCTTGTGAGTCAACACTCGCAAACCGAGTCAGGATTTAAAAAAAATAAGTTGCTCGCAAATCAAAACGCTCTCAAACCAAGTTACTCTTAAACCGAGGTTCCACTGTATATGACATAATACAATGTATTCTGTTATTGCAAACATTGGGTATCAACCAAAAGGGGACCCATACTTACAAATCTGCAAGACATCACATGTTCATGACCTAATGGTAGCCGCCTGGAAATGTCTGACCCGGGAGCTGTGGGTATGGGATTCCAAGGGCCCAGCAGTGCCAACAGGACAAGATGGAATGGCGGGCATGGAGAGCAATCCAACAAGTCCTCCACCGTGATAGCTGTGAAAAATGTGTTAGTATACATGACATAATACTACCACTTAGGCCTTGTACACACGATAGGTTAACCAGAGGACAATGGTCTGAAGGACCGTTGTCATAGGTTAACCTATAAGGCTGACTGATGTTCGGTCGTGCGTACACACCATCAGTTAAAAAAACGATCGTGTCAGAACGCGGTGACGTAAAACACAACGATGTGCTGAAAAAAACGAAGTTCAATGCTTCCAAGCATGCGTCGACTTGATTCTGAGCATGCGCGGGTTTTTAACCGATGGTTTTCCATACTAGCGATCGGTTTTGACCTATCGGTTACCAATCCATAGGTTAAATTTTAAAGCAAGTTGTCATTTTTTTAACATAAGGTTAAATAACCTATGGGGCCTACAAACGATCGGTTTGGACCTGATGAAAACGGTCCATCAGACCGTTTTCATCGGTTTAACCTATCGTGTGTACGAGGCTTTAGGTGTTGACAAGAAAATAATAATGTACGTAAAGAATGTGAGATGTATGTATAGTACATATATGAACACGTGTGCAAAAAATATATATAACAAAAAAGGATAAACAATAAAAATGTAAGAAAAATTGAACAATCAAAAAATCAAAAAGGATTGGAGAAGGGCAGCCAACCGCCAAACCCTCATGACTCCACGGGAAAATAATGAGTGTGAGTGACCTGCTAAATTGGGTGCAAAACCACATGTGGTATATTGGTAGGTAAAATCCAAGTAAAAATATATATATGTATGGCTTAGTATGACTATAGCTAGAGATTTAAGTAGGCTTCTCAGTGGTGCAAGATCAATGCAAATAAAAAGGTTGAATAACGACATCCAACTAAGTAAGTAAAAGTTAAAATAGGTGAAAAAAAGGGGAGATGTTGAATGGAAATAACCTAATATGGTGAGACATGGAGTGCAGGAGTGATGCAGGAGGAAAGGGAATCTTGACCATTCCGAACCATCTTGCGAGGAGGACAGCATTGGTAAGTGTGAATCCTCTCACCCCTGTACTGGACAAAGCAGCACGAGCTGGCATGGTTACGTTATGGCCAAGCCACCGACGTGCGTCGGACAGTCACCTGACGTCAATGCTATTGGAGATCCCGCCCATCAAGGAAGAGATGGGTGTTTATTGTCCACTTGCCACGTCACCAGGCCATGTCACCTGGCCACATCACCTGCCACGTCACCGGGCCACGTCACCTGCCACAAGTTGTGGATTGTCCACTTGCCACATCACCTGGCCACGTCACCTGCTATGTCACCTGGCCATGTCACCTGCCACAAGTTGTGGATTGTCCACTGGCCATGTCACCTGGCCACATCACCTAGCCACATCACCTGGCCACAAGTTGTGGATTGTCCACTTGCCACGTCAGCTGGCCACAAGTTGTGGATTGTCCACTGGCCACATCACCTGGCAATGTTATCTGGCCACGTTACCTGCCACAAGTTGCAGATTGTCCACTTGCCATGTCACCTGGCCATGTTTCCTGTCCATGTCACCTGCCACATCACTTGTTCACATCACCTGGCATGTCACCTGCCACAAGTTGTGGATTGTTCACTTGCCACATCACCTGGCCACGTTACTTGCCACATCACCTGCCACAAGTTGTGGATTGTCCACTTGCCACATGACCTGGCCATGTCACCTGCCACAAGTTGTGGATTGTCCACTGGCCACGTGACCTGGCCACGTCACCTGCCACATCATCTAGGCCATGTCACCTACCACAAGTTGTGGTTTGTCCACTTGCCACGTCACCTGGCCATGTCACCTGCCACAAGTTGTGGATTGTCAACTGGCCACGTCACCTGGCCACGTCATCTGCCACAAGTTGTGGAGTGTCCACAATGCAATGCAAGCAATTACATTTTTTTTATGTTTTTTTAATGTTTTTTCATCATTTGCCATAATTTTGGAGATTTCTAATGTAAAAAAATAGGTCACCTTTAAAAACGGCTATAAACGAAATCGCGGCAAAACGCCGGTACAGCGTTTTGCGTCTGAAACGCGAAAACTTTTGCGTCTGAACCCATTTGCTTGCTTCTGAAAAAACGAGCATAAACGCAACTGCCGAAAAACGCAGAAAAACGTGACTGTGTGCATGAACACATAGGATAACATTGAATGTGTTCAGGGGCAGTTGAAAAAGCTGTCCAAATGCCTCTGAACTCGCGTTTTCCAGCGTCTCATGTGCATGGGGCCTAACATATTTTGCTTTCATAGGATTGTAAATGTATCAGTTACAGAAAACACTGCTGAAAGCCACAAATGATTTTAGTTGGACCTTTGCTAGTATATCTTCCATAAACCAAAGTATTTTGATAGTCACATCAGCAACTAAATGTAAGTAAGGGAAGAAAACCATGTGTCTCAACAAAAAGATCTTTCACATTCTTAAACAAAGGCATCTTGAATCAGGACTGAAATAGACTATAATTGTGCTTTTTCTGAAATTCTCCGAAGTACAATGGCCTTATCAGAAAGTGAAATCCCATTTGCATTTAGATAAAGAATTATTAAGAATAGACAAAAAAAAAAAGAAGATGCCAAAATCTGCTACCACCCATTTTTCTGTGTAGTGGTGACAATTTACATTTCTTATCAAGACGTTTGCCCGCTAAAATATGAGTTGACAGCAGCCAATTAACCCAAATGCTCACCAAGCCACATGGGGCATATTTTTTCAAGCAGGGAATAATGTCTTCTGAGCATCGATGACATTTTATTTTTCTGATCTGTCTTCATACATATTTATAATGACTGAGTGCTTTCACGCCCATCATAGCATAGTTCTCTGCATTTTTCATAGCAAATTATATTATCTACAGGAGAAGTGCATTAATACAAATTACATGGCACCACTGCAGTGTATAGTCAGTGTCACACTTGCTTTTAATGAGAAGTGTCAGCTGCAATACTCCCCCTTTTTCCAACTGGACAGGAAAAGCCCAAGTATGAACGATAATGCTTAGGTACTTGTTACTAATGCTTCCTGATGCAGAAGTCTATGGTTGGGAAATTTACCAATCCCATGCAATGATCACTGTGACCAATCACAGCTAGCAACACAATTGTAGATTATAGATGGCATAAAAGGAAGCCATCCATTGGTTACAATTGTCATGTGATTGGTCACAGCAATCACATGGTACTGGCAGCGGGCTGGTATACTCATAACCCCCAACTTTTTGAGATGGGAATGAGGGACACCTATTTTCAAAAGTATGTAAACATAGGACGCACCCCACGCCACACCCCTTTAACCACTTCCTACCCGTAGTACTCCAAATGACCTCCTGGGCTTTGAGAGGGGATATCTGAATGATGCCTACACAGTAAGAACAATCATAGCGGCTGTTCAGTGCTTCCCGCCACCCTCCGGTGCTTCTACCGGCTCGCCCGTGCGATTGGCGAGCCAGAGAAGGAATCCGCGGCAGCGGAGGTTCACCATCAAGAATACAGAGGACCAGATGGTTCCTGGCAATCTCTATGACCTCGGAGGCCCAGGCATGACGATATGACGTCACGTCCAGCATGGCCTTGTTAACACCGCTGTGTACTCTGCTGGAAAGCCAAGACCCTTTTTTTTAAATCTCATCCTGGGGGAGAGATGTGGGGTCTTATAGACCCCCTATATCTCCGTAAAGAGGACCTGTCATGCACTATTCCTATTACAAGAGATGTTTACATTCTTTGTAATAGGAATACAAATTATCAACATTTTATTTTTTTAAAGGGAAAGTGTAAAAAATAATAAATAAACTATTTCTTTTATTTTTTTATCTTATAGTGTAAAAACTGAGAGTATATGCATTACATACTGTACTACTAGTCTTATAAGATGATCATGCAGACAATATTATTTGACAAAGAGGGAAAAAACCTGTATTACAAACAAATGTCTATTGAAGTAAATGCAAACCATAACTGAATAACAATGATAGGAAATAAATTTGCTAAAGCACTGTGTATCATAAACAGCTGCATTTAAAAAAAAAATAATGGCCCAGATTCAAGAAGCACTTGCGCGGGAGCAAGTGTGATTTGCGCCGCGCAAGTACTGATTTGCTCCCATGCAAATTTGCGGCTGATTCTGTAAACCAGTTAAGCCTGAAATGCGGCCATTTTCCCGCGCACGCAGCCTAGCTGCTCCGGCGCAATTATAGCGCAATTTTGCGCGGGGTGTAAGTTGCGCCTTCATGGAATTCCCTCAGCGAATATGCAAATTAGATACTGCCGATGATTCAGAAACATGCGCGTGTGATGCGCATTTTTGCGCTGGAAGCGCGCAAGCTTTTTTCCCCGGGCAAACTTGCTCCTGCTAAAAGCAGGGGCAAGTTAGCAAAAGATGGCCAAATGTCATCTGAAGGAGCGCGCAACTTCAGCAGCACCTAGACAGACGAGCTGAACAAGCAGAGCACCCACATTTTCGGAACCTCACATCTGTGCACCAACATGCCAGGGGCAGCTATGGTTCTTGATATTCTATTGACTGAGCCGACTCGTAGGAGGGCACGGGAGAGGATTTACAGAGGGCGCTACAACCTTTTTGAGATGAGTGATAATGAGGTGTATCGCATGTTTCGCTTCAGCCCTGAAGTCATCCTTGAGTTGGTAACAATCCTGCAGGATGACATCAGCAGCCCGACCCATCGGGGACAGGCAGTGCAGCCACTGGTGAAGGTAGTGGCAACCTTTCATTTTTTGGCAAGTGGCTCATTTCAGCGCACAGGTGGAGTGGTGGCGGGGATGTCCCAATCCAGCATGAGCAGGTGTGTGCACCAAGTGATCCCTGCAATACTCAGACGCATGGGCACACAATTTATCAAACCAACCACGGCTGACCTGCGGCAGAAGGCAATCAGTGATTTTTATGAAATAGCCAGATTTCCACGCACTGTGGGTGCAATAGATTGTACCCATGTGGCACTACGCCCCCCCCGGCTCCTCGAGCATATCTACTGCAACAGGAAACATTGGCATTCGATAAATGTGCAGGTTATTGTGGATGCACATGGCCTCATATGGCATGTCCGTGCCAAACACCCAGGGTCAAGCCATGACAGTTTTATTTACCGACACAGCCCCATCCCAACCGAGTTTGACCAGAACATGTATGGAGACAGCTGGCTGATTGGTGAGTGACATGGGTGTCAGGTATGACTGCCCCCCCCCCCCCCATGATGCAGACATCACAAGGGGCACATGCACGACTAACATCCTCCTGTCTTTTCCCTTCCAGGTGACTCTGCATATGCCCTGGGACCACATCTGATGACCCCATTTCGTAACCCTCAAACACCAGGAGAGGAAAGATTTAACGAAGCCCATGCACGTACCCGTGCGGTGGTGGAGCGCACATTTGGCATCCTTAAATCTCGATTCAGATGTCTGGATAAATCAGGGGGGACCCTGTTGTATTCACCCAACTTTGTGTGCCAAATCGTCGGGGCATGTTGTATTCTCCACAATTTTGCTCAGAGAAGGGGCATGCACATTGAGCTACGCAATGACCTTACCCCCGAACCACGCAACCCCCCCCCCCAAGAAACACTACCGGATCTTCTGAGGGAAGAGCAATCCGGAATGGTCTTGTGGAACGTCTCTTTGCATATTAAACACACCCTGATCTTGTCACAAGTATAATGCATGTATGCACACCACTGTAGTCCCTAGCACACACACGACACATGCACCCCAAATTGGATTAGACCCAACAATACCCCATGGTATTAGGGAGCAGCAACGCCGCGTCAAGGCTCCAATTATGTTGCTGTCCATTCATACACTTTCACATGGCAGAGGGTGACACCCCTTTTCCAGCAGGAGTGCCCCCCCCCCCCCCATTCACACACCAGTCACACTGTAGTATACACTCCTCACCGTGTGTAGGGACTACAAATAAATATAAAAGCTCATATTCTGAGCATATATAAAAAATAAAAAAAACTCATATCCTGAGCATATATCAAAAATAAAATAAACTCATATCCTGAGCATATATCAAAAAAAAAAAAAAATATTCTGAGCATAAAATAAATGTAGAAATTATATCATTTTTTTGATTTTTTCTTTGGGCCAAGGGTGCCCCGGCTCTGGCTCCTCAATCTCCGTGGTGCGGAGGAGGCATGGGGTGGGGATTGAGGGGGGGGAGGAGCATCAACCCCTACTTCCACACTCTTCGCAGGTGGTGGCTGCATGCCCTCCATGGCGTTGGCCAGGCGGGCGAGGATGGTGTTGGTCTGGGCCAACATCCGCATTTGGCGGGTGGTGGTATCCCGCTGATGACGGCGGGTAACTCTCCCCTCCTCCCGCACTGCAGCGGTGTTGGCCTGCACAGCAGCGGTGTTGGCCTCCACCGCAGCTGCCATCCTGCTTAATAAAGCGGGGGCGTTCTCCTGAGCCACCAAGCAGGTGACTATGGCCTTGGAGTTGCCACTAATTTCCGCCAGGCTCTGTGAGACATGTTTGTCCCGGTCTGCATGCAGGGTGAGGGCATGCTGCACAGAGGTGGAGGTGGATGCCATGCTTTCCGCCAGGCGTCGAACATCTCCCACCATGGCCCCTATATGGCGGGTCTGCAGGGCCTGCTCCTCCAGCAGACCGTCATGGAGGCTGGAGGATATATGCCTCGTTTTGGACAGAGCCTTCCTGGGAGGAGAGGCTCGGGCACGGACAGAGGGAGAAGGGGAGGGGTCCACAATGGAGGGGCTTGCCCTGGAGGGGGATGACGTGCTGGGCGGGGGGGTGGTGGGTTGCTCAGGGATGGTGGTATCCTCCTGGAGGGAGCCAGAGTCCTCCTGGATGAGGAAAAAGGAATCCTCCTCCAACACAACTTCCTCCACCATACTTGGCCCCGGTAGGATCTCCTCCTAGACCAGCATAGCCATAATGTCCATGGGGCCTGACTGGACCCCTGGCTCTGGTATGGATGGCGTGGGTCGACCCGCAGCCGAAGACGGCCCAGCTTCATCATCATCATCACCACCTGTGGATGACACCAAAACGAAATATTTTGCTGGTGCAACACACTGCTCACATGTTCACTTCTACCCCCTCCCATGATGCACAGCAGATATGAAACAAAAATAATAGTTCCATCTTCACTTCTACCCACAAATATGTTCACTTCTACCCCCTCCCATGATGCACAGCAGATATGAAACAAAAATAACTTACCAGTCCCCAAGTTCCCAAGAGTGGAGTCGTACCCTGCAAGTCCCTCCACCTGCTCCTGCACAAAAGTTTGGGCAATAAGCTCCTCCTCATGATTAAGACGGATCTTACATTGCGGTCCACCTCCCGTGCCACCTGTATGTTTTCTGATAAGAGCCAGTTTATCCCGGACCCTGCGCCTCATATCATTCAGTTTTTTTTTAATGTCATCCCAGGAACGCTCTTCATTACCCAGGGCATTGATGTCCAGGGCTATGGCTTCAAAGATAGCCCTCCTTTGTGCAACGGTGGTGTTTGCCCGCTGGGCACCATATAGAAGTTCTTTATGTTGCTGGAGTGCAGCAATTAAGATGTCCATCTCCGCAGCCACAAAGTTTGCCTTTCTTTTTTTTGTTCCTTTGGGAGGTGCCATCTCTTCAAAATGGGCTGAATTTCCTTGCTCAGGGGGGGGTGGGAAAAAGCAGGATGAAATTCAGCAAAGAACCTGCGGAAGTCTGCTCCTATTTATTTGCTCAGTGCAAGCAGCTGAGCATGATTTGCCCTGAAAGTATGCTAGGCGCAGTTTGACGCATGCACAGAAGGCAGCGCTCTAACTGCGCATGCGCGCGCCCGGCGCAAACCTCTGCTGAGCCGAAAATTCCTCATTTACATAGGGGCACACCCACTTTGACTTGCGCGGCCTTGCGCCCTCAGCTTTGCCTTAAACAGGAGCAAATTAAATGAACAAACGATTCCTGAATCAGGTGGCAATTTGGCAAAATTGCCCCAGCGCAGAGAAATTCAGCAGCTCATGTGTAAGTAATGGGCAAATCTACCTGAATCTGGGCCAGTGTCTTTATCTTTTATGTGTCCTCTGCTGCATCTCAGCATTGCTTATTCACTACAACCTCCATCCAGCCATTTTTTTGTCATGCACTCTTGCCATGGGCACATTTGCAATTCTTAAAGTGGTTGTTGCCTTTCAAACCCCTTTCACTGGCAGCCCTTTATGCACTGCATACATGTTTTTTGTAAACAAAGCCTCTAAATACCTTTTTTGCAGCTACATTCAGGCCGGTCATGTGACTCCCAGCCGTTCTGCTACTCCGATCCAGGGCTACAGTGGGAGCGGCCGAAATCTCCCTCTGATGTCAGCCGGGGAGGTTACATGGCCGCTCAGCTCCTCCCGCTGTAGCCCTGGATTAAACAGAGGGGCTGGCAATGACAATTATTAAACTTTTTTTAACTACTGAACACAGCAGGAGGGGGGTGGGGCAAGACACAGATGTGGAGTTGACAGACAGAGAGGGAGGGGGTGAGAGGAATAGAGGAGAGCTGCGGATGATGGAGGTGTACAAACACTTTAAGGCAGGCTTCCTGATGGTGACAATAGTGGATAAGGGAGATAATCTGCCATATTTAACCATACTGGGGTTTTTATTTTTGTGCTAAATAATATTTTTTTTTAGAAACATCTTATTTTCTATTATTAAATGTTGCAAATATGTTTTCTCTACACTGATGTGCACTGATGATGCTGCACTTATGGGCACTGATGAGGCTGCACTGATGGGATCTGATGGGGCTGTACTGATGAGGCTGCACTGATGGATACTGATAAGGCGGCACTGAGTAGACTGCACTGATGAGCACTGATGGGTGGCACTGATGGACACTGATATGTTGCACTGATGGGCACTAATGGGGCTGCACTGATAAACAGGGCACTGATTATAAATTTAAATAATGTACTCACTGTGCCCCCACAGATCGGGTCTCCTTTCCTCACACGCTGCTTCTGTGTGAGAAAAGAAGAGCCGATAATTGTCAAGTCTGTTTACATTGTGACAGCTATGATTGGACACAGCTGACCACATAGTAAAGGGTTGCTGTGATTGGCCCTTTACCCTGATCTGTGATCTGCTGTGTCCAAGGCACACAGCGATCACAGAGTGCGCCTGATGCCTGCTCCAGGGGGTGCGCATGAAGCATGCACATGGGAGGACGTCCAGGGATGTCCTTCCATAACTGGAAAGCTGCGCTGTAGCCAAATATCAGCTATTGCGTGGTAAGGAAGTGATTAAAGCGAAGTTCCAGTGTTTTTATGTTTATTAAAAGTCAGCAGCTACAAAAATTGTAGCTGCTGACTTTTAATAAACAGACACTTACCTGCTCCACGGTGCAGCAAAGCGACCGCCCAGAGCGTCGCTCCTCCCCCCCCCCCTCTCCGCCGGCGCCTCCATTCACATTGTGGGCACCTGGCCGTGACAGCTTTCGAATTCACGGCCGGGCACTCACTGCGCATGCGCGAGTTGCACTACGCTCTATGAGTGGACAGGCGATCTCCTGGAACCTGTCACGTGTCCCATGAGATTGCCTAAAGGGAGGGGCCGCCTAAGGCGAGAGGAGGAGTCGCCTAGGCAGTCCCTGGGCGGAAGGAGGAAGTAGGACTGGAAGTCCCACTCCTACCGAAGCCCCCCCCAAAAAAATTACATGCCAAATGTGGCATGTAAAGAAGTGAGGAGTGCTTAAAGTGGAAGTTCCACTTTTGGGTGGAACTCCGCTTTAAGTATTTATTGTAAAAACAGTGACCACTTACCTATAATATACAGATGAACTATATTGCCTGTGCAGTGGCTGAACCATGCTTACCCAAGTGCTTTTAAATATACCACACAAAATAAATAAGTACACTTTACATGTACTTGGAAATGAAAATTGTTTCAATTAAGGATTGCAAGCTTATACAGGAGAGATGTGTTATAATATTGTAATAAGGGGAGGCCCGCCACTCCCTGGAACCTCCCTGACCCAGGGCATGTCCTAATCGTTCTTTCTATAAATCTTGGCCTACAAAGCATATTTTTTGAACAGTATGTGGATTACAACATGCCTTCTGATTCCAGAATATCTTTCCACATGCCGAACTCTGTTCTTAACAGACCGCCAAGAAGCCTGTACAGTGCCACATTCATCATGAATTATGCTAATCCACATTTTTATGGAATTTTTAAATTGCTAATGTGACTTGTCACTTGTAATTGGCCAAGAAACATGAATCTGTTAAAAAGCTTTTCAAGGCTTAATTTCTTAACTGACTTTATAGCCTTATAGGATAATGCCATTCTTTGTCTGCCTCCCACCTAGAGTTTCATGTTAGTTGTAAGCAGTGAATTGTTCTGTCCTTATAATATGCTTAAAATATAAGAACTGACTATCTCTCAGATACAGAACTTGTCGTATTTGTGGGGAAAAAAACGAACTAAGAATGATTTGTATTGCTCCATAAAAATCTAATTCAAACAATGAAGTCTTATTTTACTACAGGTTTGAATCTGGTTATCAGCAGGCAAAACACAAAGGGCCAGATCCACATAGAAATGGATAGGCGCAGCGTATCAGAGATACGCTACGCCACCGTATCTTACCTGGCTTTAAGTCGAATCCAGGAAGATTTTGCCTCGTAAGTTACGGCGGCGTAATGTATTTCTGGCGGCGGAATTCAAATCGGCGATTAGGGGGCGTGATTCATTTAAATGAAGCGCGTCTCCGCGCCGATTGAACTGCGCATGCTCCGTTTCGAAATTTCCCACCGTGCTTTGCGCGAAATGACGTCGCAACAACGTAATTTTTTGAACTTAGACGTGACTTACGTTCATCCCTATTCACGGACAACTTGCGCAAAATAAAAACAAATTCAAATTTCGACGCAGGAACCACGGCCGTACTTAACATGGCAAGTCTATCTATACGCCGCAAAATACCAGCTTTAACTATATGCCGGAAAAAGCCGACTAGAGACGACGTAAGAGAATGCGACAGCCGCGCGTACGTTTCTTGGATCGTCGGAAAAAGCTAATTTGCATACCCGACGCGGAAAACAACGCAAACTCCACCCAGCGGGCGCCGAAGTATTGCACCTACGATCCGAAGGCGTACGAAGCCGTACGCCTGTCGGATCGAACCCAGAAGCCGTCGTATCTTGGTTTGAGGATTCAAACTAAAGATACGACGCGGGTAATTTGAAAGTAACCCGGCGTATCAGTAGATCGTTATGTGGATCTGGCCCAAAGCTCTTATTACAGAAAATGTTTGAAAAAAGTTCCAGTTTCCTTCTTTTTTTAATATACCAAAGCTTTATCAATAAAATAGTAGCAAAACACTAAACACAAGGAGCAGTATGCAAAGAAGACAATTGGGTTCTACTGTATCTATCTTGGATCATGTACTAAGTTTTTGTCACTGTGCACATTGTATCGTTCCTTGCTTTTGTTCATTGGACACAGCTGAGATCATTATGTATCAGAGTTCTGCAAAACCGCTGGGGGTGTCAATGTAAAGTTAACCACTTGCCGAACGCTGCACACACATATACGTCAGCAGAATGGCACAGGCAGGCAAATGGGCGTACAGCTACATCCCTTTTGAATTTGCCTCCACTGAGAGGTATCGGAGGTGACGTTGGCGACAGATTGCCCCTCTTTTTTACATGCTCAATTGTATTTTGGATTATGTGAGTACCCCTGTCTATTTTCTTTGAGAATTAAAATTTTTAAAACGGTATCACACCATCGATGCTTTATTTCTTTGGGGCGAGAAACTGACCAATCTGGGACGAGAACTCCAAGGAGGACCTGCCGTTGTTGGATCAGAGCCCATCGAGTGAACCATCTAATGTGGTTGGATCTATATGCTGTTACCTTACAGCAGTAAGGTAAGGGGACATCCTTACTTACCCTAAAAGGATCACTGGATACCCATTTTCCTCTCACTCCATATTGCGGACCTACACTTGCACTTTTGCTTTCTTGGACTTTTGAAATTTTACTTATATTTTTTGCTAATATTTTTCAAACTCTGTTGATGGACTGTTTATCACCAGTATAGGAGTGTCACTGGGATTTTTTTTTTTTTTTTTTTGCACCATTACTTATAGTGTATTTCATCACATTAAGAGGAACCTGTGTAGTTATATGATTTGCACCATTACTGTTATTGTTCACTGATCATTTATATTTATTTTTATGCTGATGCCATTTGGGCTATATTGCTCCTCATTTCAATTACACCTACTTTCATTCCCCTCCCCCACCTGTTTATTCACTTATCCATTCACCACTGATTAGCGCAGCACTACCCTCCCCATTTTCCTTTTGAATTTGCCGCCTTGTGAGCGCACGCACAGCCACTGCAGGAGCGTGCCCGCAGGTCCTGCAAACTCAAAGTCCGGCGATCGTGAGACCGAGAGGCAGAACGGGGAGATGCCTATGTAAGCAAGGCATTTCCCTGTTCTGCCTAGTGACATGACAGGGAGCTACTGCTCCCTGTCATCGGGAGCAGTAATCGCTGTCATGTCAGTGGTAGCCCATCCCCCCTACATTTAGAATCACTCCCTAGGACACACTTAACCCCTTGATCGCCCCCTAGTGTTTAACCCCATCCCTGCCAGTGTCAGTGTCATTTACACAGTAATCAGTGCACTTTTATAGCGATGTGTCTGCCATAATGTCACAGTCACGATAAAAATCGCAGATCGCCGCCATTACTAATAAAAAAAAAAATTAATACAAAAAATTCCATAAATCTATCCCCTATTTTGTAGACGATATGACTTTTGCGCAAACCAATCATAATACGCTTATTGTGATTTTTTAACCAAAAATATGTAGAAGAATACATATCGACCTAAACTGAGAAATATTTTTTTTATTTATATATATATATATATTTTTGGGGGATATTTATTATTATTTTTTCAAAATTGTCACTCTTTTTTTCTTTATAGGGCAAAAAAAAAAAAAACGTAGAGGTGATCAAATACCTGGCTGGAGAGAGGGGGCGGTACCCAAGCACCTCTAATGGACGCACCGCCACTGCAGGTCACATGATATTGACATCACACATGAGGGCATCTATAAAGGCTGAAATGGAAATCTCCTCCTTCCTAAACTCTCAGCACTGGAGAAACTGTGCAGTTTATCATGTAACCGTGGTATGCAGATCAGCCAAAAAGGTATATAGTGGTAGTATTTTAGGGTAAAAATAAGATTTATAAGCTGTGGGCACTGTGAGGGGGGGGGGGTGGATAAACTATTTTCATACCACTGGGTTTAGTAACATGTTAAGTATGGAAAATGCTTCTCAGCCACCAGAACGGTTTTGAAAATTTTCTGTTTCAATGTTTTTATTAAAGGATTTCAAACAGAGTACAGATGTACATGTATGAGTAGCAATTGTAGTAGCAGTGCAACCAATGCCGATCCTGACCTCCCTGGGGCCCTAAGCAGCGGGGGGGGGGGGCTGCCAAAAATGACATGTCACATTAAAGTTGATCAGTTAGGGGGGGGGGCGCTGCCGACAGTGACATGTCACATTAAAGAATAAAGTTGAGAAGCGGGGGGTGTTCTGCTGTGGGAAATGACATCTTACATTAAAGTGACAAGTGGGGGGTGCTCACTGCTTACCTCTTCTCCCATGTAGCCAGCGAGTTGAGAAGCGGGGGTGAGGGTCCGAAAATGACTTCTCCCCAGGCGGGGCCTCTAGTAATTTGGGGGGGCCCTCCACAGCTTTGCGGGGCCCTAAGCGGCTTGCATAGTGAGCCTAAAGGGGGGATCGGCCCTGAGTGCAACTATGAACAATACCATAAACATAGCAAATCCAAGGCAAAATTAGCAGATACAGTGTTATATACAGTATATAAAGTATTCAGACCCCCTTAAATTTTTTCAGTTTTGTTATGTTGCAGCCCGATACAGTCAAGATGTAGAAACATCTCAGCAACAGTCAAGAGAGAGGCATCTTAGCTTAATTTCACGCTTGACACCATCTGAACCAAATAAGTTTATCTTGGTCTCATCAGACCACAGGATATGGTTACAGTAATCCATGTCTTTAGTCTGCTTGTCTTCAACAAACTGTTTGTGGTCTTTCTTGTGCATCATCTTTCTGGTATGCTGGTAGGCTTTCTTCTGGTATGACAGCCATGCAGACAAATTTTGATGCAGTGTGTAACATATGGTTTGAGCACTGACAGGCTGACCCCCCCCACCCCTTCAACCTCTGCAGCAATGCTGGCAGCACTCATACGTCTATTTCCCAAAGACAACCTCTGGATATGACGCTGAGCTTCTTTGGTCGACTATGGTGAGGCCTGTTCTGAGTGGAACCTGTCCTGTTAAACCGCTGTATGGTCCTGGCCACCATGCTACAGCTCAGTTTCAGGGTCTTGGCAATCTTCTTATAGCCTAGGCCATCTTTATGTAGAGCAACCATTCTTTTTTTTTTTTCAGATCCTCCGAGAGTTATTTGCCATGAGTGAATTGAACTGATGTCAAGTGACACTTTATTGGAAGTGTCATGCAGCTCATTTCCCAGAAAAACAAAACCAATTAGAAGAGGTACATTTTACCTTACAACAACATTTAGCTGAATATCCATGATGTTGAAACTGAGATAACTAAAGTGAAAAAAGAAAGAAAATAGATTACCATTCAGCCTAAAAAGAAAACGATGCTGGTGTACATATATATTATTCAAAAGGCAATAAGGGTGACTCCATAATGGTCAGCTGACCACGTAATTTGACAATTAGCCTAATGCCGCGTACACACCATCACTTTATGTGATGAAAAAAAACGACATTTTTTGTGAAGTAAAAAAACTATGTTTTTGAAACTTCATTTTCAAAAACGACGTTGCCTACACACCATCGTTTTTTCAAAATGCTCTAGCAAAGCGAGGTTATGTTCACTACTCTTTTCCGTTGAAGCTTGCTTCATAACTAGCTTCTGAGCATGCGCGGGTTTAAAAACGTCGTTTTAAACGCCGTTTTTGCTACACACGGTGATTTTTTGTGACACAAAAAACTACGTTTTGAAAAACGACACAAAAAATTGAAGCATGCTTCAATTTTTTTTTACGTTTTTCACAAGACATAAAACAACGTTTTCCCCCACACACAGTCATTTAAATTGACGTTTTTAAAAACGTTGTTTTTTTTCATCACATAAAGTGATAGTGTGTACGCGGCATTAAGACAATTCAATTCAAATCAGATCAAGGAGCTCTGACTAGAAATTCAAAAAAGATCCTACAAATTTTCAATTACATATTTCAAATTTTTCCTCTCCTGGGATCTTTAATGTGCAAGCAATAGAAAAATAAACCTGTGAGATTTCTTTGCCATGAGGTGCCATGTTGAACTTCCTCGACAAGCTTCCTCGACAAGCCTAACAAGGAACTCGACGAGGAACTCCATGTGTTTCGCCCGTCGAGTTTCTCGGTCGTGTGTACGAGGCCTCACAATTTGAATGACAATTTGAATGACAATTACTCAGTCATACAACACTTTACCCAAATAATTTTTGTCCCTTTTTTCCCACAAATAGAGCTTTCTTTTGGTGGTATTCAATCACGTTGGGTTTTTTATTTTTTGAGCTATAAAAGAAAAAAGACTGAAAATTCTGTAAAAAAAAAAAAAAAAATTCTTTGTTTCTGTTATAAAATTTAGCAAATTTTTTATTTTTCTTCATACATTTTGGCCAAAATGTATACTGCTACATATCTTTGGTAAAAATAAGTACAAATTGGTGCATATTATTTGGTCTTTGTGAAAGTTATAGAGTCCACAAGCTATGGTGCCAATATCTGAAAATTGATCACACCTGAAGTACTGACGGCCTATCTAATTTCTTGAGACCCTAATATGCCAGAAAAGTACAAATACCCCCCAAATGACCCCTTTTTGGAAAGAAGACATTCCAATGTATTTAGAAAGAGGCATGGTGAGTTTTTTGAAGTTGTATTTTTTTCCCACAATTCTTTGCAAAATCAATATTTTTTTATTCACAAAATTGTTATATTAGCATTTTATTTCTCACACACAGCATATCCATACCACAAATTACACCCCAAAACACATTCTGCTATTCCCCCTTGAGTATGGCGATACCACATGTGTGGGACTTTTTCACAGCGTCCATAGACGTCTTCCCAGAGTTAACGAACCGCCCTGTAGTGGTTAAACCTCGCCTATGGAGATTTTTAGGGGTAAAAGTTTGACGCCATTCCACTAACGGGCAAAATTTTGAAGCGTGACATGTTGGGTATCAATTTACTCGGTGTAACATTATCTTTCACAATAAAATTTCAAAACCCGCGCATGCTCAGACTAAATGAGGGGACGGGAGCGCTCGTTCTTGTAAACCTCGCATTCGTTTTTGAGATGGCACATTCTACATTTTTCAAAGTAGTGTTCCGTTTCTTGCTGAGCATTTGTTTCTTTGCTCTATTGCTAGAATGAACACGTTGTTTAGCTGATGCTATTTAGCCAGCGTTCTCCCATACAGAATTCTTTTCTTTTTTGTTTCTGATCTCCTTTTTTGGAATCATTTTTCCCTAGCCAGATCTCAAAAATATTTATTTGTACTACACAATATTTTTTTGCTGTTTTGTGCCAAATTATCACACCAATGTTTTATATAATGTTTTATATACTTTATAATTTTTTTATTTTTCTATTTTTTTTGGAGTTTAGCCTGTTTTTTTGTTTTTGATGCCAAGTTATCACACCAATATTTTATATACTTTATCATTTTTTTTTTTTTTTTTGGAGTTTAGCCTGTTTTTTGATGCCAAGTTATCACACCAATGTTCCCCCCCCCCCCCTTTCAAGGATTTTGTGTCCTTTGTTAATTACACATTGTATTTTTGAAATGTTTGATGGCTATTCACCTCAAAAACACAATAGACAAGGTTGTAACGTAAAATAAATTTCCATTTATTCATGAAAAAGGAAATAATAAAAAGAATGGAAGCACTCAACCAATTTACAACATACATGCAGACTTTATGGATACCAAAGGCACAGTCCACCATGATCAGGGAAAAAATAAACAACATCAGGGGTCACAATGTGCAACACATACCACAGAACTCAAAAGCAGCAGCAAATGCCATAACAGACATATCTGAGGGTAGTCCTGCCTCAGCACCAATGTTGGGTAGGTACGACTGGGAGTGCCTGCGTAAAAAATTGGGCAAAATGCAACAGGCATAAACAACAGTGTTCAATTTATATTCCGCCAGGTGTAGCGCTGTCAGGAACAGGCGGAACCGGCTGGCGAGTATCCCAAAGGCATTCTCGACTACCCTCCGAGCTCTGGCCAGCAAAAAAATTGAAAACCCTCCTCTCCGGGGTGAGGGTCCTCTGGGGAAAGGTCCAAGCCCGAAAGCTTCATGCGCGAGAAAAACAAACGGAAGTCCCTCCAAATTGTCTTCATCCTGTGGCAGTTCCAGACCACCAGTTTGTAGACGCTTGGCAAACTCCGTCTGCGCGAACACTCCCCCATCTGACAGCCGGCCGTTCTTCCCCACGTCCACATACAGAAACTCATAATGTGCCGACACCACCACCATCAACACGATGCTATGGAAACCTTTGTAGTTAAAATAGAACGACCCCGAACGGGGTGGCGGCACTATGCGGACGTGTTTCCCATCGATTGCCCCTCCGCAGTTGGGAAAATCACACCGCTGGGCAAATTGGGAAGCCACAGTCTGCCATTCCTGTGGCGTGGAGGGCAACTGTGGGGACAAACAAAAAATTACAATTAGAAATTTACTAAAAAAACATTGCAATCACAATTCCAAAAACATCCTTGTGCCACATCATTATTACAACATTTATTAGTAGCATTGGAGTGAGTATTACATGGCCAAAAATATAGGCCCACTTCAGACTCCTCACCCCTCTGATGGGGCATTAAACAATTTTAGGGGGGGGGTGCTAGCTGAGTGTAGGCCCTAAAAATCTAAAACAGGTAGCACTATGCCTAAAAATAGTTACTAAATCACAAAAACACAAAAAAATATATAGGGGGGGGGGGGGCAAAACTACAATGGAGCAGAAAAAAATAAGGTTGAAAAAAGACTAGGCTAGGTGTGTTGGGCCCTAGGATAGCATGCTGGACAGGTTTAGTGAAGGGAAAGATGCATGTAGGACAATAAAAAAGCTTGTAAAGCTTACCTTAATATACTCCTCCTGCATGACTTGAATGATAGCAGAACACGTCTCCGGTATGATGATCCCAAGCGCCTGGGGAGAGATGCCTGTCGAAAACGTGAGGTCCTGCAGGCTCCTCCCAGTCCCCAGGTACCGCAACGTGGCAATAAGCCTCTGCTCGGCCGTGATGGCAAGGCGCATCACAGCGTCCTGCCTCGTGATATAGGGGGACAGAAGATCCAATAGACGGTGGAAAACGGGGTCCGTCATACGGAGAAAGTTCCTGAAGTCATCAGGATTTTATCTCCTGGATTTCCCTAAGCAGAGGCATATGAGAAAATTGGTCACGCTGGCGCAACCAATTCTTGGCCCAGGAACTCCTCCTCCCTCTGGTCCTGGCCAAAGTCCTTGAGTAACTATGAACTGCAGAAGCCAGCCCATAGGCAGCACGAATTTTTGCAAAATCACGCTGCTCCATCATGGCTTAAAACCGGCCGGCTAGTCAGAACGCACTTCACACAGATAGCACCCCCAAATCCAGCAATACCTGTAAAGATCGTACTGCACCCAGATACGAGCGGACGAGACGGCACTGCAAAGCAGAAATGACCCGAAAGCCTGCACTGAATGCCATATACGATCCCACAAGCACACACTGAAGCCGAGAATACGATCTGAAAAAGCACTGAGACTGAAAAGCGCGAATCGGCTCTCACCAACCTTTCACTAACACGCGGTTACATGGAATTAGCAAAAGCGGACTCAAGGGCGGTAACGAAGGCTTTGGCCTACCCCTTTAGAGTGACGTCGTACGTGGGTCACGTGTCAGCGGTCTGACCCGATCGGATTTTGGACTGACGGTGTGTACGCACTTCAGAGGTGAACCGCTGAAAACGGTCCGACGGGCCAGTCTCATCGGTTTGGTCCGACTGTGTGTACAAGGCCTTAGTGGTTAAAAACAGCACCTTGCACCACAAGGTACTCCTCATAGGAGCGTACACACTATCGGAATTTTGATGGAAAAAGTCAGACAGACTTTTTCCATCAGAAATTCCGACCGTGTGTATGCCCCATCGGAGTAATTCCGATGTGAATTTGGTCGGACAAAGGTCCGATCGTGTGTACAGGGCATAAGTGTATGCAGAGCCTCAAATACAGAGCTGTTCTGTTTTCCCCTTTTTCCTGAACAATTCCAATTTCTTAGAAACTCACTTTCTGTTGGTGTAGTATAGGATAGTAGACTTCTACTGGATTACTGGCAGGAAGTTCACACACAAAAAAAATCGTTATTATACCTGTTATTACTATCTTTATCATTAGTTCCAACCTCCCAGTTCATTCTGGCCTAATGGTCAAACCACAGCTTGACCATCTGTCAGTGAACTTTAGGGTCTTTGTAGCTACAGTATACCTTTGGAAGCATGCTAAAAGTGGACTGGACAATTTCTTCTAGAGTGATTCAGCAATCAGACAGCTCACAATAATATAACAGACCAATTTGCTACCAAATCAGTCTTCGACATTTCCCAAGTGGAAAGACAGTAAGGTGACACTTTATTGGAAGTGTCATGCAGCTTACTTCCCAGAAAAACAAAACCAATTAGAAGAGGTCAATTTCAACAACCTTTGGCTGAATATCCATGATGCTGAAACTGAGCTAACTAAAGTGAAAAAAAAAAGAAAATAGATTAACCATTCAGCCTAAAAAGAAAACGATGCTGGTGTACATATATATTATTCAAATGGCAATAAGGGTGAATCCATAATGGTCAGCTGACTACGTAATTTGACAATGAGCCGAAAGCTCTGTACACACGATCGTAATTTCTGAACGTGATAAACTCTGACGGATTTTCCATCGGAATTCCGTTCAAGCTGTCTTGTCTACAC
The DNA here is from genome assembly GCF_905171775.1 of Rana temporaria. Lineage (NCBI taxonomy): Eukaryota > Metazoa > Chordata > Amphibia > Anura > Ranidae > Rana > Rana temporaria. The sequence goes on from NC_053490.1 coordinate 442,605,139, forward strand.
ACTGTCAGACCAAATTCCGACCGTCCAAAACGCGGTGACGTACAATACATACAATGGCACTATAAGGGAGAAGTTCAAATCCAATGGCGCCACCCTTTGGGCTGCTTTTGCTGATTTTGTGTTACCGCGTGTTAGTAAAAGTTTGATGAGAGACGATTTGGGCTTTTCAGCCTCGTACTTTTCAGTCCATTACAGCATGACGAATGTGCTATCTCCATTACGAACGCTAGTTTTACCAGAACGAGTGCTCCCGTCTCCTAATTTCTTCTGAGCATGCGTGTTTTTTTTCTCCGTCGGAGTTCCACACAGACAATCGGAATTTTCGAACGAAAAAAATAAATTATGGGCCAGATCCACGAAGCGCGGCGCTTCTTTCCGTCCGGCGTAGTGTATCTCAGATACACTACGCCGCTGTAACTTACAGCGTATTTTCAGTATTCTCAAAGAATTTGCACCGTAAATTATGACGGCGTTGTGTATCTTTGTCGGCGTAAGGGCGCGCAATTCAAATGTATGAGATGGGGGCGTGTTTTATGTTAATACGTCTTGACCCGATGTAAATGTCGTTTTTTTTAACGGGGCATGCGCCGTCCCTGGGGGTACCCCAGTGCGCATGCTCGAAATTGACCCGCAACAAGCCAATGCTTACGACGTCAACGTCATTCTACGCAGAGCCGTATTGACGAACGACTTACGCAAACAACGTAAAAAATTCAAAATTCGACGCGGGAATGACGGCCATACTTAACATTGAGTACGCCTCATATAGCAGGGGTAACTATACGCCAAAAAAGCCTTACGGAAACGACGTAAAGAAATGGGCCGGCCGGACGTACGTTCGTGGATCGCCGTATCTAGCTAATTTGCATACTCGACGCGGAAATCGACAGAAACGCCACCTAGCGGCCAGCGTAAATATGCACCTTAGATCCGACGACGTACTAAGACATACGCCAGTCGGATCTAGCACAGCTTCAGGCGTATCTTGTTTTGTAGATACAAAACAAAGATACGCCGGAGCAAATTGGAAGTTACGCGGCGTATCAATAAATACGCCAGCGTAACTCGTTTGTGGATCTGGCCCTGTATTTCTAAACTCCGACGGAAAAAAAGTCAGATGGGGCCCACACACGGTCGAAATTTCCGATGAAAAAATTCCATCAGACTTTTTTCATCAGAAATTCCAATCGTGTGTACAAGGCATAAGAAAATTCAGTTCAAATCAGATCAAGGAGCTCTGACTAGAAGATCCTACAAGATTTCAATTACATATTTCAAACTTTTTCCTCTTCTGGGATCTTTAATGTGCAAGCCATAGAAAGAAAATGTTCTGAACTTAATCCGCCTAAAGCACTGCCAGCATTTGCTGAAACTCCAGAGGTAGAGATTACTCTGCCTTAAGTGCAAACAGTTATTTGAAAACTCAAGTCAAGTAAACAACTGAGACACAATAGCTTCACATTCACTTACTATAAGAAATTTCCAGATCTACTAAATCCTCACCTTGTTGCTATATTTGATTTCATAGGAATGCACTCTGTTGGAACTTGTTGGCAATGACAGGTGTGGTGACTATGATATCCAAACCTAAAACAGATGATGACCTACAGTCAAGCTTTGTACCTACCTCGCGTATAAATATTGAGGTCAAAACCTGGATCCTTGCAACTAGATTTGATTTCGGGAATCCTAATTGCTAAAGACCAGGTCAGATTTTTCCCAAGACATCAAGCCAGAGACAGCAATAAATAACACACCTTTTCTAAATAGCTAGGCAGTGCATGGTTCCAGCTATGGTGTTTTCAGTGGACATTACTGTAGCAAAGCATTTTTGTAGTATTTTGTTTCAGTAAGAGCCGGTTCACACAGGGTCGACTCGTGAGGCGACGGTTCATTGGAACCGTTCTAATAGGAGTGACTCAAGTCGCTCCGACTTAGAAAAAGGTTGTGGTACGACTTTGGGGGCGACTCAGGGCGACTTGCATTGACTTCAATACAGAAGTAATTTTGCAAGTCGCCTCTTAAGTCGTCTTGAGATCGCCTTGCCGAGTCGCCCCCCAAAGTCGTGCCGCCACCGTGTGAACCGGGTTCAAAGGTCCTTATGTTGAGAAACCTCCAGTCACAAGTAGTGCCCTTTTGTACGAGGAAGAACCAGGCGCAGAACAACAAGAGCCCACTCTTAATAAAATAAAAAGGATATCTAAAGTTTCAATATGAGTTAATTTGTTTTGTGTAGCCAAGGTCAACAACCCACTTAACATTGCTCCATGCAAATACAATAGTACCACTTAAATGATGGCATGAAATGCTTTCTTTTTCAGGCAATCCAAAGTTCTCCAGCCCTGAACAATTCATCATCTTTTAAAAAAGAATGCTGAAGCTAGACTACATGTTCAGTCTGATTTACTTAGGTAGAGTCAGGATCATTCTCTCACATAGGGATCCTTATATAATTTTATCTCACAAACTTAACATTTTGTAGACTCTCTAATCAACATAAAAGCTCATTACTAGCGCTCTCAACCTTTGAACATATGTGTGGAGAGGATCCCCATATTCCTGGCTGATTGCATCCATTTATTCCTCTCTGATTACCACCACTCATAGCTCTCTATCTGCACACATATTTTATCTAAGTTGGGGGCTGACTTGTGCCTGGTACACACATTCAGGGTTTTTTCATTCAACCCAGTGGACTGTATGAAAAAAATCGGAGAGATTACAGTACTAACACAAGCCATGTTAGTGACGCGATCTCTCCCGCTGTGCCTTTGTGTTCTGACAGAAGGGCTGCCCTGCGAGCGCCGATCAGATTAAGATGGTTTTCCAGCATGTCCCTTTGCCAAAAAATGGTTCTTAGACCAGTTTCTGTCGGAAGGACAGCTGCACACAGAGTCCAAATGTTGGCTGGTTCCTGCTGAATCTAGAACAGAAACTCTGCTTGGGAATTGGACTATAAAGGCACAAACGTAAAAGTGTTAAGAAAAAAAGGTTTTGATCATTTATTGGTACAAAAAGTTAAAAAGCATCCTAGAATAGACATGCTAGAATACATATTCTTCACAGCAATTGAGATACATATCTATCTATCTATCTATCTATCTATCTATCTATCTATCTATCTATCTATCTATCTATCTATCGATCTATATATATATATATATATATATATATATATATATAGACAGAGCTTTTTTTCTCAGAAAATAGGTGCAGGAACTCAACCACGACCCCGTTCCGATTTCACGAACAGTAGAAGGGTCTTAAAGGGGCATTAAATACCAGGATTGCATTACATACAGAGTGCAGAGTTCAGGAGGGTTACACACAGAGTGCAGAACTGTCACTTGTAAACCCAGAAACCAGACTTCTGTGTTTACAAGTGATTGTGGTGAGCAGGCACCAAAGGGTCTGAGCCAAAGGTGGTGGAACTGAGTTCCCCCAAGTTCCCCCTAAAAAAAACCTTGTATATATATATATATATATATATATATATATATATATATATATATATATATATATATATATATTGCACAAATAAAATAAAAGAACAGAGGGGTAGATTCATGTACCTGCGCTTCTACTTACGGCGGCGCAGTGTATCGTATTTACGATACGCCGCCGTAACTTACAGGAGTAAGTGCAGTATTCACAAAGCACTTGCTCAGTAAGTTGCGGCGGCGTAGCATAAATGGGGACGGCGTAAGCCCGTGTAATTCAAATGTGGAAGGGGGGCGTTTTTTTCAACTACCCCTGAACACATTTAATGTTATCCTATGTGTCCATGCACACATTCACGTTTTTTTTGCGTTTTAAAGCAGTTGGGTTTAGGCTCTTTTTTTCAGACGCAAAATTTTGGGTTCAGACGCAAACGTTTTTGCGTTTTAAAGCTTTGGGAGGGCCTACAATGTCTTTGTTATGAACGCTGATAGCCGCAAACGCGGTAAAACGCCGCTAACCGCTGCAAAACACCGAAAAATTTGCGGCAAAAACGGGCGTTTTAAACGCCGGTTTTTGCCTTTGAAAACTTGAGTTTACATGTGTTTGCATTTGCTTCTCGTGTGCATGGGGCCTAAATGTATAAGTTCTGTTTGGAATGTAAGAAGCAGAGAGAGAAAAAAGATCTTGTATGTACTGCTTTTGCAGCAAAATGTCCATGCTTAGAAATACTGTGCATCCATAGCTAGTTCTGTACTGGAATAATAAGTCATTGGTTCCCAAACTTTTTCAGGTCCTGATACACCACAATGAAAGGTAAAATGTTTGTGATGCACACCATTGCAAATTGTGAACGTCTGTCTTTCTATAACAGAAAATACTTAATTGCCCTGCAAACCAATAGAGAGCATATCAAGTATTATCATCATTTGTGCAACATATTATTACACTGAAATGTTTTGCAGACTCTTTTATTCAACAAATTGCAAACCAGTGGGGAATATGATATCAACTATTCTTGCTATTTATGCAACAAATCCCACTGAAACATTTTTTTGGCTCTTGTGTAATGAAACAGAACAGACTTAACCCAACAAACCAATCAAGGAATACAGTTTTAGTTATTATTTTCCTACTTATGCTCCATCACTTTAGAGCAGGGGTCCTGTCTAAACAAAGGTTTAATTCACTGTCCTTCAGATTTCAGGGGGTGGGGGAGCAGGGGGCATCAGGGCCAGACAGTAGCAAGTTGGACTAAAATAAATTCCCCACATTAATGGTCAGTATTAGTTTACACATCCCCGCAAGGATGTAGTCCCAATGGAGGGGCGAGCACGCTGACTAACCACCAGCCAGAACGGCTCGGATGATGGGGGCAAGCTTACTGAGGAGAAACAGGAAGTGAGAAATTCAGACAAAGAAAAAAAAAACATTTAGAAGGGAAATCGAAGGAAAGGGTAAGTGAACCAACAATGCACTAGCTTAAAGCGGGGGTTCACCCTAAAAAAAAAATTTTTTTTGTATACAATGCCATTCAGCATACTAGCGTGAGCTACAGTATGCCTTTATTTATTTTTTTGGGCTGTACTAGATATGTGCATTCCCGTTCGTACGAATGTTATTTTCGTACGAAAATGTTCATTTTCGTACCCGCAGAATAATGTGTACATACGAAAAAATGTAAGCACCAAAATACGAAAACGACGGGATTACGAATGAGTCGCATAACGAACAACCGCAAATACGAACGAACGATCCGACGAAAATACGACAAAACGAAAACGGCAAAAGAACGAATATGACATCTATAACAAAAGACTTGCATTCTGTATTTTGTGTGAATCTGTTCGTATTTTGATTTTCAGTCGTATGTTCATTGTTCATATGACAACTAACAAAAGATTTTCATTCTGTATTTTGTTTGATTCCTTTTTCTGTTTGTATGTTCATATGACATCTTATAACAAAAGATTTGTATTCTGTATTCTGAATTCCTTATTTCTGTTCGTAATTTGGTTTCAAAATACAGAATGCAAATCTTTTGTTATAAGATGTCATTTTCGTTTTTTTGAATGGACAGTGAGTGTAGTTAGTTAGTGAAGCAGCTTCTCTTTTGTGCTGAGTACAGTAGTACAGTAGAGCCAAATAAACTTTTCTGTGGATTTTCGTCTGAAGGGAGAGATCAGTTGGCCAGACTTTTGAACCTGGAACCCAAAAATGGTTTTCTGATGGAGTTTAAAAACGAACGAACGGTAAAACGATCGTTTTTATGTTTGTTGTTAAAAAAGTCTGACCAAGTGTATGGGGCTTAACAATAGTTAATATGGATGAGCCGCGTGTTGAAAGTGCCGCGAATCCCGCGATATATTTACGAATGTACAAAATGATGAAAATTCACGAAAATTATTGTCTAACAAGTAACGAACATGAATTAAACAGAATAACAAACCATCCCGCATGTACGAAAATAAAACGGTAACCAAAATACGAAACGATCGGAATACGAAAAAATCGTGTTGTACGAAAAAGCGAACGGGAACGAACAGGAAAACGGGCGTCTTACGAAAAATGAACGGGAACGAACCTACGGAACGATACGAAACAGAACAAAAAAAAACAAAAAAAATTCTGTGCACATGTCTAGGCTGTACTCACAGTTTAAACCGTTAGTTAAGTTTCAGACTCCCCGCGGGGAGTAGGCGTTCCTATGAAGAGGGGAACATGATTGACAGCCGGCTATGGCGCGTCACGCTTCCCGAAAATAGCCGAAATAGGACTTGGCTCTTCACGGCGCCTGCGCAGTCAGCTCCTAGTCTGTGCGCAGGCTCCGTATAGCGCCGTGAAGAGCCGAGTCCTACTCCGGCTATTTTCGGGAAGCGTGACGCGCCATAGCCGACCGTGAATCATGTTCCCCTCTTCATAGGAACACCTACTGAAACTTAACTAACGGATTAAACTGTGAGTACAGCCCAAAAAAATAAATAAAGGCATACTGTAGCTCACGCTAGTATGCTGAATGGCATGGTAGAAAGTTGTATTTTAGGGTGAACCCCCGCTTTAAAGAAACCTATTTAGTAAATAAAAAACGAACCTTTACAACCCCTTTAATTCATCACAACACCATGGTTGATATGGTGTCAGGATGATTAAAGCGCATTATTTATGTTGTTACATTGAAATATAAAATTAAATAGTTCAACTCACCATAATACAGAATCAGTGGGAACGCAGAGTGTGTCACTTGCCACCATTGCTTGCCACCAGATGCAGCTTGTCACTTGCCACCATCGCCTGCCCCCAGATGCAGCTTGGTACTTTTAACTAGATACAGCTTGTCACTTGCTGCCATCGCTCCACCAGATGCAGCCTGTCACTTGCCACGTCGCCTACCTTCAGATGCAGCTTGTCACTTGCCACTGTCACCTGCCACCACATGCAGCTTGTCACTTGCCACCAGATGCAGCTTGTGACTGGCCACCATCACTATACCAGATGCATCTTGTCACTTGCCATGTCACCTGCCTTCAGATGCAGCTTGTCACTTGCCACCATCGCCTGCCTTCAGATGCAGCTTGTCACTTGCCACCGTTACCTGCCACCACATGCAGCTTGTCACCACATGCACCACCTGCCACCTTGTCACCACCTGCCACCACATGCACTTGCCACCAGATGCAGCTTGTGACTGGCCACCATCACTATACCAGATGCATCTAGTCACTTGCCATGTCACCTGCCTTCAGGTGCAGCTTGTCACTTTTCACCGACGCCTGCCACCAGATGTAGCTTGCCATTTGCCACCATCGCCTGCCTTTAGATGAAGCTTGTCTCTTGCCACCATCGCCTGCCACCAGATGCATCTTGTCACTTGCCATGTTGCCCGCCACCAGATGCAACTTGTCACCATAGCCTGCCAGCAGATTCAGCTTGTCACTTGCCGATGTTGCCTGCTTCTAGATGCAGCTAGTCATTTACCACCGTCACCTGCCACCAGATGTGGATTGTCACTGTTGCAGCCTGCCACCAGATGCAGATTGTCCCTGTTGTGGCCAGTAACCAGATGCAGATTCTCACTATTCTGCCACAAGATGCAGCTTCCCACTATCCCTCCACCAGCCGTAGCTTTGCACTGTGGCCTGCCACCAAAAAATACCAGATGCAGCTTGTCACTTTAATAGATACTTACTCATGTATGCCCTTTCAATGAACGCATTTAATATGGAATGGTGGCAGCACAGACATGTGCATTGGTCCATTGAGCACAGAGGCAGGCCTGGGTGCAGAGGTGGGTTCAGTTCTATCCTAGAGTGAGGGTGGAGCAGCAGTGATGCGGGCGGGTGGTGAGAGATGATGCCATCTCTCTGTTCGCCTGCCGGACTTCTGACAGTGCAGCGTTCGTGGCCCAGCTGTGAGGGAGGAACAGCGGAGATGCAGGGCGGGCAGTGAGAGATGATGTCATCTCTCTGCTTGACCACTGCACCTCTGACAATGCAGACTTCCCGGCATGGCAGCAAACAGGCCACGGACTGGCACCGGTCTAAGGCCCAGGGGTTGGGGACCCCTGCGTTAGAGGATTCACATAATTTTGATAAATTTAACATGCAATATGAATTTCAACTGTAACAGCAACATAACCATTGTATCTTGGTGGCTTTTATCCTGCTGTACGCTAATTTACCACCTACAATGTGTATAACACAAGTTGAAGACCTCTGATGTAATGGACCCATGGGGTTATATATTCTAGAGAAGAAATTATCTTGTGTCATCTGCTCCATAAATGATTATCACAGGGTAAGCCCCAACGTGTTTCTACAAAATGTCGTTTTGCTTTGGCGATACTGATGAAATCAAGTATATTAGTCAGAAGGCATAAATACAGAAAAAGTATAATTATGAGACAACACAATGAAATAATTTCACCAAGCAGAAAAATAAAATCAGCGGCAACTGTGAGTCAAGCATCCTTTATCGTGCTCTAACATCAGCAATCAGAAACAGCAAAGCTCACAACATGATCTGCAATTAAATCACTTCACTGGGGATAGCTCACAGCAGTATTCTGGATGGAAAGTTAAAACACCCCACAGAGAACACATAAGTGAAAAATGTATTTTAAGAACCAAATATGGAACATTCTATGTCGTTGCCTTGACCAGGGTAGGCAAGTTAAAGGGTTAAAGTGTTACTAAACCCAGGACCCTGCATTCACGATATCAGGTCTCCCACAGTACACAGAACATGGAAATGCAATTATTTTATTAAATATAAACTGCTAAATACTTTTTCTCATCAGCAGTACATAGCAGTATTGTGACCTCTATCAGTGTCCAGCCAAGCACTGGTTAAAGCTTTTAGAAGGAGTTCATTCTCCTCTGACTGTACTATGAGGCTGCATGGCCCCTATCTTTCTGTCTGGACAGTGCTGATTGGCCCTCTGCTGATCACATGCACCCTCCCAAAAAAAAGGGATTAACCCTTTAGGTTCTACTGTGAGTACAACAAGCATGCTTTACTGCATATACAGACTGATTTTACTGTTGTGGGTTTTGTAACACTTTAAAGCGGGAGTTCACCCGAAAAACAATTTTTAACATTAGATTGAGGCTCATTTTGTTAAGGGGAATCGGGTGTTTTTTTTAAAATCGAAGCAGTACTTACCGTTTTAGAGATAGATCTTCTCCGCCGCTTCCGGGTATGGTCTGCGGGACTGGGTGTTCCTATTTGATTGACAGGCTTCCGACGGTCGCATACATCGTGTCACGAGTAGCCGAAAGAAGCCGAACGTCGGTGCGGCTCTATACAGCGCCTGCGCACCGACGTTTGGCTACTTTCGGAAAATCGTGACGCGCTGTATGCGACCGTCGGAAGCCTGTCGGAATCCTGTCAATCAAATAGGAACGCCCAGTCCCGCAGCCCATACCCGGAAGCGGTGGAGAAGATCTATCTCTAAAACGGTAAGTACTGCTTCAATTTAAAAAAAAACACCCGATTCCCCTTCACAAAACGAGCCTCAATCTAATGTTAAAAATGTAGTTTTTGGGTGAACCTCCACCTTAAAGTGGTCAAATATGGATCACAATTTGGCTGGTTCAGCAGGGACCAGCTGAATTTTGATCTGTGTGTGGCCCACCCTGTTCAAGGAAAGTCACTTGTTAAAATGACTTTAGTTAACTGGACACGCTGGAAAACCTTTATCGGTCAGCGGCTGCAGCAGCTAAGCAATGTATTCTGACAGCACTAGGTCCTGCTGTTAGAATACACACAGAACACCTCTAAAAATGTAATATCCTACTTGTGTGATTGACTCAATGATTTTCCTAGAACTCTTCACACTGGGGTTGATTTATTCAATCTGGCGAGTGCAATATCTGGTGCAGATCTGCATAGAAACCAATCAGCTTCCAGGTTTATTTGTCAAAGCTTAATTGAACAAGCTAAAGTTGGAAGCTGATTGGCTACCATGCAGAGCTGCACCAGATTTTGCACTCTCCAGGTTTGGTAAATCAACCCCTAAGCTACAAGTCAGATTTTAAGCACCCCCAGAGTAGAAGTGTATGTTTTGGTGAGATACGCTCAAAGGGCCAGATTCTGGTAGAATACGCGGCGGCGTAGCGTAAGCCATTTACACTACGCCGCCGCAAATTACTGGAGCAAGTGCCGTATTCTCCAAGCACTTGCTCCGTAATTTGCGGCGGCGTAGTGTAAATGGCCCGGCGTAAGGCCGCGTAATTCAAAGGGGGCGGCTTGTATTTAAATTAAGCGCGCCCCCGCGCCGATCGAACTGCGCATGCGCCGGGCACAAAAATAGCCCAGTGCGCATGCTCCAGCTCAGGACAGAAAACGTCAATGAAACCAACGTGAGCGTCATTGACGTAAAGTCCTATTCGCGAACGACAACGGAAAACGACGTAAACGACGGAAAAAGACGACACTGACCCGACGCCATACTTAACATGGCATACGACGGACCTTTGTAAACTTGCCCCTCATATAGCAGGGGCAAGTTTACGCTTACGGAAACGTCGTAAATTCACTGCGTCGTCCGCGCGTACTTTCGGGAATCTCGCGTAAATAGCTAATTTGCATAAACGACGAGGCGACACCTAGCGGCGGGAAAAAAAATGCATTTAAGATCTGACAGCGTAAGAGCCTTACGCCTGTCAGATCTAATGGATATCTATGCGTAACTGATTCTAAGAATCAGTCGCATAGATACGCCGGGCCAGATTAGAACTTACGACGGCGCAAATGGCGTTGCGCCGTCGTAAGCCTTTTAAGAATCTGGCCCAAAGTGTTAAACCTACCCAAAGAGTAAGGGTAGGTTCACACTAGGATTGCACAGGATTGTGTGCATGCCATTCCCGCTCGTTCGCAAGCCGTGCAATTTTGAGGCCCATTCATTTGAATTTGAATTTGTTTTACATTTTACATTTTTAAGTAAAAGTCCTCTCAAAAAGCATTCAACACAAGATGTATGCTACTGATTTTGATTTGTGGATTTAAATGCTTAAAATAGCTAATAGGTTCCCTTCAATGCAAAACACAAAAATGTCTGTTTCCGGAGGAGTCATTTTTTTGTGAAGGTCCGTGGTGTTCTGAGAAAATCTCACATGCAAATTTTCCAGCCCAGTACTAATAGATTATTTTAAAGTGTTGTCAACAGTGGAACAATAGAAGTTGTAATTATCATATGAACCACCTGTTCTATATCATTTATCCCCAGGCCTCAACCTAATACAAGAAACAATTATCTGAAAATGGTGTAATAAGACTTCTTCTTGTGTAGTTATCTTTGGCTCCTATTAGAAGATGACAGATGGCTTTTAGAGAGTGGTACTTTTCTTTAGACCCCTCTTTATTGCTGATCAGGGAATACCTACAGCACAAAGTCATTTACTGTCCTTAAAGCAGAGCTCCACCCAAAAGAGGAAGCTCTGCTTGTCTGCCTCCTCCTTCCCCTCCTGGCACCTTTTGGGGGGAGGGGGTACCTGGTTTTCACTCCCCCTCCCTCCCCCACAGTCCACACTTCACAAGTCCCAGAAGAATGACCCATTCACAAAGCTTTGCAAGCGATTTAACCCTTAGCTTAGTGAATGAGGTGAAGTTCTGCTGACTTCCATCATTTAATCATGTGAAAACTAAAGTGTTTTTTGTTTTGTTTTGTTCTTTCCTTTTTTTCTTGCTCAAGATTGAATGTTCTTTAACTACTTGCCGACCAGCCGCAGTTATACGGCGGCAGGTCGGCTCCCCTGCACGAGAGCCCGTAGCTATACGTCGCTCCCTGAAGCGTCCACTAGGGGCGCCCACTCGTCCCTGATCACGGCGCACGTGCCCGGCGGGTGCGATCACCGCCGGGCACCCGCGATCGCTCGTTACAGAGCAAGGACCGGGAGCTGTGTGTGTAAACACACAGCTCCCGGTCCTGTCAGGGGGAGAAATGCCTGACCGTGTGTTCATACAATGTATGAACAGCGATCAGTCATTTCCCCAAGTCAGTCCACCCCCCCCTTCAGTTAGAACACACACAGGGAACATACTTAACCCCTTCCTCGCCCCCTAGTGTTAACCCCTTCCCTGCCAGTGTCATTTTTACAGTAATCAATGCATTTATATAGCACTGATCGCTATAAAAATGCCAATGGTCCCAAAAATGTGTCAAAAGTGTCCGAAGTGTCTGCCATAATGTCGCAGTACCGAAAAAAAAACGCTGATCGCCGCCATTACTAGTAAAAAATAAATATTAATAAAAATGCCATAAAACTACCCCCTAGTTTGTAAACGCTATAAATTTCAATAAATCAATAAACGTTTCTTTGCAATTTTTTTTACGAAAAATATGTAGAAGAATACGTATCAGCCTAAACTGAGGAAAAAAAATGTTTTTATATATTTTTGGGGGATATTTATTATAGCAAAAATGAAATATTCATTTTTTTCAAAAATGTCGCTCTATTTTTGTTTATAGCGCAAAAACTAAAAACCGCAGAGGTGATCAAATACCACCAAAAGAAAGCTCTATTTGTGGGGAAAAAAGGACGCCAATTTTGTTTGGGAGCCACGTCGCACGACCACGCAATTGTCAAGTTAAAGCGACGCAGTGCCAAATCGCAAAAAGTGATATGCAATATGGTCCGGGGGTTAAGTGGTTAAAAAGTGACTTTTTAACCACATTCACTAAGCTAAGGGAAAATTCCCTTGTGAGTGAGCTGCCTATTTGCTTTAACCACTTGCTCACAACGATATACGTCGACAGAATGGCACGGACAGGCAAAGCAAGGTACCTGTACTTGCTTTGAATTTGCCGCCTAGCGGGAGGGCGTGCATGCGTGCCCACCGCGTGCCTCGGCAGTGTGCCCGTGAGTCCCGTGAACTTGATGTTCGCTGGCGGCCCGCGATTGCCTATGTAAACAAGGCATTTCCCTGTTCTGCCTAGTGACATGATAGGGATCTGCTGCTCCCTGTGATAAAATAATGTCAAAAGTGTCCAATGTGTCCGCCATAATGTCGCAGTCCCGATAAAAAACACAGATCGCCGCCATTACCAGTAAAAAAATTATAACAATAAAATTGCCATAAAACTATCCCCTATTTTGTGCGCTATAACTTTTGCGCAAACCAAAAAATATATATGCTTTTTGCAATTTTTTTTTACCAAAAATATGTAGAAGAATACATATAATTTTTTTTATATTTATTATAGCAAAAAGTAAAAGATATGGGGTTTATATCCTAAAGGCAAATCCACTTTGCACTGCGAGTGCACTTGAAAGTGCAGTCATTGTAGATCTGAGGGGGACATGCAAGGAAAAAAACATAACAACATTTTTACTTGTACAGGATTGGATGATAAAATCAGCAGAGCTTCCCCTGATTTCAGATCTTCCCCTCAGATTTACAGCGACTGCGCGACCAAGTACACTTGCAGTGCAGAGTGGATTTGCCTTTAGTAAATAATCCCCAATTGTGTTTTTTTCAAAATTGTCGCTCTTTTTTTGTTTATAGCACAAAAAAAAAAGCGCAGAGGGGATCAAATACCACCAAAAGAAAGCTCTGTTTGTAGGAAAAAAAGGACGCCAATTTTGTTTGGCTACAGCGTCGCAGGACCGCACAATTGTCAGTTAAAGTGACGCAGTGCGAATTCGCAAAATATGGCCCAGTCATTGGGCAGCCAATTCTTCCGGGGCTGAAGTGGTTAACTAAATCCATCCCATAGACTCATGAAAAAAAATAATGTTTAAGTTGTTTCAACAAAGCTGTTATTTAGTGGCCTTTATATAAGGTTGTATTTTAAGAAAAAGAGAAAAAGGATTTTTTTTTAAAAGTCCTATTAGGGAAGGGCCCCCCAACTGACTTATGGATAATGTTGCTAGGCTGGTGATCGCTAAAATATTCCTAATGCTTAGGCAGGCCCAGAGAAACTTTGTTTTACATGGAAGGGCCTTTTCAGGTTTTGACACCAAAGCTATCTTACCCACTTCCGTACCGTAGGACGTCATATGACTTCCTGGAATCCAGTGGCGGATATCTGAATCATGCCTGCAGCTACAGGCATCATTCAGATATCCTTCTTTTCAGGTGGCGATTCTGCGCACCATAAGAACAATCATAGCGGCGGTTCCACCACATGACATCCCCCCCTCCCGCCGCCATCCTGCGCTTCTCCGGGCTCTCCCGTGCCATTGGAGGCCCGGAGAATGAATCGGCTACGGCCGAATAAAGAGCATAGAGATGTCCGGTGACCAGATGGTCACCAGTCATCTCTATGACCGTCGGAGGCCCGGGCGCAACGTTATGACATCACGCCCGGGTAAACGGAAGTAAACAAAGCCGAGATCTGTGATTTTTTCCCCCCAATCTTATGCTTTCCAGCCTGGAGGAGAGATCTGGGGTCTTATTGACCCCGCATCTCTCCATAAAGAGGACCTGTCACACACTATTCCTATTACAAGGGATGTTTACATTTGAAAAATGATTGCACAAATACCGTGCGAGATAAAAAGTTGCAATGACCGCCACTTTTTTCCCTAGGGTGTCTGCTAAATAAAATATATATAATGTTTCGGGGTTCTGAGTAATTCTCTAGCAAAAAATAATATTTTTTTACATGAAGGAGAGAAGTGCCAGAATAGGCGCGGTATGGAAGTTGTTAAAAGTCTGTTGTCAAATGAAAAATATAATATTTAGCTTTAGTTTTTCTTTTCTTAAATGATTATATGAACTATTTCATATTAATATTTTGTATTCTTTTTGTGAGCCAGCAGGTGGAGCTTTGATGTTCCTTTGTATATGTTTTTCAGTCACTGTTTTATCCTTTTGGTAGAAAAAAAAAATCTGTCTTTGTGGCCTTTAGGACTCCAGTCTTACAGTGAAGATCCTTTTTGCTTTACAGTGGGCTCACTTTATCCTTGCCTGGCACACTGCGGGTGTATTGCACATATGAGGGGGAAGTGGGGAGATGTGTTGGTCGTAATGGGGGTTTTCTACCTAATAGTTAGATGTCTATGTATAGTAATGAATCTGGTCCAGGAGACTGGTGTATGTTTCTTGTATTCTTTTATTTCTGCTGTTCAAAAACAATAAACAAAATTTTCCAAAAAAAAAATGTTCTTGCAGTGTCATTAGTCCAGACAATCTCCGGGTAGTTAAAATCCCCCATTATTATCATTGTCCCAGCCCTTTCTATCTGTACAAGGAGCTGAGTTTTTCACCTCCTCATTAAAGCGGAGGTTCACACAAAAAGTGAACCTCCGCTTTTTGGATTCCTCCCCCCCCTCCGGTGACACATTTGGCACCTTTCAGGGGGAGGGGGGTGCAGATACCTGTCTGAGACAGGTATTTGCACCACTTCCAGGTCTGATCTACACGGGGAATCCAGACAGTGACGTCACTCCCTCAGCTGTCTTCTGGGAAACACTGTTCCCAGGAGAGAGCGGGGACCAGTGATGGCGCGCCGCGATCCTCGCGCATGCGCAGTGGGGAATCGGGCATTAAAGCTTCACTTCCTGATTCCCTCACCGAGGATGGCGGTGGAAGCAGACGAGGACTGAGCGATTGCTCAGCCTCGGCTGCTGACATCGCAGGCGCGCTGGACAGGTAAGTCTCCATTTTTAAAAAGTCAGCAGCTGCCATATTTTTAGCTGCTGACTTAAAAAAAAAAAAAAAAAACGGCGGAACCTCCGCTTTAACACTGGGGGATCTATAACAAACTCCAATGATTAACTTTGTAGTATGCAGACCCATATGCAATGCCACCCATAATGCTTCAGCCTCATCACAAGTCTTCTTTCACACTCACTTTGAGGTCACTTCTCACATAGAGAGAGACACTACCACCTTTCCAGTTTACCCTGTCTTTTCAAAAGAGAACATAGCCAGGAATGGTAATAGCCCAGTCATGTAAAGAAGGAAGCCAAGATTCAGCAATACCAATTAAATCATACTTCTCTTTGCGCACCAAAGCTTCCAACTCACTTATTTTGCTTGGCAGACTTCTGGAATTGGTGAACAAATGCTTTAATACGTTGTCACATTTTGCACACTTATTTTGCAAATATTTTATTTTAGTACCATTTACAATAGTAAGCCAGATTCCTAGTGTGTATTACCTAAATAGTATTAGGCAGATTCAGGTATAGTTACATCGGTGTATCAGTAGATACGCCGTCGTAACTCTGAATCCGCGCCGTCCTACATTTAAGCGTATGCTCAAACTGAGATACGCTTAAATGTTGCTAAGATACGAGCGGTGTAAGTCTTCCTACGCCGTCGTATCTTAGCTGTCTATTTACGCTGGCCGCTAGGGGCGTTTACGCTGATTTACGCCTAGAATATGTAAATCAGCGAGATACGCCTATTCACGAACGTACGCTCACCCGTCGCAGTAAAGATACGCCATTTACGTAAGGCGTTTTCAGGCGTAAAGATAAACCACCAAAAAGATGGCGCAGCCAATGTTAAGTATGGACGTCGGAACCGCCGTTGAATTTCACGTCGTTTGCGTAAGCCGATTCAGGCCTCGTACACACGACCGAGTTTCTCGGCAAAAAACAGCAAGAAACTTGCTGGTATTTTTTTTTGCCGAGGAAACCGGTCGTGTGTACATTTTTCGACGAGGAAACTGTCGAGGATCCCGTCAAGCCAAAAAGAGAGCATGTCTTCTTTTTCCTCGATGGGAATAAAGAAACTTGCCTTGTCAAGTTCCTCGACAGCCTAACAAGGAACTCGACGAGGAAAACAATGTGTTTCGCCCGTCGAGTTCCTCAGTCGTGTGTACGAGGCTTCAGAACAGGGCTGGGCCCTACGCCCAGCCCTGTTCTGAAGCCTCGTACACACGACCGAGGAACTCGATCACGTTCACGTCGAAAGCATTGACTATTTGCGACGGGATTTGGAGCATGCGCAAAGGGGAAACATCCACGGACGGCGCATGCGCCGTTCGTTCAAAACGTCATTTACGTGGGGTCATGCTTTAGTTACATAAAACACGCCCACCTCTTCACAATTTGAATTAGGCGCGCTTACGCCGGAACATTTACGCTACGCCGCCGTAACTTAGGATGCAAGTGCTTTGTGAATACAGCACTTGCCTCTCTAACTTGTGGCGGCGTAACGTAAATTACATATGCTACGCCCGCACAACTTTAAGCCGCCGTACGTGAATCTGGCCATAAATACTTATTTTGCTTCAATGCTTAGCATGTCTAATTATATTGGTTTAGTTCATTAACCACTTGCCGTCGCCGCACCGTCGAAATACGTCCACAAGGTGGCTCTGCTGGGCGAGAGCACGTAATATGACGTCCTCTCTCCCAGCCGCCACTAGGGGCGCGCGATCGCCGCCGAGCACACGCGATCGCTCGGTACAGAGCGGGGACCGGGAGCTGTGTGTGTAAACACACAGCTCCCGGTCCTGTCAGCAGGGGAAATGCTGATCTTCGGTTCATACAATGTATGAACCGATGATCAGTGTTTCCCCTAGTGAGGCCCCCCCCCCCCCCCCCACAGTAAGAACACACCCAGGCATACTTAACCCCTTCCCCGCCCCCTAGTGTTAACCCCTTCACTGCCAGTGGCATTTTTATAGTAATCCAATGCATTTGTATAGCACTGATCGCTATAAAAATGCCAATGGTCCCAAAAATGTGTCAAAAGTGTCCGAAGTGTCCGCCATAATGTCGCAGTACCGAAAAAAAAATCGCTGATCGCCGCCATTACTAGTAAAAAAAATATAATAAAAATTACATAAAACTACCCCCTATTTTGTAAACGCTATAACTTTTGCGCAAACCAATCAATAAACTTATTGCGATTTTTTTTTACGAAAAATATGTAGAAGAAAACGTATCGGCCTAAACTGAGGAAAAAAAATGTTTTTTTTATATATTTTTGGGGGATATTTATTATAGCAAAATGTAAAAAAATATTCATTTTTTTCAAAATTGTCGCTCTATTTTTGTTTATAGCGCAAAAACTAAAAACCGCAGAGGTGATCAAATACCACCAAAAGAAAGCTCTATTTGTGGGAAAAAAAGGACGCCAATTTTGTTTGGGAGCCACGTCGCACGACCGCGCAATTGTCTGTTAAAGCGACAGAGTCCCGAATCGCAAAAAGTACTCTGGTCTTTGGGCAGCAATATGGTCCGGGGGGTAAGTGGTTAATTTGCATATCTTCCATGCAAGCCAATAAACTGACTTCTTCATCAATAATTGCTCCTCTGTTTTCTTGTAATTTGGGGGTAAGTCATTTGAGAGGAAGACTTTGCTTTGTGTTTTTTTCTTTCCCTCATCTATAAATATAGTTAATAAAATTGTTTAACGGCAAGTCAAATTTTTGTGAGTCACTAAGATTTAGAGCATTACATTTATTTTCATATGTAAGTGAAATGGAATATTTAAGGGAGGTCGCTGTGTGACACAGCAGATGGCACTTAATGGCAGTGTGCATTCTGAATCTCTATCACCATGCTTAAATGCTTCTTTAAATGCCGGAGTAAAACAAATGATTAAATGGCCAGCATTTTTGGTATTTAACAACAGAGCCATTGTGGCTTTTCCTTCATCCTGCTGCAGGGTAATTGGATTGTGACTGCAGGGAATACAAAAAGGAAAGCACTGACAGGGGACATTTAAAATATATAATTTTAGTAATGAACAGACAAATTCATAAAAAATCTCAAGCAATAACTTCTATTATATTCAGAAAATCAGATCGAATCCACCTGAAATTTTCAAAGCAGTAAATCTTTAACACGGGGCAACATGAATACGCACTACTTGTGTTCATCTGTTAGGTCTTCCGAATTCGAATGCCTTTAGGAATTTGGGACACGTCACAAGTCCCAGATGATTGCCCGGCCAGTCACAGTGCGCAGCGCAGCTTGCGAATGTGCAGTGCGTGCTCGGCTGTGAAGCCACAGTCGGGCGCCCACAGTAGTGATGCCGGCGCCGCGGAGAGGAAGGGGAGAGGAGCGGGGCTTCGTTCCCCTGCATCGCTGGACCCTGGGACAGGTAAGTGTCCAATTATTAAAAGTCAGCAGTATTTGTAGCTGCTGTATAAATGTAGAAGTAGTGCTGCGCTGTGCATAAATAGGTGATAACGTGCAAATGTGCTCACGTGACAGGTACACCTGAAAGGCAATGAGTGAATGGTCAAAATAGCGACAATAAAATATAAATAATCAGCTGTGACAGTATAAACAATGGACTAATAAAATGTCCAAATACTGTGAAAAGTGTACCACAAAGTAGATGTGACAATAAAATTCATAAAATCCTTAAAATGGCATCATCATGTGACATATGCTACCATACATAGATAAATTCACACTTAAATTCCAAAAAAATGAAAATAAAAATGAATAACAAATAAAAAAACGCAGTGCAGATAATGTCCATAAGGTGCAAGCTGGATGGATGGCTGTGTGTACACAGTGATCAGGGTGAAGGTGCTGGTGCTAGTGGTCAATCTCTGGTATGGAGTGCTACTGATAGGTGATTGCTGGTTCTCCATGCAACTTAGGGTATAGGTGTCCCCTTACCTTACCGCTGTAAGGTAACAGCGTATGAGTGTGTCTTTCAATCTCCTGGTGGCTCCTGACTAGAGTTGAGCGGACACCTGGATGTTCGGGTTCGGACCCGAACCCGGACTTTGAAAAAAAAAGTTCGGGTTCGGGACCGAACCCGAACCCGGACTTTGACCCGAACCCCATTGAAGTCAATGGGGACCCGGACTTTTGACTACAAAAATGTCTCTAAAAAACTAAGGGAAAGGGCTGGAGGGCTGCAAATGGCAGCAAAATGTCGGGAAGAGCATGGCAAGTACTCTGGAAATAAATGTGGATAGGGAAATAACTTAAAATAACATAAAAAAACCTTTGAGGACGAGGTCCATACAGTTTTGTTCAAAATTAAACACAGTATATCACAGGTGCACAGGTGGTGTTGCAGGTGTAGTGCTGTTGAAATACTCAGTCACCTATAGAGTGCTGACTGCCACCATAGAAAAAATATTTCAGCAAACTCTCCCTGACTATGTACTTGGCAAAAACACAGTATATCACAGGTGCACAGGTGGTGTGGCAGTTGTAGTGCTGTTGAAATATTCAGAGTCACCTATAGATTGCAAACTGCCCCTATAGTTGAACAAAATTCCTAAACTATATGAAGCACGGCAGATGTCACAGGAATAGAGTGCTTGTTGATATTTCTGGAGCAACATACACCTAAAACTGTCCCTATGATTCAGCAACCTTTCCCTCACATAAGTGAAGCAGTGACAACGAGCCAGATGCCATAAGATCAGGGCCGGACTGGCCTACCGGGATCCCGGGAAATATCCCGGTAGGCCGCCTGCACTCAGTGCCCTGTGGCCGCTGATGGCTCGGAGCTTGTCCGTTGCCTGTCAGTCGGTAAAGCAAAGAGCAGCGGCGGCCGCCGCAATGCCTACTCTGATCCGGCGCCGGCGCGCCGCCCACCGAACTGCCTCCTCTCCTGCTTCCCTCAGTGATGATATCCATGCCTGAGTGGAGCTGGAGCAGAAGAACGCCGAGCTGCTGCTTGATTTCTCCTCCTTCTATCTATCCCGTGCGGCGCCAGCTCCGCCCACTGCATGAAGAATAGCGACGAGTGAGAGCAGCAGGAGAATAGGAGAAGTAAACGGCCATGGAGGTTCTCAGACTCTCATCATTACAAGGTGCATCTCTCTCTCTCTCTCTCTCAAAGCAAACTACCGTAATTATTTTGTTTGCCTGTAAATCGCCTGCAGAGCATTATTTCTCTTTCCCACCATTGTAGCCCCCCCCTCTCTCTCCCTCCCCCCACCATTGCAGCCCCCCTCTCTCTCTCTCTCCCTCCACCATTGCAGCCCCCCTCTCTCTCTCCCCCCACCATTGCAGCCCCCCCTCTCTCTCTCCCTCCCCCCCACCATTGCAGCCCCCCTCTCTCTCTCCCCCCACCATTGCAGCCCCCCTCTCTCTTTCCCTCCCCCCACCATTGCAGCCCCCCTCTCTCTCTCCCTCCCCCCACCATTGCAGCCCCCCCTCTCTCTCTCCCTCCCCCCACCATTGCAGCCCCCCCTCTCTCTCTCTCTCCCTCCCCCACCATTGTAGCCCCCTCTCTCTCTCTCTCTCTCTCCCTCCCCCCACCATTGCAGCCCCCTCTCTCTCTCTCTCTCTCTCTCCCCCCACCATTGCAGCCCCCCTCTCTCTCTCCCTCCCCCACCATTGCAGCCCCTCCTCTCTCTCTCCCTCCCCCCACCATTGCAGCCCCCTCTCTCTCTCTCTCTCTCTCTCCCTCCCCCCCACCATTGCAGCCTCTCTCTCCCCCCACCATTGCAACCCCCCTCTCTCTCCCCCCACCATTGCAGCTCCCCCTCTCTCTCTCCCCCACCATTGCAGCCCCTCTTTCTCTCCCCCACCATTGCAGCCCCCCCTCTCTCTCTCCCCCCCATTGCAGCCCCCCCTCTCTCCCCCCCACCATTGCAGCCCCCTCTCTCTCTCTCCCCCCACCATTGCAGCCCCCTCTCTCCCCCACCATTGCAGCTCCCCCTCTCTCCCCCACCATTGCAGCCCCCCCTCTCTCTCTCCCCCCACCATTGCAGCCCCCCCTCTCTCTCTCCCCCCACCATTGCAGCCCCCTCTCTCTCTCCCCCCCCACCATTGCAGCCCCCCCCTCTCTCTCTCTCTCTCTCTCCCTCCACCATTGCAGCCCCCCCTCTCTCTCTCTCTCTCTCCCTCCACCATTGCAGCCCCCCTCTCTCTCTCCCCCACCATTGCAGCCCCCCTCTCTCTCCCCCCCCCCACCATTGCAGCCCCCCTCTCTCTCCCCCCCCACCATTGCAGCCCCCCTCTCTCTCCCCCCCACCATTGCAACCCCCCACCATTGCAGCTCCCCCTCTCTCTCTCCCCCACCATTGCAGCCCCTCTTTCTCTCCCCCACCATTGCAGCCCCCCCTCTCTCTCTCCCCCCCATTGCAGCCTCTCTCTCTCTCTCTCTCTCTCTCTCTCTCCCCCCACCATTGCAGCCCCCTCTCTCCCCCACCATTGCAGCCCCCCCTTTCTCTCTCTCCCCCCACCATTGCAGCCCCCTCTCTCTCTCCCCCACCATTGCAGCCCCCTCTTTCTCCCACCATTGCAGACCCCCTCTCACCATTGCAGCCCCCTCTCTCTACCACCATTGCAGCCCCCCTCTCTCCCTCCCACCATTGCAGCCCCCTCTCCCCCCCCCACCATTACAGCCCCCTCTCTCTCTCTCTCCCCCCCACCATTGAAGCCCCTCTCTCTCTCTCTATTGTAGCCCCTCTCTCTCTCTATTGCAGCCCCTCTCTCTCTATTGCAGCCCCTCTCTCTCTATTGCAGCCCCTCTCTCTCTCTCTCTCTCGCTATTGCAGCCCCTTTCTCTCTGTCTCACCACTGCAGCCCCAATATATCTCATCATTTCAGCCCCTCTCTCACTATTGCAGCCCCTCTCTCTCACTATTGCAGCCCCTCTCTCTCACTATTGCAGCCCCCCTCTCTCTCTCTATTGCAGCCCCCCTCTCTCTCTATTGCAGCCCCTCTCTCTCTCTATTGCAGCCCCTCTCTCTCTCTCTCTCTATTGCAGCCCCTCTCTCTCTCTATTGCAGCCCCTCTCTCTCACTATTGCAGCCCCTCTCTCACTATTGCAGCCCCCCTCTCTCTCTATTGCAGCCCCCCTCTCTCTCTATTGCAGCCCCTCTCTCTCTATTGTAGCCCCTCTCTCTCTCTATTGCAGCCCCTCTCTCTCTATTGCAGCCCCTCTCTCTCACTATTGCAGCCCCTCTCTCACTATTGCAGCCCCTCTCTCTCACTATTGCAGCCCCTCTCTCTCACTATTGCAGCCCCCCTCTCTCTCTATTGCAGCCCCCCTCTCTCTCTATTGCAGCCCCTCTCTCTCTCTATTGCAGCCCCTCTCTCTCACTATTGCAGCCCCTCTCTCACTATTGCAGCCCCTCTCTCTCACTATTGCAGCCCCCCTCTCTCTCTATTGCAGCCCCCCTCTCTCTCTAGTGCAGCCCCTCTCTCTCTCTATTGCAGCCCCTCTCTCTCTCTCTATTGCAGCCCCTCTCTCTCTCTCTCTATTGCAGCCCCTCTCTCTCACTATTGCAGCCCCTCTCTCTCTATTGTAGCCCCTCTCTCTCTCTATTGCAGCCCCTCTCTCTCTATTGCAGCCCCTCTCTCTCACTATTGCAGCCCCCCTCTCTCTCTATTGCAGCCCCTCTCTCTCTCTATTGCAGTCCCACTCTCTCTGTATTGCAGCCCCTCTCTCTCTCTATTGCAGCCCCTCTCTCTCTCTATTGCAGCCCCCCTCTCTCTCTATTGCAGTCCCACTCTCTCTGTATTGCAGCCCCTCTCTCTCTCTATTGCAGCCCCTCTCTCTCTCTATTGCAGCCCCCCTCTCTCTCTATTGCAGTCCCACTCTCTCTGTATTGCAGCCTCTCTCTCTCTCTCTCTCTCTATTGCAGCCCCTCTCTCTCTCTCTCTCTCTCTCTCTATTGCAGCCCCTCTCTCTCACTATTGCAGCCCCTCTCTCACTATTGCAGCCCCTCTCTCTCACTATTGCAGCCCCCCTCTCTCTCTATTGCAGCCCCCCTCTCTCTCTAGTGCAGCCCCTCTCTCTCTCTATTGCAGCCCCTCTCTCTCTCTCTATTGCAGCCCCTCTCTCTCTCTCTCTATTGCAGCCCCTCTCTCTCACTATTGCAGCCCCTCTCTCTCTATTGTAGCCCCTCTCTCTCTCTATTGCAGCCCCTCTCTCTCTATTGCAGCCCCTCTCTCTCACTATTGCAGCCCCCCTCTCTCTCTATTGCAGCCCCTCTCTCTCTCTATTGCAGTCCCACTCTCTCTGTATTGCAGCCCCTCTCTCTCTCTATTGCAGCCCCTCTCTCTCTCTATTGCAGCCCCCCTCTCTCTCTATTGCAGTCCCACTCTCTCTGTATTGCAGCCCCTCTCTCTCTCTATTGCAGCCCCTCTCTCTCTCTATTGCAGTCCCACTCTCTCTGTATTGCAGCCTCTCTCTCTCTCTCTCTCTCTATTGCAGCCCCTCTCTCTCTCTCTCTCTCTCTCTCTCTCTATTGCAGCCCCTCTCTCTCTCTCTCTCTATTGCAGCTCCTTTCTCTCTCTATTGCAGCCCCTCTCTCTCCCACTATTGCAGCCCCTCTCTCTCTCTCTCACTATTGCAGCCCCTCTCTCTCTCACCACTGCAGCCCCTCTCTCTCACCACTGCAGCCCCTTTCTCTATCTCTCATCATTGCAGCCTCTTTCTCTCTCTCTCACCATTGCAGTCTCTCTCTCTCTCCCTCTCTCTCTCTCTTGCAGCCCCTCTCCCTCTCTCTCACTATTGCAGCCCCTCTCCCTCTCTCTCACTATTGCAGCCCCTCTCCCTCTCTCTCACTATTGCAGCCCCTCTCCCTCTCTCTCACTATTGCAGCCCCTTTCTCTCTGTCTCACCACTGCAGCCTCTTTCTCTCTCACCATTATAGCCCCTCTCTCTCACCATTGCATCCCCTTTCTCTCTCGCCATTGTAGCCCCTCTTTC
Source organism: Rana temporaria (assembly GCF_905171775.1). Taxonomy (NCBI): domain Eukaryota; kingdom Metazoa; phylum Chordata; class Amphibia; order Anura; family Ranidae; genus Rana; species Rana temporaria. The sequence goes on from NC_053490.1 coordinate 442,629,628, forward strand.
TCACCATTGCAGCCCCTCTTTCATGGAGTTAACTTATGTATTATAATAAAATAATATACTGTAAATAATAATAAAATGTGAATGTATTTATTATAATAATAAATAAAAACATTTTTCAGGTAAAAAAATGTGCATTTATATATATTTTTTTTGCCTGTTCTCTCTGCATTGATGCAATTTTTAGCGGTGCTTTACTAACTTTTTTGCAGTGCTTTTCGGGGGCAGTGGGGCACTTTTTTTTATGTAATATTTATTTTAAAGATATTTGCAGATAACAAACAGAATAACATGAGACAGGACAAAAACAAAAAAAAAAAGTAAGGCCACAATGCATGGGAAATCTATCACCAGGTACACACAATATCGCGGGGTGCATACAATTCGGAGGTCATATCTGGGGGAATATTTATCAACATTTAACAACCATGATATAAATTCACACATCTATGGATCACCCCTACCAGCTCCGGTCAGTGCATCCCAGTGGGGCACTTTTAACCCCCGCTAGTGGCCGAAAAAGTTTAAAACTATGGGGCTGGTATGACATTTTTCCAGGGCTGGTTTTTATTCCCAGTCCGGCCCTGCATAAGATGATGCAGATATCAAAGAAATAAAGTGTGCTTCTTGATATTTCTGGAGCAGTATAACAGCATAGACCTAACACTTTCCCTGAGCAGATTCAGCAACCTTTCCCTCACATAAATGAAATACAGTGAAAACGAGCCAGATACACCTAAGACTTTCCCTAAGCAGCAGATTCCAGCAGCCTTTCCCTATCTAGAGTGAAGCAGAGTGACGATCTGTGCTGTGTGCCTCTATCTAATATAGAGGCACGTCACATGATGGGTCACATGCTGCACTGGTCAATCACAGCCATGCCATAAGTAGGCATGGCTGTGATCAGTTCCCAGTCACAGTAGTAACACGAATGGCGATTGGCTGCCGTGCAGCGCGCCAAAACATACCCGAACTCCAAACCCGAACCCGGACTTTTTCCAACTATTCGGGTTCGGGAAAAACCCAAAGTCCGTACCGAACTTTACAGTTCGGGTTCGCTCAACCCTACTCCTGACGTCTCAGGCTCCGCTGGTATGTATTTCTACTTTGGCATCAAAGTCCCCTTTAAGTGTCCCTGGTGTGTCTGTATCAGATAGCCTTACATTGGGGCATGGGGGGATGTAAAGAGGGATGCTCAATAGTGTAGTATTTAAAACATTTATTGGGATCCCCTGATGAAGTTACGTGGCTGTAACAAATACGTGCGGGAACGCAGGGCACCGGACTCGTTTTTGATATGCCTGTCTGATACTTCACATTGTGAGTACCTGTTTTTTTTATTGCTGCTGATTCCAATAAATGTTTTAAATACTACACTATCGAGCATCCCTCTTTACATCCCCCCATGCCCCAATGTGAAGCTGTCTGATACAGATACACCAGGGACACTTAAAGGGGACTTTGATGCCAAAGCAAAGATACATACCAGCGGAGCCAGAGACATCAGGAGCCACCAGGAGATTGAAAGACACACTCATACGCTGTTACCTTACAGCGGTAAGGTAAGGGGACACCTATACCCTAAGTTGCACGGAGAACCAGCAACCACCTATTAGTAGCACTCCATACCAGAGATTGAGTACTTGCACCAGCACCTTCACCCTGATCACTGTGTACACACAGCCATCCATCCAGCTTGCACTGTATGGACATTATCTGCACTGCGTTTTTTTTTTATTAATTTTTATTTAAATTTTTATGGAATTTAAGTGTGAATTTATCTATTTATGGTAGCATATGTCACATGATGATGCCATTTTAAGGATTTTATGAGTTGTATTCTTATATCTATTTTGTGGTACACTTTTCACAGTATTTTGACATTTTATTAGTCCATTGTTTAAACTGTCACAGCTGATTATTTATATTTTATTGTTGCTATTTTGACCATTCACATATTGCCTTTCAAGTGTACCTGTCACGTGAGCACATTTGCACTTTATCACCTATTTACGCACAGCGCAGCACTACTTCTACATGTATACTTACCTGGGTCTTGATACTACCTTCAGTGCTTGCTGCAGTACCCCACCTTTTAGACTTGGCCAGTGCGGGAATATCTTTCTATCACTTCATTTGTAGCTGCTGACTTTAATTTTTTTTTTTAAGTCGGAACTCCGCTTTAACTACTTTTAAATGATACCAAGACTGTAGTTTCCTCATTAACACACTGAAAGTGCACAAGGTGGTTAAAATGAACACAGAATCCATTTGGAAACAAACAACTTTTTCTTCAGAATGGAAAAAGCCAGGACTCTGTTAGAAAGTTTGTTAAAAGCCTTGCAATATACATTAAAGAGATTCTTTTTTTTTTGCTCAGCAAAGTATGATTTACCTTTTCAGCAGAAGATCATGTTTTCCAACCCCCCGAAACACAGGAAGGGGAATTTATCAAGAATGGAGCAAACAAAATATGGAGCTGCTGTGCATGGCATAAATAATCACTTTCAGTTTCAAAGCTTAAAGCGGAGTTCCACCCAAAAATGGAACTTCCGCTTATCCCACTCCTCACCCCCTTACATGCCACATTTGGCATGTAATTTTTTTTGGGGGGGGAAGTGGGGGCTTCAGGAGAAGGGGACTTCCTGTCCCACTTCCTCCTTCCGCCGAGGGGCTGGAAAGGCGATTAGCTTAATCGCCTTTTCACTGCCCCTCCCTGTAGGCGAGCGCCTGTCCAATCGGACGGCGCCGCGCCGCTCGCGCATGCGCAGTGCCGCTCGCGCATGCGCAGTGGGTGCCTGGCCATGAAGCCGAAAGATGTCACTGCCGGATGCCCACAGTGACAATGAAGACGCCGGCCGGGGAGAGGAGCGGAGCCCAGGCCGGCGTGTCGCTGGAACGCTGGAGCAGGTAAGTGTCTGTTTATTAAAAGCCAGCAGCGACACTTTTTGTAGCTGCTGACTTTTAATAAACATCAATTTTGGCTGGAACTCCCCTTTAAAGTGATTGTAAACGATCACTCTATAAAACAAATTATTCAGTTTAAAATAGAAATGAAAGGCAAAACATTTTTGAATAGGTATAAAAAAATATTATAAATACCCTTTTCTGCTTTTTTTATACGTGATCATATTCCCTCTGTTCTCAGCTGTATTAGAGCTGGAAGGGAGGAGAAGCAGCAGCACACTGAGCTTCCCAGCATAGCTAGAGAACTGATCACGGTGTGCTCTCCTGCTTATTGTGGTCAGTTTTTAATAGGAAAGCAGGTGGATTGGCAGGAACACCAGGGATTTCACATAGAAAGCAATGCAAAGAGAACAGTAGACATTCTCATACAAGTAAATTGTACATCAGGCACATACAGTATCAGGAATTTGAAGCGTTGGGGTAACAAACGCTTTAACTGTACAAGCAGAAGATAGAAGCTTATTGGTTTATATGCAGAACTGCTCCTGTCTGCTCCAATTTTGCTACATTTACCCCATTGCACAGTGTCACACAGATTGTGCCCTAAATTTACTTATCTGCACTAGCAAATAGACATAATTCTTGTGTTATAATGGCATCATATCTTTTATATGGACCAATGCATCATATCGGTAAATTAATTGTTCTGTTGATTTCTCTCCAGCAAGGGAACAGAAAAAACAATATTAGCATAGTTTTCAATCACTGTTATGTGCATCTCGTATATAACAAGCTGTAATATACCTTTACATTTAATGAGTCAGATCAACCTGTAATTGACATACAGATTGTTTATGCTTTACTTAAGGCATGGCTCAATAGGTCCTTAAATGCATTACCGAATGGAATAACATGACTGCGCACAGAAAATGTAATTATATAGCATATTGTCAAATTGTCGCCCTGTAATCACAACAATGCCAGCTTTATATGTGCTGTGTTAAATTACTTATGGTACATCATTTTTACATAATTGTTTTATCTTTGTGTTCTTTTTGTATTTTCTACAATTAAATACGCTAAAAGAAATAGCATTGTGCATAGGGTTCACCCAGAATTTCTAGTAATAACATTTGGTCAGCAGCTGATAGATTATATACATAGACAAGCTATTGGAATTTGAGCACAGGTATATCTTATTTCAGTTGCATTGCAGGTCAGAGGCTGCGGATATGATACAGGAGTCGAACAGAAGCTGCGGACATGATACAGGAGGCGGACAGAGGCTGCGGACATGATACAGGAGGCGGACAGAGGCTGCGGACATGATACAGGAGGCAGACAGAGGCTGCAAACATGATACAGGAGGCAGACAGAGGCTGCGGACATGATACAGGAGGCAGACTGAGGCTGCGGGCATGCGCATGCGTTACTGCGCATGCGCCACCCCGGCTGAGCATGTACAGGCTTTCCCGAGCTCGGCTGGCTTCGGAACGGTGCATGCGCCAGTCGGCTTGGACCATCTTTTTTAATGGGCACCGCTGCCTATAATGGAGATTTACGGGCAGTCCGAAAATAAGCTTAAATTTACGGGCTGCCCGTAAATTAACGGGCTGTTAGCAACACTGTCTCCAATCCCCTAGACAAAAACAAGTGGCTGACCTGTGCAGTGTGGGCACAGCCCCACTGCATGAAAAAAAAATTGCCCAGAGTTGGGTTTTAAGTTGTTTGCACACTTGGAAAAACAGCAAATCAAATACCAGAGCAGGGGGAAAAGACAACCAGGCATTATAACTGAAAACCCATGATTTTTTTTTGACAATCATAGAAAATCATGTCTGGCAGTGGAAATGAAATAAAAAGGTCCTTCTCATCAAATTAATTTTATGTAAACATTTTAATACAATTTGAGTTTCCATTTAAACCTCTAACCTAACAGAAAACTTCATTAATTAATAAGCTTTATACCCTTCTCTTTTGTCTTATGCCCAGACACTATTTATAAAATTAAATCTAGATTTAAATCGTAATTTTGTAAACATAAACATTCATACCTAATTATTTGAATTAGTATATGTCGAAAATTGTTATTTTCTTGATGATGTTGCCCCTTTAATTTAGCCGATTGACTTAATGATGCATAAATATTATGATCAGCATGTAGGTTTGTCCATAATTGTGAATCACAGTAAAGAAAACTGTAAATATACATTGAAATGTGTACGTTTAGTGGATCGATGTTTTATTTTGATTGTTCATGGATACAGAAATTCTTCTTGCTTTGACTCCTTGACCTTCTAAGAAGATACAGTATCCACATGCGTGCCCGTACAGCATTAGCACTGAGGGACAGATCATATATCCTCCGTTTCAGCAAGCTGACATGTGCTTTCCTTTGCTTGTCTATTGAACTTGGATTGTCTAAGTGAACCTGAAAATGTAGAATTGTGTTTTCATCCAGGCATCCATGCTTGATATGAAAAGGATTTTTGAAATGCCAATAGCAGCTCTGCTGGCCAAGTCATCAGAAATCATCAACATGTCACTGATACAGCCCACTCCAAGCCCACACGCTCAACACTAAAACAATGACAAAGAAAAGACAAAATTCACTAAGAATCTATTGAATATATTTGATTCTAAAATGAGAGAGAAGCACATTTCTTTGAACTTGACAAAAGTAATTAAAAAATAATATTCTATAAAGTAAATACCCTTGAACATTAGTTTAACCACTTGCTTACTGGGCACTTAATTCTGCCCAGACCAATTTTCAGCTTTCAGCGCTGAGGCACTTTGAATGACAGTTGCGCGGTCATACAACACTGTACACAAATTACATGTTTATCATTTTTTTCCCCACAAATAGAGATTTATTTTGGTGGTATTTGATCACCTCTGCGTTTTTATTTTAATTTTTTTGTAAAAAAAAAAAAATTAAATACCAATTTTTCCCCTTCATTGATGTACACTGATGAGGCTGCACTGATGATCTGCACTGATGGGCACTGATGGGCTGCACTGATAGGGTGCAGGGGCGCACAGGGGCGCGCAAAGGGGAGGATGTCTATTGACGTCCTCCCGGCATTTGGGGTCTGCACTGTAGCCGTCATACAAAATAGCGCTGGCGCCAAGGAAAGAAAATTTGGATTATATTGTTGCAAAAAAATTGATTTTAAAGGTTGGATGTGAACTGGTATCCGTGCATATAAAATATGTTTCTACTTTAGCATAGTAATAATTGATACAAGAAAGCGATCAGATTAGGTTTACTTAGGGGGTCTGGTTTAGAAATAGATTATAGTCAAGAGTTAGTGGATTTAAAGTGGAGGTTCACCCAAAAACCTTTTTTTTTTTTAACATTAGATTGAGGCTCGTTTTGTCAAGGGGAATCGTTTTTTTTTTTTTACAATCGAAGCAGTACTTACCGTTTTAGAGATGCATCTTCTCCTCCGCTTCCGGGTATGGGCTGCGGGACTGGGCGTTCCTATTTGATTGACAGGCTTCTGACAGGCTTCCGACGGTCGCATACATCGCGTCACGATTTTCCGAAAGTAGCCGAACGTCGGTGCGCAGGCGCCGTATAGAGCCGCACCGACGTTCGGCTTCTTTCGGCTACTCGTGACGCGATGTATGCGACCGTCGGAAGCCTGTCAATCAAATAGGAACGCCCAGTCCCGCAGCCCATACCCGGAAGCGGCGGAGAAGATCTATCTCTAAAACGGTAAGTACTGCTTTGATTTTAAAAAAACTACCCGATTCCCCTTGACAAAATGAGCATCAATCTAATGTTAAAAAAACTTTTTTCGGGTGGACTCCGGCTTTAAGGGTTGTGTTTAAATGGTACTAAACCCCAAAGCAAACACTGCCCTGTTGTGCTTTGGCCACAGTATGGGTGCAGTGCAGTGTACCAGAAATTTTAATGCGCGTTAGCTGTGCTTTCCCATAGACTTCTATTATCCCTGTGCCCCACAGTTTTAGTGTGTTTTCTGATTTCTGGTACACTGCACTGCACTCGTGCTGTGGCCAAAGCACAGCAGGACAGTGTGAAGCCGCCCTAAGTCCTGTATGCAGTACTCTTGGTACACTGTCAGAAAGTGCACCAAAACCACGGAACATAATAGAAGTCTATAGGCAAGTGAAGCTGACCTGCATGAAAACTGCTTGAAGCTGCTCCTAGATGTGATAGCTACATTAGTTTTATTTTTGGGGCTTTCTTTCCATTTTTTTCATCCAGTGATCCTGTCAGTAAGTCTCTTATTTTTTTAACAGAACAAGTTCTACTGCAAATGTAGCATTTACAGGGATGAGACACATCATCTGGCATGGGTGCTTACAATGATCAGATTTTGTTTATGTATGTTAAACCTTTAGGCCCCTTTCACACATGTGCTACTCCAAAGTCGCGCAATTTTGACAATGGGTGGGGCATATGTGCAGAGAGGTACAGTGGTGGGGCAAAAGAGCAGGGGGTATAGAGGTGGGGGAGATGGGCAGTAGGGACGAGCTTCGAGTTCGAGCCGAACTCATGTTCGACTCGAACATTGCCTGTTCGGCGAACAGTGAACAATTTGGGATGTTCGCCGCAAATTCGAAAAGCCGCGAAACACCCTGTAAAAGTCTATGGGAGAAATCTAAAGTGCTAATTTTAAAGGTTAATATGCAAGTTATTGTCATAAAAAGTGTTTGAGGACATGTATCAATGCAAAAAAAAAGTTTAAAAAAATGCATTTTTTTCAGGAGCAGTGATTTTATTAATGCTTAAAGTGAAACAATAATAGTGAAATATTCGTACCTGGGGGGTGTATAGTATGCCTGTAAAGCAGCGCTTGTTTCCTGTGCTTAGAACTGTCCCTTCACAAAGTGTAATTTCTAAAGGAAAAAAAGTCATTTAAAATCACTCGCGGCTATAAAGAATTGTCGGCTCCCATCAAAACAGAGAAAAGTCATTCATAAAAATAAAAAAAATGCGTGGGGGTCCCCCCAAATTCAATTAACAGGCCCTTCAGTTCTGGTATGGATATTAAGGGGAACCCCGCTTCAAATTAAAAAAAATTATGTGGAGTTCCCCCCAAAAATCCACACAGACCCTTTATTCGAGCACGCAACCTGGCAGGCCGCAGGAAAAGAGGGGGGACAAGAGAGCGCCCCCCCTCCTGAACCGTACCAGGCCACATGCTCTTAACATTGGGAGGATGCTTTGGGGGTCTGTGACCCCTCAAAGCACCATGTCCCCATGTTGATGGGGACAAGGGCCTTATCCCCACAACCCTTGCCCGATGGTTGTGGGGGTCTGTGGGCTGGGGGCTTATCGGAATCTGGAAGACCCCTTTAACAAAGGGGACCCCCAGATCCAGCCCCCCCCATGTGAATTGGTAATGGGGTACATTGTACGTCTACCATTTCACAAAGAAAGTGTAACAATTGTAAAAAAAAAAAAACACAGACACTGTTGGGAAAGTCCTTTATTTAAAAAAAAAAAAAGTTCTAAAAAATGGTTCTAAAGTTCTCACAAACTTTTGGTCTGTTCGCAGGTTCTGGTGCGAACCGAACGGGGGGGGGGGTGTTCGGTTCATCCCTAATGTGCAGGGGGATACAGTGGTGGGCGAGATGTGCAGGGGGAGTACAGTGGTGGGGCAGAAGAGCAGGGGGTACAGAAGTGGGGCAGATGTGCAGGGGGAATCAGAGGTGTGACAGATGTGCAGGGGGATACATTGGTGGGGCAGCTGTGCAGGGGTATACAGAGGTAGGGCAGAAGAGCAGGGATACAGAGGTGGGGCAGATATTTGGGGGGGTTGTACATTAGTGGGGCATATGTGCAGAGAGGTATAGTGGTGGGGCAGAAGAGCAGGGATACAAAGGTGGGGCAGATATTTGGGGGGGTTGTACATTAGTGGGGCATATGTGCAGAGAGGTACAGTAGTGGGGCAGAAGAGCAGGGGTACAGAGGTGGGGCAGATGTGCAGGGGGATACAGTGGTGGGGGGAGATGTGCATGGAAGGTACAGTGGGGGGCAGATGAGAAATGAGGTACATTGGTGGGACAGATGAGCAGGGGGTTACAGTGGTGGGACAGAAGAGCAGGGGGTACAGAGGTGGGACAGATGTGTAGGAGGTAGAGTAGTCTGGCGGATGAGAAAGGGGGTTATAGTGGTGGGGCAGATGAGCAGATGGGTTCAGTGTTAGGACAGATGAGAAGGGGATTCAGCGGTAAGACGATCAGGGGGGTACAGTGGTGGAGTAGTAGATGAACACTATTACTCACTATTAGCACTACCCCCGAAGGAGCTGCTGGTTTGTTTTGGGTGGCATGTTACCTCGTGTTTCTCCGCCGTCTAGGGGTATTTGGTGAAAGTTGCAGTAATGGAATGTCCTCACAACAGGTGTCTTTTTCTGTGCTCTTTATTACCCAGCCGGGTAAAAACAGTAGAACTTGGTGAAGAGTAGAGATTTAGTAGAATTGGAAATAGCAGATTCAGGTGTAAGCAATAGGGAAGCAGTCCTGCTTCCAACGACACTTTCTTTTTCACCACTCCAGCCAGAGTGGGTATAGCACACCTGAACAGGCCTCTCTTACCAGCCTGGCAGCCAGAATGTCACTCGGAACGTGGGGAACTTGGGGAAAAGTCTCTGCCACAGACCCTCTCTATGATTGAAACAGCAGAGATAATTCTCCTTAGCAGACTTGACACCTGGACCTCCTTCAGGTAATTGTAGCTAGGTTACCGACTGATAGGCGACCAACGTCCAGCCTCTCAGCACCCGGTTACCTTGATCCCGGGTGGATGGTCGAAACCCTCTTGGATCGCCAGCCTCTCTTGGCACTCCTCAGGCAGACTTTCCACCGAACAGCATCTTCTAGTAGGACTAACGCTTGGGACCTATTTAGATTAGGGACCCAGTCTATCACTGGACCCCAGCCACAGCTCAGATGATCCGAACCAATGTGGTCCCGGAACCAGGAACACCGTGTGGCACGCACACCCTGGCCCGGAAGGCCATTTCGCCGGGGTGCCATGGTATGGCTACCCTGAAGCACAGGAAGAAGACCCAGACAAATGACGTCTGCCTCATAAATACCCTCCCCCAGCATGTACAGCGAGGGAAACTCAATTCTTGACTCCACTGTTGCCACCTGTCAGCCTGGGGTGTGATCAGCACCCCAGAAACGACAGAATGAACCCACAGCACAGCCAAAGCTGAGACCGAGGCTTCAAATTTGAACAAATTAACATAGTCAGAGTTACCTAACTCTCTGACCCCCTCTAAATTTACACTAGCACCGGTTCTGGAAAGTAACCAGGCGCTACATTTACTTTATAAAAATTCCTTTTCATGATTGAGAGTATAGCCTCGTACACACGACCGAGGAACTCGACGGGCGAAACACATCGTTTTCCTCATCGATTTCCTTGTTAGGCTGTCGAGGAACTTGACAAGGCAAGTTTCTCCATTCCCGTCGAGGAAATAGAGAACTTGCTCTCTTTTTGGCTCGTCGAATTTCTCGACAGTTTCCTCTACGAAAATGTCCTCGGCAAAAAAATATCTCCCAGCAAGTTTCTTGCTGGTTTTTGCCGAGAAACTCGGTCGTGTGTACAAGGCCTATGAAGTTGTTGATTTTTTTTTATAAAACCGGCACTCTCAATTTCTTTGAAAACATTTTTCGGCACACTGTGATCAGAAGGTTGCCTGCCCCTGTTTTAGAGGCATACATTTAGGTATGGTTTTTACTTCTTTTTTTGTAGCATTTCATAAAACAATAAAACAGGTTACGTGACTATCACTAATCTTTCAAAAGTGTCACATTGTACAGTAAACATGACTTCATCTGAGCTAATCCTTGTATAGGAAACTGTGACAGCTGATCGGTTAAATGCTACACAGGCTGAGCAGTAGGAAAGATAACAAACAGTATGTTCTTTTTCTCAATAAATGTTGTAAGCGTATAAAGACTATTACATGTTCAGCATGCCAAAGAATAATGGTTTACTGCAACACTACAGAGGAAAGGCTATGGGAGGTTATTATGAAGGTGTTTCATTCATATGTAATGAATCACTTCATAGACAGCACGGCTCTGGTAGGGTGGGATCTCAGGGGTGGGGGTCTCCTTGTTCATACTGCTCAGCACACTTTATTGGGCAGGATTGAATTTTGATTGTAATCCATGCCATCCTGCCCAGCAGCAGCACAGCTAGCTTTGAGAGCAGGCTATGTCCATCTTGAGTAATGCTGTGATCTGTGAGGAGGGACTTGGGAGGTTAGGGCTCTTTCTGTAGGTGTGACTGGGTGGGATTGAATGCTAATTGGGATGAATTTTTTCCCACCCATCATGAGAGTTGTGAAGGAAGTTACAGTGCCTTGAAAAATTATTCATACCCCTAAAATTTCCCACATTTTGTCATGTTATAACCAAAAATGTAAATGTATTTTATTGGGATTTTATGTGATAGACCATCACAAAGTGGCACAAACTTGTGAAGTAGAAGGAAAATGATAAATGGTTTTCAATTTTTTTTTACAAATTAACCACTTACCCCCCGGACCATATTGCTGCCCAAAGACCAGAGTACTTTTTGCGATTCGGGACTGCGTCGCTTTAACAGACAATTGCGCTGTCGTGCGACGTGGCTCCCAAACAAAATTGGCGTCCTTTTTTTCCCACAAATAGAGCTTTCTTTTGGTGGTACTTGATCACCTCTGCGGTTTTTAGTTTTTGCGCTATAAACAAAAATAGAGCGACAATTTTGAAAAAAATGAATATTTTTTACATTTTGCTATAATAAATATCCCCCAAAAATATATAAAAAAACATTTTTTTCCTCAGTTTAGGCCGATACGTTTTCTTCTACATATTTTTCGTAAAAAAAAATCGCAATAGGCGTTTATTGATTGGTTTGCTCAAAAGTTATAGCGTTTACAAAATAGGGGGTATTTTTATGTCATTTTTATTATATTTTTTTTACTAGTAATGGCGGCGATCAGCGATTTTTTTTTCCGGTACTGCGACATTATGGCGGACACTTCGGACACTTTTGACACATTTTTGGGACCATTGGCATTTTTATAGCGATCAGTGCTATAAAAATGCATTGGATTACTATAAAAATGCCACTGGCAGTGAAGGGGTTAACACTAGGGGGCGGGGAAGGGGTTAAGTATGCCTGGGTGTGTTCTTACTGTGGGGGGGGGGAGTGGCCTCACTAGGGGAAACACTGATCCTCGGTTCATACATTGTATGAACCGAAGATCAGCATTTCCCCTGCTGACAGGACCGGGAGCTGTGTGTTTACACACACAGCTCCCGGTCCCCGCTCTGTACCGTGCGATCGCGTGTGCCCGGCTGGCGATCGCGCCCGCCGGGCACACGCACGGGAGTCGGGGGCGCGCGCGCGCCCCTAGTGGCGGCTGGGAGAGAGGACGTCATATTATGTGCTCTTGCCCAGCAGAGCCACCTTGTGGACGTATAATGACGGTGCGCCGTCGGCAAGTGGTTAATATGTGAAAAGTGTGGCATGCATTTGTATTCAGCCCCTCAATGCTTTTTAGAACCTCCTTTCGCTGTAATTACAGCTGCAAGTCTTTTTGGGGATGTCTCTACCAGCTTTGCACATCTAGAGAGTGACATTTTTGCCCATTCTTCTCTGCAAAATAGCTCAAGTTCTGTCAGGTTGGATGGAGAGCATCTGTGAACAGCAATTTTCAAGTCTTGCCACAGATTCTCAATTGGATTTAGGTCTGGACTTTTACTGGACCATTCCAACACATGAATATGCTTTGATCTAAACCATTCCATTGTAGCTCTGGCTGTATGTTTAGGGTCGTTGTCCTGCTGGAAGTTGAAGCTCCACCCCAGTCTCATGTCTTTTGCAGACTCTAATAGGTTTTCTTCTGAGATTGCCCTTTATTTGGCTCCATCAGGGGTCAAGTCCTAGGGAAAAAAGTGTGGGAACTCCCACCCAAGATCCACTCCCCCACCAAAAAAAAATCCATATACAGGAAGCGGCCAGTAACAAAGGATTACCAAGGTTCGCCTGCCCCTGACAGTGACTCGAGCTGGGCACCGCCGCTTAGTGAAGGATTGGCTCGGGCAGCTCGGCTGTTCTCAGCTGCTCTAGTCCTGCAAAGGGAACTGCGTTCCTGCTGTGTGTCACGATCGCTACCGTGCCAAACAGACAGCGAGGCGTGGTCACGCCCCAAGTGGCTCTGGGTGGGATTGAACCCAGGACTTCTCCATTGCTGCTCCAGGTCTTTGCCTCTGAGCCACTTCTCAAGTTGATATTCTGCTTGCTGTCCATCAGAGCCTGGTTCTGAACTATGTGCTGATTGCCTGTCTCTGGATCTCCCTACAATATGCACTTGTCTATCCTGGTCCAGCTGAGGCAGGTTTCCTAATCAACCAAGGTATAAAGCCCTGCCTCACTATGAGGGAGGTGTCAGTTCATTGTTCTCTGATGGTCCTGTCTATGCCAACGGTTCCTGTGTTCCTGTGGTTGTCTCCAGCCTACAAGACTGACCCCGGCTTCTGACCCTTTTGGCTTATGTACCCTGGAATGCTGCTGTCTCCTGCCCTTTGACCCCGGCCTGTACTTACGGATTTTCCCTTCCTTCTCCAGCCCTTGACCCACGGTTTGTGCCCCTGACTTGTCTTTGGTTCCTGTCTGCAAACCCTGAACTTTCCATCAGTAGTTACCTGACTCTCTCTGGAATCCTGGACCACGGCTACACATCGACTATCCTTGGCAAATCCCTATCAAGCCCCTGTGCACAGACTCACAGCCCAGGTAGTGTCTTACCTTATTACTGTGGGCTGTGTGTATTTGTAAGGGTGAGCATACAGACCTGCAATATGGACTCCACTCAAGGTAAGCCCTTACACTGTGAAAAAAGTGCAGGAACTCCGTTCCCACGCGTTCCCGCAGGACTTGAGCCCTGGGCTCCATCCATCTTCCCATCAACTCTGACCAGCTTCACTGTCCCTGCTGAAGAAAAGCATCCCCACAACATAATGCATGGTGGGGATGGTGTGTTCACGGTGATGTGCAGTGTTAGTTTTCAGCCACATAGCATTTTGCTTTTCTGCCAAAAAGTTAAATTTTGGTCTCATCTGACCAGAGCACCTTCTTCCACATGTTTACTGTGTCCCCCACATGACTTCTCGCACACTAAAAACGCAACTTCTTATGGTTTTCTTTCAACAATGGCTTTCTTCTTGCCACTGTTCCATAAAGGCCAGATTTGTGGACAGATTCTCCCACCTGAGCTGTGGATCTCTGCAGCTCTTTCAGAGTTACCATGGGTCTCTTGGCTGCTTCTCTGATGAATAAACTCCTTGTCCGGCCTGTCAGTTTAAGTGTATGGCCATGTCTTGGCCGGTTTGCAGTTGTGCCATACTCTTTTCATTTTTGGATGATGAATTGAACAGTGATCCATGAGATGTTCAAAGCTTTGGATATTTTTTTATAACCTAACTCTGCTTTAAACTTCTCTACAAATGTATCCCTGACCTGGTGTGTACCTTGGCCTTCATGATACTGTTTGTTCACTAAGGTTCTCTAACAAACCTCTGAGGGCTTCATAGAACAGCTGTACAGTTGAACCTCGGATTACGAGCATATCTGTTCCAGGAGTATGCTCGTAATCCAAAGTACTCGCATATCAAAGCGGGTTTTCCCATTGAAGTCAAGGGAAACGAAAATAATTTGTTCCGCATTGACTTCAATGGGATGCAATACAAAATGCGGCCAGAGGTGGGGGGCGTCAGAGAGCTCCGAAAAAGGCCCGAAAAGGCTAGTTTCCTGCGCCCCCGTACCTCAGGCCAAATGAGGCACTGCAGGCCAATGTTCTGCTTTTCTTAACTCCTGCGCCCCGTACCTCAGGCCGAATGAGATACGGCAGGCCTGTTTTTGGCTCTGCTCGGCTTCTGCGCCCCCGTATCTCAGGCCAAATGAGGTACTGCAGGCCTATTTAGCTTGAATTCTGCTCGTCTTGCAAGTCAACACTCGCAAAGCGAGTCAGAATGTCAAAAAAAAAGTTGCTTGAAAATCAAAACGCTCTCAAACCAAGTTATTCTCTATTTACTTATTATGTGACTTCTGAAGGCAATTGGTTCCATTAGATTTTAGTTAGGGGTATCAGAGTAAAGGGGGCTTAAGACAAATGCACATCACACTTTTTAGATATTTATTTGTAAAAAATTTGGAAAATCATTTATCATTTTCCTTCCACTTCACAATATATGTGATATGCCCCTGTTGATGGCTCTTTTAGCCGAAACGCGTCGGGTACCGCTATGTTAGCACCCTATACCCTATAGCACCCTATGCTGCTTTTATATTTTCACGTGATTTTATGTAATATTTTTTACTTTTCAAATAAAACCTTCCAAGGTTTAGTTTGATTTGCACCATCCGGAGCACTCTTCTTTTTATTTCCATGTCCAATTGCCCTACCTGTTCATTGAGGTTGGCCATCTGACCTGCATTACCTAATCACATCCGCCTGGTTCCTGGATTGGAGGTATTCGTTCTACTAGGATTGATACAGACACCACCGCCCAGAGGGACCATCCTTGCAGAGTCCTAGGTCTGTTGAGACCATCATGCCTTTCAGACTTACTGTTTGTACGAACACGTAAGTCCACACCTGTCGGTAAGAGTACCCATTTATTTATTCTTATGTTTTGTATGATGACTTCAGACAACTACATGGGATAATTATCCATTCACCTTCATTGATTTGAACTGTGCACTATATATCAGCTGGAGCAATCCATTAAGCTGTTTTGAGATTCAATATTTGGACTTTTATTGTTTCATCACCTAGACACCAGTGGTCAAGATATATGTCATTGACCTTCTATTTCAGCGCTGCACTTTTGTTATATAATTTGTTATTTACTTTGTTTGTTTGTGTGCTAGCCGCTCACGGTTCATTTTTTTCTGTTTGTATAGCGCAGTTGTTTTTCTTTCTATCCACGATCTTGGAGTTCAAATTACCCCAAATCTTGCTGACTTTTGTCACCTTAATATATACCCCTGCTTACATGTTTCAGGAACGAGGTGAAGGTATGGAACAAATTATGATTATTGCTAGCAGGAAACACACACAAACAAAGGGAATTTTATCACGTAATAAAACTTGTAAAAAAACATACCAAATTGTGCTGTCCAAAAACACTCCAAAGTCAGCTCCAAAAAAGGGTACAGGAGCTAACTTGGCTCGTTTCTGAAGCAGAGGGAAGCCCATTCAATTTAATGGTGTCACCACAAAAATGCGGCAAAAGAGGCACAAAAAAGTGTGAAAAAAACCCAATGGTCTGGCGCTGCTAGGTGTAAATGTGACCATATAAGGATAATTCTATGCAATAACTCCCCTTATTCCCTCGTGAAAATTGCCACATCCTCTAAGGCAAGGGTGTCAAACTCAATTTCATTGTGGGCCGCATCAGCATTATGATTGCCCTCAAAAGGGCCGGTTGTATCTGTAAGATTAGATGTCCAGTGCATCCCCTCCCCTTTACATCAGATGTCAAGAGCCACCCTACCATCAGAAGTTGAGTCCCCCACTCTCCCTTACATCATAGTGCACCCCCCTTTCCTTATGCTGCTGCTGGGAAGAAGCTGGATGCATTGCTTGAAAGACGAAAGTAGGGGTCTGTAGTAGGACCAGAGGACGGCTGGAGCTCTCCTGCAGCTGCAGGAGAGGTGCGAGGGCCACATGAAATAGCCTGGAGGGCCGGATTTGGCCCGCAGGCCTTGTGTTTAACACCTGTGCTATAAGGGTTTTATATCCCATTGTTATGCTATGATTCTTCTTGCATTTCTGGGGCATTATCCATGTAAAGTTACAGAAAATGGTGATGTGGGAGAATTGCATGGCAGGTAGTTAAATTGAGTTCTCTTAATGTGTCTCTCACAATTGTATATACTTTTGCAAACCCATTATACACCTTTTGAGGCTCTATAGGATGGAAATACTAAAATACCTTGGTGATATGATTCATATGATTTGGAAATGCACTATGTTCCACAAGTATTGGACAGCAGTTCTTAATACTTTGAACACTGTACAGGGGGTCCCTGAGTTACGAACATCCGAGTTGCTAACGACTCCTACTTATGAACTGGGTGTTAGTGAGGAGCTCAAAGAATCCTGCACTCCATCCTCAGCCATCCTTGCACATGAACGCTGAAAAAAAAAAAACGAATTACCTGCCTGTTCCTCTCCATACCCTGCTGTGTCCTGTGCCTGTATTGCGGCGATCCCGCACACCCGCAGCCATCTTCCTGGCCTGTTCCTTGCTGGAGTGAGCCATCCTGGCGTAAGGGGCCCCCTCGTCACCCTGCCTGCCCATCCACAGGCCTGGTACAGTCCAGTGGCCTGCCGGCCACTAAAACCACCCATGGCAGCCTGGTCCGGCTAGTGCGGCCTAGTGAAGCCTGCAGATCACTGCTCTTTCCATCTTTCCGATGTTCCGACTTACAAACAAATTCGACTTAAAGCGGGAGTTCACCCATTTAAAAAAAAAAAAAAATCTCCCCTTAGCTTCCTGCTCGTTCGGTCTAGGGGAATCGGCTATTTATATTAAAATATAAGCAGTACTTACCCGTTTTCGAGCTGCATCTTCTTCCGTCGCTTCCGGGTATGGGTCTTCGGGAGCGGGCGTTCCTTCTTGAGTGACAGCCTTCCGAGAGGCTTCCGACGGTCGCATCCGTCGCGTCACTCGTAGCCGAAAGAAGCCGAACGTCGGTGCGGCTCTATACTGCGCCTGCGCACCGACGTTCGGCTTCTTTCGGAAAATCGTGACGCGATGGATGCGACCGTCGGAAGCCTCTCGGAAACCTGTCAATCAAGAAGGAACGCCCATTCCCGAAGCCCATACCCGGAAGCGACGGAGAGGATGCGTCTCGTAAACGGGTAAGTACTGCACATATTTTAAAATAAATAGCCGATTCCCCTAGTAATAACGAGCAGGAATCTAAGGGGGAAAAGTGCCCTCTAAGGGTGAACCCCCGCTTTAAGAAC
This sequence comes from Rana temporaria, assembly GCF_905171775.1. Classification (NCBI taxonomy): domain Eukaryota; kingdom Metazoa; phylum Chordata; class Amphibia; order Anura; family Ranidae; genus Rana; species Rana temporaria. The sequence continues at coordinate 442,647,558 of NC_053490.1, forward strand.
AAACCTACATTCCCCATCTTGTTCGTAACCCGGGGACCCCCTGTACTTCAAACTACTATTCAGTAAGACCCAAAGCAATGTATATTAGGACTTTTAGATGATCTTCTGGTCCAGGAGTACATCAGAGAGGCCATCTCAAGGGCTTTGTTTCAAGCTTGTAAACTTTATATACAACATTTGCAATCAGATGAACCCTTGACTTACACAGAACAGGTAAGACACATGGGTAATACTTTTTAACTTGAATGCCTTATATTTCAACAGAGAGGCTGCCCTACTAAATTAGGGAAATTATGCGACAATCGTTAAGATTGTTTTAGACTTATGTCTTTAAGTTCTTGTAATGTAAAGAATTCCGTAATATACAGTAGATGGTTTTGCGCTTTGATCATGATTGTTGAGTTATACAAGGTTATTGCACATGTATAATGTATTGGAGACACTGTAATATGCTGTCTGTCTATTGTCTGTAACATCTACGTTTTTCAAATGGAAACTTGTATTTTGGATATATTGTATACTCAGACAAACTGTACCAATGTATGCCTACCCTGGAACTGCTCAATAAAATCTTTTTCTGATGTAAGAAGAAAAAAAAGCTGGACTAAAGTGTAACTGCAGCAAAATAATTTTTGATAGTGCTTTACAGAGTATATGAGTATATCAACAATTAAAGTCTAAAAAAGGTACCAAGCCTTGACACTGGTTTTTGGAGAAATGTGCCTTCACTTTCTTTCATGTTCAAATTCTAGTCCAATTGTGCATGGTAGCCAATCAGCTTCTAACTTGAGATTGTTCAATTAAAGTGGATGTAAACCCTCACATATACCCAGTGAAGTGAACAGCCTCAGATGATACACAAGGGATGAAACCAATCTCCCTACATAAGTTTTACATGTATATCTGCTGTCTTCAGCTTGCTTTATTCTTTAGAATTCTTACATTGGGTTTGAATTTTCACTTCCTCATTCAGCAGTAGCAATGTAGTCTTGGCTTACACTGGGAGACAGCTGATTGGAAAAAAAAGGCACCCCCCTTCACATTGGCCAAAGAATAAAGATACTTTCAGAGCTGTGCTGTGATAAGACAAGCTCTCTGCTTATCTATTTATAGCAACCTCCCTCAATAATTTTCAGCTGCTTTTATCTCCCATCTAGGATAACTTGTCAGAAGTTATCATGCTGATAACAGAAGAATAGAGCAGCATAAAGACACAGGACTTAGGGTTTTGAAGAGAGATAAGAAAACACTACAGATATACAGTATCCCACAAAAGTGAGTACAAACCTCACATTTTTGGAAATATTTTATTATATATTTTCATGTGACAACACTGAAGAAATTACACTTTGCTACAATGTAAAGTAGTGAGTGTACAGCTTGTATAACAGTGTAAATTTGCTGTCCCCTCAAAATAACTCAGCACACAACAATTAAACTCGGCAACACAGCACACAGGTGTACTCACTTTTGTTGCCAGCGGTTTAGACATTAATGGTTGTGTGTTAAGTTGATTTGAGGGGGCAGCAAATGTACACTGTTATATAAGCTGTACACTCACTACTTTACATTGTAGCAAAGTGTAATTTCTTCAGTGTTGTCACATAAAAAGATCTAATAAAATATTTACCAAAATGTGAGGGGTGTACTCACTTTTGTGAGATACTGCATGTGCCTAGGTCAAATTTCAAGAATCGGGTTTACATCCACTTTAAGCTTTAAAGGAGAAGTCCAGCCAAAGCTCATTTGGCTGGACTTCACCTTTGGATCACAGGAGTGCAATTAGTTTTGCACTCCTGTGACCCGTTTTCAGCAGAGAGTGGATTGAAGTCACAGAAATCAGCCCAGGCACCGCGTCATCCTGACAATGGGAGTTGGGATCCGCCAAGTTGGGACTGACTCCTGGCTCTGCCTCTCAACGAGCCACTGAAAGAGTCAGCAGCTCTCTGCTCTGGGAGCTGTGAGAACCGAGCCATCCGCGGTGTTCACTTGCTCGGTTCTCAGTGTAGAGGCATCGGGGGGACAGATGCAGCATCCACCTTGGTAACTATGAAACTAATGCTGGCCATACACTCTACGAAAAATCGTCTGAGCGAACTTTCGAAAAAACGAAAGTTCGGCCGTGAGCGCAAATGATATTGCCATCATGTAATGACCGATAAATCGTTCAGTGGACATAAATAAAAAAAATGTGGTTCGTTTTTTTTACATATACCTAATGCAGAAAGTTCAGACAGGAAACACATTAACCTTCCGATTTATCGTTTGTTCGGCAGAACATTTTCCAAAGTTATCCTTCGTTTCTTCGGCTCAAAAACGCCCCAACGATTATCAATTTTATGCCCATTAACTATTCAAAAAATGAACAAACTGTCTGAACGACCGAATTTCGGCTTATTTTTCGTATAGTGTATGGCCAGCATAAGAAAAAAATCCCTTACTTCTCTTTTAACAAAAAATAAATACAAGAAGCCAATTGGTTTCTATACAGAGCTGCACCAGATTTTGCACTCTCCATTTTTAGTAAATTAACCCCTATAGCATTGGAGAGCAGGGGCGGACTGACCATTGAGTCACTCGGGCACTGCCCGAGGGCCCCATGCCACTAGGGGGCCCCATCAGGGTTGCCAGGCTCAGTAAAACCAGGGACAGTATGTAAAAACTATGTTTTTTTACATCTGTCCCTGAAATGTCCGAAACCTACATGCTTTTGATGTGAAAATCCCGCGAATTTAGCTGCCCCGCCTCTGCACTGCCTCCTGGCGTGGTGGCCATCTGTAAGCCCGGGGCCCCATAATCTTCTATTGCCCGGGGGCCCCATGAGTTGTCAGTCCGCCCCTGTTGGAGAGACAAGACAATGGGGTACATTTAAAAAAGGCAAATGGACTGTTCCCTTTGCAGAGCAAGTTGCACTTTGTGTGGGAATTTTCCCTAGAGCATAGTGAATGGGGTGAAGTTCAGCTGACTTCTACCTCCCAATAAGTGGTCAAGTCCTTGGGAAAAAAGTGTCGGAACTCCAACCCAAGATCCACTCCCCCACCAAAAAAAAATAAAAAATGATATGCTCATATGCATAATTACTAAACCGCATGTTTTTTTGTTTTTTTTCGATCCACTGTACCTTAGTAATCCTTTATGTTACTGGCCCCTTCCTGTATATGGATTCATCTGGTAGTGTGCGGGTATTCCGTCACTTCCTCGATGCCGCAATGTCTCCTGTGAGCTTTTTTCATTGATGCCAGGAGAAAGAACTTTAAGCAAGTTCTTTCCAAATCCCACGATAACTCGCGGCAGACCTCCGCAATGTCTCCTGGGAACAATGACAAAAGCTCCCAGGAGACATTGCGGCATCAAGGAAGTGACGGAATGCCCGCACACTACTCGATGAATCCATATACAGGAAGCGGCCAGTAACATAAAGGATTACTAAGGTTCGCCTGCCCCTGACAGTGACTCGAGCTGGGCATCGCCGCTTAGTGAAGGATTGGCTCGGGTGGCTCGGCTGCTCTTGGCTGCTCTAGTCCTGCAAAGGGAACTGCGTTCCTGCTGTGAAAAAAGTGCAGGGACTCCGTTCCTACGCGTTCCCGCAGGACTTGAGCCCTGCTCCCAATCATGTTCAAGAAAAATTATGTTTTTTTAATTTCTTGCATGATTGGGTATTCATTCCAACCGCTAGGAGATTATTTTTTTCTGACCTGAAAGGTAATGTCATAATGTACTAGTATGCATCGCACCCAGTGCTGATTAACCATGTCAGCCCTGGAAGAATTGGCTGCTGAATGACCAGGCCATTTTTTTGCGATTTGGCACTGCGTTGCTTTAACTGACAATTGTGTGGTCATGCAACGCAATTGCACAATGCACTGATTAATGTGTAAATGACACAGGCAGGGAAGGAGTTAAACACTAGGGGGGCGATAAAGGGGTTAAGTGTGTCCTAGGGAGTGATTCTAACTGTGGGTGGCTCGGCTACAAGTGACACGACACTGATCACTGCTCCCGATGACAGGGAGCAGTAGACCACTGTCCTGTCACTAGGCAGAACAGGGAAATGCCTTTGTTTACATAGGCATCTCCTCGTTTTGCCTCTCCGTGACACGATCGTGCACCGCATGGCTTCTTAAAGGCGATGTATAGGTAAGTCCATTTGCCCACTGCTGCCATTCTGCCGACGTATAGCGGCGTGCAGCAGTCGACAAGTGGTTAAATACCACCAAAAGAAAGCTCTAGTTGAGTGAATAAAACGATAAAAACATAGGGCCAGATTCACAAAAGAGATACGACGGCGTATCTACTGATACGCCGTCGTATCTCTGTTTCTAACTATGCGGCTGATTCATAGAATCAGTTACGCATAGCTAGCCCTAAGATCCGACAGGTGTAATGGACTTACACTGTCGGATCTTAGGATGCAGTACCGCGGCCGCCGCTGGGGGGAGTTCTCGTCGTAAACCAGCATCGGGTATGCAAATTAGCACTTACGGAGATCCACAAAGCTTTTTCCCTTTGTTAAGTCGCCGTAAGTGTTAGTTTGCCGTCGCAAAGATAGGGTACCTTTTACAAAGTGTAAAGTTAGTACACCATGTTAAAAAATAAAAAAATTCCCGGCGCAACTCTTTTTTTCCCGACGCAACTTTTTTTTACCCGTCGCGATTCACAAAACCTTGGCGCATCGTAACTTCGCGCAAAGCACGTCGGGAAATTTGCATCGGGAGCATGCGCAGTACGTCCGGCGCGGGAGCTCGCCTAATTTAAATGGGACTCGCCCCATTTAATTTGGCCCGCCTTGCGCCGGCCGGATTTAGGATACACTGCCGCAAATTTCCAGGTAAGTGCTTTGTGGATCGGGCACTAACTTGGAAAAATTGCGGCGGTGTAACTTAAATCGGAAAAGTTAAGTTGCGTCCGGGCTACGTGAATCAGGCCCATAGTTTGGGTACAGTGTTGCATTATCTCTGAAATTTCGCCAGCACTGAAAACTGAAAATTGGCCTGGGCAAAAGGGGGTAAAAGTGCCTGGTATTGAAGTGGTTAGTGGTTAATGCTTTGCAGAAAATTCCATGTGGAGTAGAGGTTGGTCACATGACTTTGACAATTCCTATAACCAGTTTCCAAACAAGTTTTTGAAGCATACTGATGTACTTTATAAGTGTGCAGTGTTTTTTGTTTGTTTTTTCAGGCAGCAATACAGTCATATTAATGTTTTTATTAGACCCCTTATAACTTTCTTCCCCACATTGTAAAAAAAAAATTATGTTTATGTATCTGTTCTTTAGACTAATAAGATTTTGTCTTGAATATATTAATGTTCCTGTCACAAGGAAATTGGACAGAGCTGTTTGTCTCATCACGGCACAGTACATTTATAATCTTCCAGGCTATGTTTAGCATCTACTTTAATATTGATGCAGCTTTTTGGCATGAGGGAAGCAATGCACGATACACGGGCAGACGGTGAAATCAACAATAATGCCTGCGCTGGCCCGGGTGGCAATAAAGGAGTTAATCTCCCTGACCTAAATGTAAAGAGCATTTTTAAAGAAGCTCAAAATTGCTTTTTAATCCAGGCTCCCGAGGATTTCCTTTGTTGCCATCTGCTCTGCACACTGGGTATTCACTTCCAGAATTAGGTCTCTTTAAACGTCAGGAACATTGGTTGTGTTTGACCAGTACACCATAAAAGCCTACACATTGCATACCGAGTGCATGACTACTGTCACAGGGCATGTCCATTTATACATTACAGCTATCTTGGTTTTTCAAAATAAAAGTGACAGCATGCAAACAAATCATAAAATCTGAAAAATGTAATTCTGGAATGCACACTGTTCCCATGTATTTCCATACTGACAAGGGCAACATATATGTAAATGAAAATTTTATTCGCTAATACTTTCTTGAAAAAAAAAAAAAAAAATAGACGAAAGGAGGAAGAGGGAGACTGAGTTGTTAGAAGGCAGCCTGGTGACATATCATTGATTGACCAGAAGCAATTGGTTAAAATTAATATACAATTTGATCAATCAGATTTAATTTTACTGTAGTAAGTGAGTAAAGTCAAAAATAAAATATACATTTGGATTGGTTCATATAGTTTAGTTACACAGTGATAGGAATTCTTGGTTCTAGACGACCATCCTTTTTGGGTTGAATTCAGCAAACCACCGCAGCCCTTCGGTACCGTGAGACACTCAAGTGAACACATGGAACAGAAAGTGAATTTACCAAATGTCTGTCTTTACTGAGAAGGCATACAGCTTATATTGAATACAGATAAAAGGAAAAAAGGGGGGGTTGTTTAGTGACACGTGACAGGAACAAAACAAGTTCTGTTATCTATAAACAAATAGATGGAAACCAGGTCATTAAGTCATAAATATAAGCTAATTTCCGAAGACTCCATTCACACAGGGGCAACACAACTTCCAGCGCAACTTTGGGAGGCAACTTGGACACGACTTGAGTATGAATCACAGCGCGACATGAGGTAACTTATAAGGCAACTTCAAGTCACCTCCAGGACAGGAGGCTTTCTAGTGGCCAATCAAAAAAGAATCAGCTCTGTGGGAGGGAGGGGGAAGTGAGGGGTTTGCCTGAGAAATGTATGTTCTCTTCCTGTATTGTTGCTTCTGTTAAGACAGTGATCCGACTTCTGAGGCGACTTCCATTGAAATCAATGGGTACAAGTTGCCTACAAGTCGGATTGAAGTAGTACAGGAACCTTTTCTGAAGTCGGAGCGACTTCAGTAGTGTACATTAACATGGCTCCATTCACTTCAATTGCTTTTCTCAACAGCGCGACTTGGGGCGACTTCAAGTCGGATCCCAAGTCGTCCCTGTGTGAATGGGCTCTAAGGGTAAAACAGGATGTACAGAATTCAAAGGGTTTGACCATAAACAAACACAATAGGGGGTATGTTGTTTTACAACATTTCCATATACGCAAACCTTACAGCAATATGAGAATATACAGAGTTAAGGCAGGGAAATACATTTAAAATGGCGGGATTCCACAAAATGGAATCCTGATAGTTTATTTACTGGTATATTATTACACACAGTATCTATCTACCAGGTGTTAGGCTTGATACACATCTATACATGTTGCTTTTGAGGGTTTCTGCAGTGTTGTGCGTTCTGCTGGGTTTTTACCACAATTTTGCAGCGATTAGCGTTTTTATGCTTTTTTTTGGGGGGGGGGGGATTTGTTGTTGGGAAGATTTAAAAATACAAATTGTGGCAAAAATCTCTGTAAAAGCACGGTAAAAATGCAATACATGATGTTCTACAGCTTCTCCATTGAAGTCTATTGAACCAAAAAAAGCACCACTTTTCAAAAATGCAGAGGCACAAAAATACATTGATGTGGTAAAGTGTTCAGACCGGAATGAGGAGGGAGTGGATTTGAATGTTTGGCCGCTGATCGAGGATAACACCTACAGTCTCTAGGAGTACCTGGCCTGACCGGCCATCGGAGGTGTTGGGAGGATCAAAGGCCCTGGCTGGGTATTAGCCACAAGCTCTAAAGCTTCTGCAGCTGGTAAGCTTGCACTCTATGTGGTGGTGGATTCACATTGTCCCATAAAGTCACAAGAGACAGTCACCGTATTGCGTTGTTACAATCACTCACTTCTTTTTCCTTTGGAGGACTTTTCAGGACTGTTTATTTATTAGACATTTCTACATCATTTAATATTTTTTATTGTTTATATTTTTTATTTTTCAGACTTTATTTAAACTTTATTTATTCACTTGCGCTTTTTTGGTTTCATATGCCATTTTCAATTTTTATCTACATATATGGTTCGTGAGCACAGCTCTTTATGTTTATTTATTGTATTTGTGTGTATTTTACTTTGAGTTGCAGCTTTTGTGGCGGGTTAACAGCGCAGTTTTTTTCTTTATTTTATTGATGTGACTGTTCTATAGGAACCTATGTTAAAAAAATGGCCTGCGTTTCTGCAAAAAGCATGAGAAAACACATTGGTGTGAATGGAACCTAAAGCTGGCCATAGATGGGTGGATAAACGTATGGTTCAGCAAGCAATGAGAGAAATTCCATCCATCTATGACTGTTCTCGCTCAAAGTTGATCTAATGATTGGCTTCTCTTGAATAGGAATGTTGGAAAATTTTCCTTCGATCATCGCGCAAGAGTTTTCGTTTTTAGAATACAATAGCACAGCGGGGAGGATTCCTCCGTCCACCATGAATGTGTGATGGGGAACCCATAGGTTTATTTTTAATTTTTTTGATTAGCCCTGGCTGTTAAAAAAAATAAAACATCCATCTATGACTGGCTTTAGCGTCTAGTCTCTAACTTGCACAAAAGAATAAAAATGAATAGCTATGCATGGCAGGTGCACTGTTCATTGTGCTATCTCTGCCCAACTGTTTTGTCTCACTTTATATGTCTGTCATTAAATGTCTGTCAATCAGTCTTTCAATCTAGCCGTATAATGACTTGACCTTTGCCTGCTATCTATACCCAGTTTCACAAAGTTTATCTACCCAAAATTGTAAAGGAAAAACTATGTTTATGCCATATTAATTCAAACAATATAAATCACCTAAATTACCATATTGTAATCAGTTGAACTGCATGTAACCTTCTTCGCTCAGACAATACTCAGTGCTCTAAAAGTATAAAAGTCAGTTAGGGTATCGACTGATTAATGTTGTCAGTAAAAATTATCTTACTATCCTAACAACTGTCTATTCTCTCAAGAAGAAGACTTCTCAACGGCCATCATCCATTACAACTGCACCTAGCAAAAGCACAAACAAAAGGAGGCAATTATTTACGTTAGCCCAACCTAAGAGTGGTCTTAAAGGAGTTGTAAAAGCAGAAGTTTTTTTTTATCTTAATGCATTCTATGAATTAAGATAAAAAGCCTTCTGTGTGTAGAAGCCCCATATCTGCCCAGCGATGTCCACAAATCCCTCTGCTATCCAGGATTATCCCGGTGGCAGCAGTATGGATATTTTTAAAAGACTCTTGGATGTGCATCTTAAAGAGCACAATATACAGGGATATGAGAAATAATTATAGACACTGATACAGGTACACATACACAGGTTGAACTAGATAGACTATTGCCTTTATTCAAACTTACCTACTATGTAACTATGTAAATCAAGGGAGAAAGGGGGCGGGCCTCCACTTTAAACCTGTCTCCAGTGTGCTTAGTGATGCTCGATATCGACAGAAAATAATTCTTCCATAATTTATGTCAATAAGAGTCTATGGATGGCAATGGGGGACCCCGCACACACAAAAAAAATATATACTACACAGGGTTCTCCCTAAAGATACATACCTGACCCTTATTCTTGATGATGGTTTTCTAGGGATTTTAAGGGGGGACCCCATGCAAAAAACAAGAAACTAAGTGATGGGTCCCCCTAAAATGTGTTTGGACTGAAACCTTTAGGGCAGGACTGATACTAGTCAGTGGGAAAGGAACTTCAGTTTTTAGGAAGAACATATTGATTGACATTTTGGGGCAGCTAACGTAAATTGTGGGTGTATTTCCATGCCAGGTAGAGACAGCTGCAGCATACAGCCACCTATAGTAGTGAATGGCTGTACGTTTGCTTTGTGGATATATGCTGTGCTTGTGTAAACTTGTACATGTGCACACGTGTGAGTTTATGCACGTATGATGTGTAGCACTACCCCCGTAGGAGCTGCTGGTTAGTTTTGGGCCTGCACGTTACCTCAACATTCGTTGTCTAGGGGAAGAAAGTCTGAAAGAAAGTCAAATGTCCACACAAGATGTAAAACCTCTAACTGTAAGGTTTTATTCTTTTGCTCAAAACTTGTGAAGAAGGTAGAAGGATGAAGGGGGAAGGGAAGGTTCAGGTACACGGTACAGATCACTGGGGGAAAACCCCTAATCTCCAAAGTCATTCACCACTCCCTCTTGAGTGGGTATTGCTCACCCGGATAGACCCCTCTCATCTGGCCTAGCAGCCGGAGTGTTGCATGAATCAGTTCGATAACAGTCTCTGCCACAGACTGATTGAGAACAAATTGAATAGTCCGGAATCCTCTTCCACAGGATGTATTACCCGAACTTCCAGCCATACAGTTTAAGAGCCTTTAAGGCGACCAGGCGAACTGTAGGACAACTTGAGTTGTGGATCCCTCCTTAATAAGGTCACCAGGCCTATCCCGAGACATAAGCCTTCTGCTTGGTCTACTCCAGGGCAGGTCCTCCCCCGGTTACCTTCATTAAGTGTAGCTTCCTTCGCTTAGATGGACAGCTTGGGATCCCTCTTTATTCGTAGGCCCCAGTCAGCACAACTGGGCCTACTAGTAGAGATGCAGCCTCGGGCCAACGTGGTCCCAGGGCTGGAAATCACACAACACATACCTCGTGGCAGGAGGGCCACAAGGCAAAAGGGCCCAAAATATGGCGTCTGCCCCCTAAGTATCCCTTCCCGGCATGCACAGCGGGGCACCACTCCCACTGAGGAAAGACACCCAATGATCTATGGCCTGCCCGTGTTCCAACACTGGCCTGTGGGGGTATCGCCACCCACAGGCAACAGTGGGAATATTCTATCAGGAACAGCCATTGACAGAACAGAGGCTAATTTAGAACAAATCATCACAGTCTAAGCCATATTATCGGCTCTAACACCCACTAAATTTAACATAGCGCCCAGTCATAGCGCTACAGATGTATTGTGATGGAAGTACTAAAATTCCTATTTTGTGTTAAGCTAATTCTTTTATTAGAACCACTGAAATGTTTTTCTTATATTCTTTTATTTCTTTTATATTCCTTTATTTCTTTATCTATATAAGAGATATACATATGCATGTGCATGTGTGAAGATATATACATTCCAAGTGTTATATTCCTTAAGAGGTTATGTCAAATATAATGTTTTAAAAGTTACAACTTGAAATGGAGGACTAAAATTAAAAGCAGATGTCATCCCCTCCTCACTCAAATCTCCGTATGAGCTTATATGGGTTTGAAGAGAAAACCCCTGCAAAATTTACAAATGGGCCCCTGTACATGGACATTCCACAATGAACGTTACACGAGGCTGTTTTGTGCCATGAGGAGCTCCATACCATATATAGACTTGCAAGGAGAACGTGTGCAGTACAGACGTCACAGGGGCGTGTAATAAGGGACTGAACTATATGAAACTGACCAATGTGTATGCTTATGTTTGTGATGTCATGTTGTTAATAAAGGGAGCGGCACGGGCTCCACCCCTTCCTCTTTGGCACTGGGACTCAAGACTGTGTCAATTCTTGCTCTCACAATTTGACCCAGCACGCAGAACAGGCTTCCCTGATTTGAGTCAGGGCCTCATCCTCATCAGTATACCCATTAATAGTTAGCGTACAGCCATTCATTTCTATGGGCAGCTGTAGCTGCACCTGTCTCTGCTGGGTGTAGGAATTTTGCCCACAATTTATGCCAGATGCCCCAAAGCATCCATGTGCAGGAGGCCCAACTGAGTGGACCTTACTTGGATTACCATAATGTCAGTGTAGCCTCATGTCCCTAGAGTTTGCCAGATATTTGTAGTGAAGTCATTGTTTATCTTCTGTTCTGTTTAATAATATAAGATTTGATCATATGTTGTAAATTGTTATGTATATCTCAAATATCTGCTTTCCCTGCTAGAACTTCGCTAGACCTCTTTAGTCCCTAGAATCTCAGCATGTATAACCAGTACAGAGAGTATTTTGCTTCACTTTACTTTCCTATAACTTGGAAGATGTGAAAAACAATAATGTAACAACCTCAAGGACAATAGTTAGATGGTAATTTAAAGTGATATTAAGGCCTAGATTCAGGTACGGCCGATCTACGTTGCGCGGGCGTAGCGTACCGTATTTACGCTACGCCGCCGCAACTTAGAGAGGCAAGTTACGGCGGCGTAGCGTAAATGGGCCGGCGTAACCGCGCGTAATTCAAAGTAGGCTGTAGGGGGCGTGTTGTATTTAAATGAGGCTTGACCCCATGTAGATGCATGGCCGAACGAACGGTGCATGCGCGCGCATGCTCAGTATCACGTCGTATTTACGCCCAAAGATATGTCGGCTCAATGCCTGTGACGTGAACGTAATTTACGCACAGCCCTATTCTCGTACGACTTACGCAAACGACGTAAAAAGATAGGCCTGTTCCGACGTCCATACCTTGCATGGGATGCGCCACCTAGGGAGCAACTTTATCTTTACGCCGGCGTATCTCTAACGTAAACGGCGTAACTAATTGCGACGGGCGCACGTACGTTCGTGAATCGGCGTATCTAGTCATTTGCACATTCTACGCCGAACTCAAGGGAAGCGCCACCTAACGGCCAGCATAAATATTGCACCCTAAGATACGACAACGTAGGAGATTTATCTTGCTCGTATCTTAGCCTAATTTAAGCGTATCTGGTTTCCAGAATACGCTTAAATTTAGGACGGCGTAGATTCAGAGTTACGTCGGCGTATCTACTGATACACTGGCGTGAAGCTACCTAAATCTGGCTATAAACCTTCAGTTCTCTTCAGCACTTTCAGCAGAGGATTTAATCATTACTGAGTATTCGGCTTATCTTTTAATCCTTGTCTATGTTCCGTTTAGGCTGGTGCTGTTACAGCTGCGCCAACTTTCCTGTTACAGGGTGGCTCCTTTCTTGTGCAGCATCCTGTGGAGCCACCCTTGCTATCACAGACTAGAATTGTGTCCCCCTACACTGTATGCATCAATAGAAACAGGCAGTTCCATAACCTAGAATTCCAAGGCACTCCCCTCACTCTTCCTCTTCTTCCCTTCTCCAAACTAAGGTTGGGTACACACTATTGCGAATTGGATGCAGTTTTCCCCTCATCCAATTAGCTTGACAGGAGAGTGTAACTGGTTCGCAAGGAAGGCAGTTCAGCAGACGAGTCCTGTGCATCTTTGGCTCAGTTTCAGGTCCGAATTCAGCCAAAAATTCTAACCTAATTCGGACCTGAAGCGGTGAACGAAGACGCACCTGACCCTTTGCTGAGCCCCACGGACGCACATAGTGTGAACTCAGCCTAACTGATTGACTGAAGACTGCCCACTGTTACCCCTTTCTTGTAAAAAAACAGAAGTTCAGGGAAGCAGCACTGAGGGAGCAGGAGCCAGCAGCATTAAAAGTTCTAAACTGAAAATGCTTGGGTAAGAATTTTAGGAAATGAATTACGGATTGTCTAAACCAGGGGTCTCCAAACTTTCGGGAAAAAAGGCCCAGTTTTTGGTCCTTCAGGCATTATAGGGGTCGGACTGTGGTCACTGGGCGCAGAAAAGGTCCTGATGTCAGTGTGAAAAAACAATGCCCCATCTTTGGTGTCAATGCAAGGGATTGTGCCCCATTGTTGGTGTCATTGGGCGGAATAGTGCCCCATTATTGGTGTCATTGAGTGCCATTATTGGTGACATATGGTGGTATTGGGTCCCATCGTTGGTGTCATTGGGCCCCATTGTTGGTGCCAATAGGAGGAACTGGGGCCCCATCGTTGGTGTCACTTGGAGACATTTGACCCCATCATTGGTGTCATTGAGAGGAATTATGCCCCACTGTTAGTATCAGTGGATTAAATAGTGATCAAAGGGCCGGAAAAAAGCAAGCAAAGGGCCACATCCGACCCCGGGCCGCAGTTTGGAGACCACTGGTTTAAACCAAAGTGCCTGAAAATGCCTCTCTGTAGTGAGTAATACAATCTGGATGCCTCTGATTGGGATGTTGGGGGATGCAGGGTTGGCCTAATCATTGACTTTCTGAAAAGTCATGATTGTACATAGGTTTCCAGGAAGCAGTTCAGTCGTATTCCTACATGACAGGGGAACATGTAGGCACCCGATGGATGGTGGCTGTTTTCATACTGATTTATATTACAGTTAGGTCTTCTTTGATGTGATTGCCACTGATTCCATCTGAAACATAAAAATAAATCTCAACTTTTCCTTTAGCTGAATCTAATGTCACGTCAGGCCTAGAATCTCTTTTGATCCAAGGATTGTTCCTTGTAAGCGTGAAATGTTCCCTCTATTATGTGACAGAGGGGAGGATCGAGCTGTGAGCTATTTTCAGAAGAGCTCCGTTAGCCGTATATAATTTACAGATTCACAGAACAACGTCTAAATTTCCCTCCCAACTGGAACGGCCTGTACCAATCTCAGGACATTGACACCAGAGCAACGCACATGATTCATATGTTCAGATGAGATGATGTGCAAGGCGATGCTTGCTTTTTTTTTTTTCTCTAGGCTACAAAAAACGTCAGGAAATGAGCCCAAAATAACTTGAACACCATAATCACTAGTTTCAGCAGCACGATCTCTGGATGCTTTCCTCAAGACTCCCCAGCAAAGCATACACTGTGCTTCTTCTATGTTGCTGATAAGAATGGCTGTACTATGCTAAAATTTCTGCAAGTAATGTGACCGATTTCAACATTGGTTACAATAACTGAATAAACCAAACAATGCATAGGTTGTAAGCAGAGCTTTTTTTCTCAGATAGGTGCAGGAACTCAACCACGACCCCGTTCAGATTTCACAAACAGTAGTTGGGTCTTAAAGGGGCATTAAATACCAGGATTGCATTACATACAGAGTGCAGAGTTCAGGGGGGTTACACACAGAGTGCAGAGCTGTCACTTGTAAACACAGAAACCAGACTTCTGTGTTTACAAGTGATTGTGGTTAGCAGGCACCAAAGGGTCTGAGCCAAAGGTGGTGGAACTGAGTTCCCCCAAGTTCCCCCTGAAAAAAAGCCCTGTTTGTAAGGCAGTGAATGTACCAGAAATGCAAAAGTCCCAGTTTATGGGTCATTTACAATTGTTCCTCTTCCCCATAGTCTTCTATAAAAAAAAGTGTGACAATATGCTCACCTCATCTCTGATTATCAGCTTAAAGCGGAGGTTCACCCGGAAATGAAAATTTTTAACCTTAGATTCATGCTCATTTTGTGAAGGAGAATCGGCTAGTTTTTTTTAAAATCAAAGCAGTACTTACCGTTTTAGGGAGCGATCTTCTCCGCCGCTTCCGGGTATGGGCTGCGGGACTGGGCGTTCCTACTTTGATTGACAGTCTTCCGACAGGCTTCCGACGGTCGCATCCATCGCGTCACGATTTTCCGAAAGTAGCCGAACGTCGGTGCGCAGGCGCCGTATAGAGCCGCACCGACGTTCGGCTTCTTTCGGCTACTCGTGACGTGATGAATGCGACCGCCGGAAGCCTGTCGGAAGCCTGTCAATCAAATAGGAATGCCCAGTCCCGAAGACCCATACCCGGAAGTGGCGGAGAAGATCGCTCTCTAAAACGGTAAGTACAGCTTTGATTTTAAAAAAAACAGCCGATTCCCCTAGACAAAATGAGCATCAATTAAGGTTAAACATTTTTTTAGGGTGAACTCCCGCTTTAAAGAGGAGTTCCAGTCTGTAAAAAAATTTTTTTTAAAGTCAGCAGCTACAAATGCTGTAGCTGCTGACTTTTAATATAAAGACACTTACCTTTTCTGAAATCCAGAGCTGTCAGCTCGTCACCCCTAGCCGATTCGTCAATTGGCTTTGAGTGCAGGTGCCGAAAACTATAGTAAGTGTAGCGCCCTGCTCCCAATGACTGGGGCGCTATTCTAAATTTAGAGGGTGTCTGAGCCAATAGTGGGCTCAGACTTTGTTGAATTCCATTGAAATTAGCCTCTGTTCTGGCTATGGTTGTGCTTGATAGGATTTTCCCCTGTTGCCTGTAGGTGGCGTTACCGCCTCAGGCCCATGTTGGAACACAAGCAAATCATGGTGTGTTAGGCCCCATGCACACGAGACGCTGCTAAACTCGAGTTCAGAGGCATTTGGGCATTTTTTTCAACTGCCCCTGAACACATTTAATGTTATCCTATGTGTCCATGCACACAATCACGTTTTTTGGCGTTTCAAAGCAGTTGGGTTTAGGGCCGTTTTTCCAAACCCAAAATTTTGGGTTCAGATGCTTTCAGCTTTTGCGTTTTAGACGCAAATCGCGGCAAATCGCGGCAAAACGCGGTACCGGCGTTTTGCTGCGATTTAGTTTATAGGCGTTTTTAAAGGTGACCTATTTTTTTACATTAGAAATCTCAAAAATGATGGCAAATGATGAAAAACCATTAAAAAAAACATAAAAAATGTAATTGCTTGCATTGCATTGTGGACAATCCACAACTTGTGGCAGGTGACGTGGCCAGTGGACAATCCACAACTTGTGGCAGGTGACATGGCCAGGTGACGTGGCAAGTGGACAACCCACAACTTGTTGTAGGTGACGTGGCCAGGTGATGTGGCAGGTGACGTGGCCAGGTCACGTGGCCAGTGGACAATCCACAACTTGTGGCAGGTAACATGGCCAGGTGACGTGGCAAGTGTACAATCCACAACTTGTGGTAGGTGACGTGGCCAGGTGACGTGGCAGGTGATGTGGCCAGGTGACGTGGCAGGTGACGTAGCCAGGTGACATGGCAAGTGGACAATCCACAACTTGTGGCAAGTAACGTGGCCAGGTGACATGGCAGGTGACGTGGCTTGGTGACGTGGCCAGTGGACAATCCACAACTTGTGGCAGGTGACGTGGCCAGTTGACGTGGCAGGTGACGTGGCCAGTGGACAATCCACAACTTGTGGCAGGTGACGTGGCCAGGTGATGTGGCAGGTGACGTGGCCAGGTGACATGGCAAGTGGACAATCCACAACTTGCGGCAGGTGACGTGGCCAGGTGACGTGGCCAGTGGACAATCCACAACTTGTGGCAGGTGGGGTGGCCAGGTGACATGGCAGATGACGTGGCAAGTGGACAATACACAACTTGAGGCAGGTGACGTGGCAAGTGGACAATCCACAACTTGTTGTAGGTGACGTGGCCAGGTGATGTGGCAGGTGACGTGGCCAGGTGCCGTGGCCAGTGGACAATCCACAACTTGTGGCAGGTGGCGTGGCCAGGTGACGTGGCAAGTGGACAATTCACAACTTGGCAGGTGACGTGGCCAGTTGATGTGGCAGGTGACGTGGCTAGTGGACAATCCACAACTTGTGGCAGGTGACGTGGCCAGGTGACGTGGCAGGTGATGTTGCCAGGTGACGTGGCAGGTGACGTGGCCAGGTGACATGGCAGGTGGACAATCCACAACTTGTGGCAGGTGACGTGGCCAGGTGACATGGCAGGTGACGTGGCAGGTGGCGTGGCCAGTGGACAATCCACAACTTGTGGCAGGTGGCGTGGCCAGGTGACGTGGCAAGTGGACAATCCACAACTTGTGGCAGGTGATGTGGCCAGGTGACGTGGCAGGTGGCGTGGCAAGTGGACAATCCACAACTTGTGGCAGGTGGCCTGGCCAGGTGACGTGGCAAGTGGACAATTCACAACTTGGCAGGTGACGTGGCCAGTTGATGTGGCAGGTGACGTGGCCAGTGGACAATCCACAACTTGTGGCAGGTGACGTGGCCAGGTGACGTGGCAGGTGATGTGGCCAGGTGACGTGGCAGGTGACGTGGCCAGGTGACATGGCAGGTGGACAATCCACAACTTGTGGCAGGTGACGTGGCCAGGTGACATGGCAGGTGGCGTGGCCAGTGGACAATCCACAACTTGTGGCAGGTGGCGTGGCCAGGTGACGTGGCAAGTGGACAATCCACAACTTGTGGCAGGTGACTTGGCCAGGTGACATGGCAGGTGACGTGGCAGGTGGCGTGGCCAGTGGACAATCCACAACTTGTGGCAGGTGGCGTGGCCAGGTGACGTGGCAAGTGGACAATTCACAACTTGGCAGGTGACGTGGCCAGTTGATGTGGCAGGTGACGTGGCCAGTGGACAATCCACAACTTGTGGCAGGTGACGTGGCCAGTTGACGTGGCAGGTGGCGTGGCCAGTGGACAATCCACAACTTGTGGCAGGTGATGTGGCCAGGTGACATGGCAGTCGACGTGGCCAGGTGACGTGGCCAGTGGACAATCCACAACTTGTGGCAGGTGACGTGGCCAGGTGACGTGGCAGGTGACGTGGCCAGGTGACATGGCAGGTGACGTGGCCAGGTGACGTGGCCAGTGGACAATCCACAACTTGTGGCAGGTGACGTGGCCAGTTGACGTGGCAGGTGACGTGGCCAGTGGACAATCCACAACTTGTGGCAGGTGACGTGGCCAGGTGATGTGGCAGGTGACGTGGCCAGGTGACATGGCAAGTGGACAATCCACAACTTGCGGCAGGTGACGTGGCCAGGTGACGTGGCCAGTGGACAATCCACAACTTGTGGCAGGTGGGGTGGCCAGGTGACATGGCAGATGACGTGGCAAGTGGACAATACACAACTTGAGGCAGGTGACGTGGCCAGGTGATGTGGCAGGTGACGTGGCCAGTGGACAATCCACAACTTGTGGCAGGTGACGTGGCCAGTTGACGTGGCAGGTGGCGTGGCCAGTGGACAATCCACAACTTGTGGCAGGTGACGTGGCCAGGTGACGTGGCAGGTGACGTAGCCAGGTGACATGGCCAGTGGACAAACCACAGCTTGTGGCAGGTGGCGTGGCCAGGTGACGTGGCAAGTGGACAATTCACAACTTGGCAGGTGACGTGGCCAGTTGATGTGGCAGGTGACGTGGCCAGTGGACAATCCACAACTTGTGGCAGGTGACGTGGCCAGGTGACGTGGCAGGTGATGTGGCCAGGTGACGTGGCCAGGTGACATGTCAAGTGGACAATCCACAACTTGTGGCAGGTGACGTGGCCAGGTGACATGGCAGGTGACGTGGCAGGTGGCGTGGCCAGTGGACAATCCACAACTTGTGGCAGGTGACGTGGCCAGGTGACGTGGCAGGTGACATAGCCAGGTGACGTTGCCAGTGGACAATCCACAACTTGTGGCAGGTGACGTGGCCAGGTGACGTGGCAGGTGACGTGGCCAGGTGACGTGGCAGGTGACGTGGCCAGGTGACGTGGCAAGTGACACGCTAAATACACGTACACTGCTGCTCTCTCAGCTGCTCTGGTCTCACAAAATAGCTGAAATGGTTAAATAATATTGTTTTTTGAGCTTAGGGAGGGTCTTGTGATGTTTCTTAACCAAATGCTTATAAACGCAAACGCGGTAAAACGCGGTAAATCGCGGTAAAACGCCGCGAAATTCGCGGCAAAAACGCGCGTTTTAAACGCCGGTTTTGGCGTTTGAAAACTTGTGTTTAGATGAGTTTGCATTTGCTTCTCGTGTGCATGGGGCCTAAAGTGACCCTTCTCAGCAGCAGCCCAGTGGGAGTGGTGCCCCGCTGTGCATGCTGGGAAGGGGTACTTAAGGGGCAGACGTTTTTTGGGGTACTTCACCTCGTGGCCCTCCTGGTGCGAGGCACGTATGTGATCTCGACCTCGGGACCATGTTGGCCTGAGGTCGCATCTTCATAGAGTAGGCCCAGTTATGCTGGCTGGGGCCTACGATTCAAAAGGGGATCCCAATCTGTCCATCCAAGTGGGGGAAGCTGCTTAATGAAGTGTAGCGCTACCCCCGGAGGAGCCGCTGATTAGATTTGGGATCGGTGTGTTTAAGTTACATCTATACTGTGTCTAGGGGTGATGGTGGTGCTGAGAGCAATGATAGAATGTCCAGGACCATTGATTGCCTTTTCAAATGCTTTATTTTCCTGGTCAAACACGACCAACATGTAACTTGAGGTAGACAGGATAGGTTGGTGAAGGAAGAGCAACTTCACAGTATCAGTCTATGGATAGTAAAGGCAGTCCTGCCCTTTAGCAATGGTATTTATATGCGTCGCCACTCCAGCCAGAGTGGGTGAAGTGCCCCTGGACAGACCTCTCTCACAGGCCTGGCAGCCAGAGCGCCACTTAAAGCTTCTGGGAAAGGAAACAAGTCTCTGCCACAGACTTGGCTCTGAATTAGATCTGGATGTCCAGATGAGACCTCTGCCACAGGCCTAGTGCTTGGAAGTTAGGACGGTAGAGCAAATCCTCCCAGTATGTCTTTGGGGTCACCGACTGACAGCTTGAATGTGACCTGTCAGTGTCCGGTGCCCAGATCCCCGGAGATTCGTTCAAGCCCTGTTGGATCACCTGCCTCCGGGTTCTCCTCAGACCGATCCCCCACCGAACAGCACCCAGCTTGGGATCTTCTCAATAGAAGTGAAGACCAAGTAAGTCACTGGGGCCCCTTTGCAGCATACGTTGCTCCAGGCTATGAGAGCCCAGAGTCAGGAACTCCGCGTAGCATGTGGCCCGGCCAGGTAGGCCATAGTGGTGGGGCCCGTGACGTGCGCACACCCTAAAGGTGGGTGCCGCACCCGGTACCAGGAACCCGTGAAGAACCCCGAACAACGGCCTCCGCCACAGACATACCCCTCCCCAGCATGCTACTCCCCAGAAAACTCCTCCAATTGGCTGCTGGGAAGAAGCGGCTCCACCTGGACCCCTCTGGCGCCATCTGCCGCCCAGAGATGAGACTGCATCTCTGGGGCACAGACTGACCCACAGGACAAATCCAGATTTGGCCACAGCCAAATTTGTCAAATCACAGAATGAGAGCAACATAACTCTCTCATTCTCCCACTAAATTTGAATATAGCACCTGTACGAAAGTACACAGGCGCTACAGAAGGAAATCAGGGGAGGACCTGCCCTGGAGGAGACCAAGCAAGGCAAGCTAATGTCTCAGGATAGGCCTGGTGACTTTGTTATTTAGGGATCCACAGCTCTACTTGTCTTACAGTTCACCGGATCAGCTTAAAGGCTCTTTACTGTAAGGCTGGAAGTTCGGGACTTAAATCCTGTGGCAGAGGATTCCTGGCTATCCATGATCATTCTCGGATGGTCTGTGGCAGAGACTGTTTTCATACTGGTTCATGCATTATCCCGGCTGCTAGGCCACGTTAGAGGGGTATATCCGGCTGAGCAATACCCACTCAAGAGGGAGTGGTGACTGACTGATTGAAACCTTAGATATTTTTGTGCATTTTGTACCGCGTACCTGAACCTTCCCCTTCTCTCTATACTCTCCACTTTCTTCACAAGATTTATGCAGCAAAAATAAAACCAAACAGTTGAAGGTTTTACATCTTGTGTGGACATTGCAATTTCTATAGACTTTCTTCCCCTGACAACGAACTTAGAGGTAACGTGAAAAACCCAACTCTAAACAAGCAGCTCCTCCGGGGGTAGTGCTACATAAGGGAAACAGGAAGTGAAGTCTTGTGAAGACCTCTGTGTGTCCCAGAATGCATTGGGGGGGGGAGAAGAGGCCAGAAATTACATAGATCACTGGGCGACGATCTTGCCAGAAAGTCGGAGCGGGTACCTGTCAAAACCAGATACCCACTCCCCCCTCGCCCTCCTAAAATGTGGAAAATGTGGCAGAGGAGTGGAGCTTCCCTCTTTAAAACGGAACTTCACTTCTCCCATTCAACATTTTCAATCTATATGCTGCTAGCATTAGTAAATAGATATCAAAGTATATAATATTTATGTGTTTTTGTTGTTAATAACATTTTTCACAAAGAATAAAGAAATTCCAAGTGGTATTACAAACATTGCGGATTGTTACGATCAAGCATCAGGCTTGAAGTCCAGTTGCTATAGCAGTTGCAGGACTACCACCGACCGGTATACACGGGCAGTCACCCTGGCAAATGACACAGGCTCACCTGGGGTGCGGAGTCTAAGTACTAACTGGTGTTCACCAGAGATTCCTCATGGTAGAGATGTTTTTAGCTGCGTGCTAGTACCAGGCCACGGTCCTCAGGGTTGCCCCACAAGGGTGTGAGCAAGCCGAGGTCCAGTAGCGTATGAGCAGATATGGATAAAACAGCAACATGGTCTGAAAACAAGCCAAAAGGTTGGTCATAAGTAGTTGCAGTTTGGGAATGGCAGTAGAGTAGTCGATGAACAAGCCAAGGGTCGATCACGAGTGGTAGCAAAATACAGACGGCAACGGGGAAGACAATCACAAGGCACTGGCTGAGAAGGCACAAATAACATGGCAAAGAGGAAGTGCAGAGACATGGCTTATATAGGAAGTTCATGGGAGGAGCAAGGAGTTCAAGGTTCAACAGCAATCAAGACACAAGGCAGGGTTGTCCAATGGATCAGGCAGGGAGCTGTCCAGCATCCCAGAAAGCTCAGTAGGAAGAGTCAATGCCGGTCACAGAAGAGGTCTTAGGTTCAAGCCCAGGTCCTAACATGGATGCTCCATTAGACAGAGTACATATGAATAATGTCATAATTTCCAAAGAAGGAGAAAATTAAAGACGTGTAACATTAAACTTCACATTTATAAAAAGCTGTGCCAAGGAGATGCGTTTTAAACTTTTTTTTTTTTTTTTTTTTTTACATTTCTTCAGTTACATCCTGCTTTCCATGCCCAGGTAAATGATGCCATACATCCCAGGATTCTTCAGGAGGGGAGGAGGGGTTTTATCAGCTAAACACACTCTCTTGATTGCATGCCTGAGCTAGGGGAAGGGGGATTCCTGGAAGCAAATGCTACATGAATTATCTGCCCTTACTCAAGATTGCCAAAAATGCTAGGGTTGTGTTTCAAAGTGATTCAAAATAAAGTACGAAGACATTGATGGATGGGTGAGCTTGCTTTGAAGAATAAAAATGAATCAAGTAATGATTTTTGGTTTGTGGTGCTCAGATGCAGTGTAGTTTCACTTTAACTTTTTTTATTTTTTATTTCATGGAAATGTGTACTTTGGTAAAATGGAGACTGACCTTTCTTACCTTTCCTTCTCAGGCCCCGTACACACGTCATAGGAACTCGACGGGCAAAACTCATCGTTTTGCTCGTCGAGTTCTGTGTGAAGCCGCCGAGGATCTTGGCGAGCCAACTTTCCTCATTGACTAACGAGGAAATAGAGAACATGTTCTCTATTTGGCTCGACGAGGAACTCGTCGGCTTCCTCGGCCGAAAGTGTACACACGGCCGGGTTTCTCGGCAGAATTCAGCTCCGATCGAGTTTCTGGCTGAATTCTGCCGAGAAACTCGGTCGTGTGTACGGGGCCTAAGAATGTCACATACCTGGCTCCATGCTAAAGAGGACCTTTCAGCAAAAACTCAAAGCAGAGCTAAAGGCAAAACTTTTCATTTTTATTTTGGAAAGGGTAAGGGAGGGATATGATCACTGT
The DNA here is from genome assembly GCF_905171775.1 of Rana temporaria. Classification (NCBI taxonomy): domain Eukaryota; kingdom Metazoa; phylum Chordata; class Amphibia; order Anura; family Ranidae; genus Rana; species Rana temporaria. The sequence continues at coordinate 442,670,703 of NC_053490.1, forward strand.
CAGGTTTCTCTTCTTCTGTGTCCTATTAGGTAGATTTCCCTGTCCTATAGCTAAAAGAGGAAGTTAAAGGAAAATGGGCCAGAGCTTTTTTGGCCATACTTCTCTTCTGGGTCACAGGAGTGGACATACTTTTACTCTCCTCTCCTGTGACCCAGAATTGACTAATAGCAGGCTATACCCCACTCTCAGCTGTAATCACAGAGCGACTCGAGGCTTTGGAGAGATGCTGACCATATTGTCGGGATTCACCCAGATATCTGATTGACAGTGCACGGCTGAGAGCTGAAGCCAACTGCTCACACCGCCTCTCCAGCCTGGCACTCCAGTAAGCACTGGAGGCGCAGAGTAGAGAGTGGTAACTGACAGTCACTGTCCTTAGCTCTGAGCAGACTGAGAGCTGAGCAAGCAGCAGACATGTGATCATGTAGTTCTTGGGGTTAAAGTTGACTTAGGACAGCTGCCTGCAGCATAGAGATGAGTATGTATGTTTGTTGGTTATATAGCCCAAACTTCATTAAATCAGCATGACAACCAAGCAATTATCCTAATTTAACTTCTTCCCGACTGCACTATAGGCAAAAGATGGCTACCGCGCAGCTCTCCAGTTCCAGAACTAGGTCTCCTGTGCACCACCTGGTGCGCACATAGGAGAACTCTCTGTGACTGCTGTGTCCCTCGGACACAGCACATCACAGATCGGGACATGGGCTCTCTGATTGGCCCTCCCGATCATGTGATGGCTGTGTGACAGTCACGGAGCCGAAGGCTGAAAATTGGCCTGGGCAGGAAAGGGGTGAAAGTGCCATGAACCAGAAAAATTCACCAGCAGTGAATGTTTGGTGAATATCACATTCATTAGTTTATAAATAAACCCTCTAGTGTCCCTACAGTAAATTAGTGGCAGCACTGAGGGCCCATTCACACCACTACAGTGCATTAGCACACATGCACTAACTTGTATTGCGTTAAGGAAGCACATGCATTGGAATGGTCTGCCTAAAGCACCAGGACACTCCAACACTCCGTTCCTGACAGCACCTCATGTTCGCGTGTTACTGCAGCACACGTGCATTGGGAAGGTTTACTAGGCTGACATTCAGAATAAAGTGCCGTAGCAAATGTAGCAGTAATGCGTGTGGTAATGCAACACACTAATGTGAATGGGCCTATTAAACGTTAAGCATTTTTAAAAATAGAATTCCACAGGCCTAAAATTTGAATTTTCTTATCATTATTGCTTTAACTGTCCTATTTTTCTTTTGATTCCTAATAAAAAAAGTAATTACATCCAATCACAATGCGTATAGTATGCTTCGGAGATTTAACTGTTCATACCGCTTTACATTTTGCTGACAGCGCTCTTTCAGTCTTATCTGGCAGTACATGAGGGAAGGAGACGGTGGAAAAAGTTGTCAGATGAGACTAAAATAGAGCTGATTTTAGTAAAATGCAGATTATAGCATAAAGTGGGATGTCTAGAAGTATATCTTTTAATAAAGTATTCCACACCCACATGTTTTATACGTTCACAGGAATACACATAGAAATACAAAAATACATATATACAATTTAACCACTTAAGCCCCGGACCTTTAGGCAGCTAAATGCCCAGGCCAGGTTTTGCGATTCGGCACTGCGTCACTTTAACAGACAATTGCGCGGTTGTGCGACGTGGCTCCCAAACAAAATTGGCGTCCTTTTTTCCCCACAAATAGAGCTTTCTTTTGGTGGTTTTTGATCACCTCTGCGGTTTTTATTTTTTTCGCTATAAACAAAAATAGAGCGACAATTTTGAAAAAAATGCAATATTTTTTACTTTTTGCTATAATAAATATCCCCCAAAAACATATATAATTTTTTTTTTTCCCTCAGTTTAGGCCGATACGTATTCTTCTACTTATTTTTGGTAAAAAAAAAATCGCAATAAGTGTTTATCGATTGGTTTACGCAAAAATTTATAGTGTTTACAAAATAGGGGATAGTTATATTGCATTCTTATTAATTTTTTTTTTTTACTACTATTGGCGGCGATCAGCGATTTTTTTCGTGACTGCGACATTATGGCGGACACTTCGGACAATTTTGACACATTTTTGGGACCATTGTCATTTTCACAGCAAAAAATGCATTTAAATTGCATTGTTTATTGTGAAAATGACAGTTGCAGTTTGGGAGTTAACCACAGGGGGCGCTGTAGGAGTTAGGGTTCACCTAGTGTGTGTTTACAACTGTAGGGGGGTGTGGCTGTAGGACTGACGTCATCGATCGAGTCTCCCTATAAAAGGGGATGACTCGATCGATGCAGCCGCCACAGTGAAGCACGGGGAAGCCGTGTTTACATACGGCTCTCCCCGTTCTTCAGCTCCGGGGAGCGATCGCGATGGAGCGGCTATAAACGAATAGCCGCGCCGTCGTCCCGGATCGCTCCCCGAGGTAAGCCGCCCGCCGCACGCAGCGGGGGGGGTCCCGATCGGATCCCCCACCCGCTAGAAGGCAAGGACGTATATATACGCCCATCTGCCTGTACGTGCCATTCTGTGGACGTAAATAGGCGTGCAGCGGGCGTTAAGTGGTTAAAGACTTTTGAAATTAACATATAGTATAAAGAGTGTGCCGTACACATAGGCCCGGATTCACATACATCGGCGCATATTTCTGCCGCTGTAGCGTATCGTTTTTAGGCTACGGCGGCGCAGCGAGGAGAGGCATGCACTGCATTCAGCAAGCCATTGCTCACCAAGATGAGCCAGCGTAGCGTATTCTCGAAGGCGCAGGCCAGCATAAGTGTAAGTGGGCGTGACCCCATGCAAATGATGGTCCGAGCGTGTCGCAGTGGTTTACGTCCGGCGTATCTTAAACGGCACATGTACCGTGACGTGAACGGATGTCCCGCACCCCTCTGCGCATGCTCACAACTACGCCTGGCGTAACCCCTAAGATACACCGGCCCACCACCTAGGAGAGCATAGGCGGTGCATAAATAGAGCATAAATACGCCCAGACATGCGCCCGTCGAGTGCAAAAGTACACCAGCAGCTTTTGGTGTAGGTACTTTTGCGTTCTGAGCGATGTCTGCTCCAGAGACTGAGAGGGAGAGGAGGAAAAAAAAAATTCACCGGAGGAGAAGGCAATCCTGATCTCTGCCATCTCAAGGTACGACGTGTACCTCCATGGGGCACAGAGTGGCATGACCAGCAAGGTCAGGAAAGAGGAGATCCTCCAGGAGGTCACCCTGGAGGTCAATGCCCTTGGACATGAGCGAAAGACCTCAAAGGACATTGGTAAAAAAATCAATGACCTGCGTTGTCTGGTCAGAGATAAGCTGGCCAGGATGAAGAGGCACGCCCCTTTCACACTCACAGCGCAGCTGCGTTAGTGGTAAAGCGTCGCTTTACCGTCCTTTTAGCAGCGCTTTTCGGCCACTAGCGGGACGATTTTAACCTCCGCTAGTGGCCGAAGAAAGAGTTAAATGCGCCGAAAAGCGTTGCTGCCAAATCGCTTTTGCAGGCACTTCGGCAGCGGTGCCCATTCATTTCAATTGGCAGGGGCGGTGAAGGAGTGGTGTATACAGCGCTCCTAAACTGCTCTAAAGATGCTGCTTGCAGGACTTTTTCTAATGTCCTGCAAGCGCACTGCCCTAGTGTGAAAGCATTCGGGCTCTCACACAGGGGCTGCAGGAGGGGCATTTTTCAGGCGCTTTACAAGTGCTATTTTTAGCCCTTTAGCACCTGAAAAACACCTCCAGTGTGAAAGGGGTCTTAATAATCAATGAGGAGAAAAGAAGTGGTAAACTTGTCCCCGTAGGGAGCAAACATTTAACAATCCAACCATGGTTGCCAGATTTTCTCATATTTTTTGGGGCAGTTCCAATGTTAACTTGTACGTTGGCAGGACCCATTTATGATATATTCCCATGAGGATAACATGGGACAGGAGGAGGAAGCCCATTTGAGAAGAATTTGTATACAATTTCTTTTAGGCCTGAATCACACTAGTGCGTTGCGTTTTGGAGCTCTGTTGTCTTTGCGAATTTCTCTATAAGGTGTTCTGCAGATCAACTGCGTTTTAGCTGCAGATCAGGTGCGAATTTGGAGACCTGGGAGAGGGGAGGGGGAGGGGGGAAGTGTATTGAACTGAATGAGACAAATACTGAAGAGAAATGAACACATCTGCAAATTCAGCTGCGTACCCATAGAAGATAATGGGACTGAATTCGCACCTGAGCCGCACCGCAAGACATAAAAACCGCACACGGTTTGGAGGCAATACGCAGTGCGGATGCATCGCACATATGTGAACCAGCCTCATTGAAAACAATGTATTTTGAAATGTCCTGCGAATTAGATGCGGTTTAAGCCGCACTCAATTCGCATAGGTGTGAACCTGGCCTTAAAGCAGTAGTAAACCGCTGGGTGTTTTCTTGTTTTTTATTGTATCCTTCAGGCTGGGTTCACACTGCAGTATGGAGCGGCTCACAGCAGGGGGTCCAGTGCATCCCTGTTTACCGTTTCAGGTCTGATTTTGGCCTGAATTTTTGGCTGAATTCAGACCTGAAATGGACCAGAAGATGCACAGGACTCCTGTGCAAGTCACTCCGCAGCCATCCCAGAGCTGTGTGAACCAGCTTCATTGAGAGCCAGTCACAATATCCTGACATACGAATTGGAAAACGGGGAAATCCGCATCCAGTTCGCAATAGTGTGAACCCAGCCTCAAGGTAAGGTTATAATGTGTGCTAGTATGCATTACATGCTAGCACATTATGTTAAACTTACCTTAAAACTAAGCCCTTCCAGCTCCGAGCTGACACTGCTGCAGGTGCTCCCATCTTTACCTGGTCTCTCTTCAGTGGGAACCGCTGTTTATAGCACAGTGCTCTGAAGGATTGTCTCGGGTGGCTGTTCCTTTAGGCCTCGTACACACGACCGGATCTATCCGCTGGGATTGATCCACGGATCAGTTCCAGCAGACAAATCCGGTCGTGTGTACAGCCTAGCGAACATTTTTCGGCGGAGATTTCTCCAGCCGACGGATTTCCAGCGGATAAAAATTTCTTAGCATGCTAAGAAATTTATCCGCTGGTATCCAGTCCAGCGGACTGATCCGGTCATCTGTACAGACTCACCGGATCAGTCTGTCCGCTCCCCTCCCTCGCATGCGTCGTATTGATTCGACGCATGCATGGAAGTATTTACCTTCCAGCGTCGCGGCGACGGCGCGGCACGTCACCGCGGATGTATTCCGCGCGGATTTCGATCTGATGGTGAGTACAGCCATCAGATCCAAATCCGCCAGAGGATTTATCCACTGGAAACGGTCCAGCGGACCGTTTCCAGCTGATATCATCTGGTGTGTACAGGGCCTTAGAGTGCATGCACCAGTGATGTCACTGGCTGCATGTACAATAAATACCTCCTTACACTACCTATAGGTAAGCCTTAATAGAGGCTTAACTATAGGTAAAAGTCAGAGATGGGAGTTGACTCCCAAAGATTAATGATAGGAGTTGTATAAAGAATTACTAACATAAATTTGTGCTATATATTTATATGGACGATACAACAAGAATAAATATGGAAAAAAAAGAGAGAACTAACGTCAAGCAAACATGGAGACATGCAGTGTTTGTCAAGATAACCAGCTATCATGTACTGACACAAGGTTGTAACACCGCGAAGATTATGTTTCCTTCTCTGGTAAGATAAGCTGTAAATTGGTAACTTCAAAGAAATGTTCCCGCTTGCTAAGCAATATATAGCATGTACGAATAAAATAAAAATAAAAATTGTGTGTGTGTATGGAGGTATAAAAATTCTCCCTTACTTTTTCACGCTACAGACATAATGCTATGTTATTGTAATTATGTAGATAGCTTAACCATATATCTAGAATATAGGTGTGACAAGACATAATCATTAAATGATCATTAAATGATTCATGGATTCTTGTTCCACATACAAAAACTATTCACAGAATTTAGAGAAAAGAAAAGAGGAACAAACATGGAATTGTTAGCCAATCAGATTTCTTGTGCCAGGGGTTGAACCTGAATGGTTTCTCAGGGGGGCAAATAAACTTTAAATTCCATTCTCTGTTCTCCAGTTTTTTTTAAAAGACCCAGGGCTTTTTTTCCGTGGGAACGCGGGGGGACGCAGTACTGAATGTATGCAATGGAAAAAGGTTCTGGGGTGTGCTGGAGAGTCTATTGATGCTGGCTGCTAGGGGATCTATTGTTGCTGGAGGGGATCTATTTTGGAAGGAAGGGAGTCTATTGTTGCTGGGGAGTTCTTCTGTTGCTCTCTGGGAATCTATTGTTGCTGGGGGGGTCAGTCATTGCTAGGAGCGATGTACTGTTGAGGGAGGGGTCTTTGTTGCTTGCTGCTGGTGGGTCTATTGATGCTGGCTACTGGGGAATCTATTGTTGCTGGAGGGGATCTATTTTTGCAAGGGTGTCTATTGTTGCTGGTGGGGGATCTATTGTTGCTGGGGGTGGGTCTTATGTTGCAGGGGGTCAATCATTGCTGGGAGGAGTATGCTGGCTGCTGGAGGGTCTATTGATGCTGGCTGTTGGGAGTCCATTGTTGCTGGGGTGGAACTACTATTGCTGGGGTGTCCATTGTTGCTAGATCTATTTTACTGCCTTTCTTGTTATCATTAACAAATTCCATACAAAATACTTAGCACCACATAATGATACTTGTTTCTGCATTCTCTAAAATGGGTGGTACTGGGGAGGTGGTGTAAGGGGTGTAACCAAGGAACGGTGCTCAGAGGTGGGTAGGGGGTGTAACCAAGGAACGGTGCTCAGGGGTGGGTAGGGGGTGTAACCAAGGAACAGTGCTCAGAGGTAGGTAGGGGGTGTAACCAAGGAACAGTGCTCAGAGGTAGGTAGGGGGTGTAACCAAGGAACGGTGCTCAGAGGTGGGTAGGGGGTGACGTCAAGGGTGACTTGGAAGGGAGGAGTTCCTGCACCTATTCTCTGAGAACAAAAAGCCCTGAAAAGACCCATGATACACAACTAGTACTATGTCGCCTGGAGCATACCACGGAAAATTCAGATACACAGTTTATCTATTGTCTGTTCACATTTACTGCCACTGATGTGTGTTGGTATACGAAGAACAGATTGCAGTTAGTCAACTGGAATGACTAAATGGGGTGAATTCACTAATGCCCTGTACACTCGATCGGTTCGTCTGATGAAAACGAACCGATGCATTTTTTCATCAGATATCCGATGAAGCTGACTTTCATCAGTCTTGCCTACACACCATCGGTTAAAAATCCGATCGTGTCCAACGCGGTGACGTAAAACACAACGACGTGCAGAGAAAAATGAAGTTCAATGCTTCCGAGCATGCGTCGACTTGATTCTGAGCATGCGTGGATTTTTGACCGATGGATTTTCCCACAGACGATTGCTTTTTTCTATCAGTTTTTTAACCATAGGAAAAATGTAAAACAGGTTCTATTTTTTTTCACCGATGGGAAAAAAACTGATGGGGCCCACACACGATCGGTTCGTCCGATGAAAACGGTCCATCGGTCCGTAAATACCACATAAATTTTTCAGTTTAATAATACATATGGTATTTAACGCATGAACATGCAATTCCTAAAACAATTAATTTTAAATACTGTATGAGTTAAAAAAAATATTTTGCGGTATTTAACATGTGCTTTTGCACATTATTTTAACGCAATTTGCACCTCCATCTGCAGCATAAAGTGAAACATTAAGCAGTGGTATTCCTAACTTTGCTAAATGTGACAGTTCTGCTCGGGGGTGCAAGCTGTTGAGGAGCCACCACCCTCCTTGCATCCTAACAACCATGGGTTCCATTAACAAAATGTTACCTACCTGTTTAAGATCAGCAGTAAAATTGCTCATAGCGTTTAAAAAAATAAATAAAAATTGCAATGTATTAAACAGACTACTAAAATCCAGCATGTGCTGTTTCGAATGCCGCGTAAACACGATCATTTTTCGGCATGTAGAAAAAACGACGTTTTTCCAACTTCATCATTAAAACGACGTTGCCCACACACCATAGTTTTTAAAAAATGCTCTAGCAAAGCGCGGTGACGTACAACACGTACGACGGCACTATAAAGGGGAAGTTCCATGCGGATGACGCCACCATTGGGGTTGCTTTAGCTGATTCCGTGTTAGTAAAAGACGATTTCTGTCTGTTACAGCGTGATGAATGTGCTTACTCCATTATGAATGGTAGTTTTACCAGAACGAGCGATCCCGTCTCATAACTTGCTTCTGAGCATGTGCGGGTTTTCAATGTTGTTTTAGCCCACACACGATAATTTTTTACAACCCGAAAAACAACATCGTTTAAAACGTCGTTAAAAAATGCAGCATGTTCGAAAAATTATGTTGTCGTTTTCAGAACCCGAAAAATGATGTGAAGCCCACACACGATCATTTTAAATGACATTTTTTAAAAACTGCGTTTTTTTAATGCCGAAAAATGATCGTGTGTACGAGGCATTAAAGTAATGCCATGTTTTAGTATTGAAAACCTGCAGTATTTTAATGTCCGCACCTGCCAGCCTCCTAACGTGATATAGCGCTACCCCGTAGGAGCCAAAAGTTAGTTTGTTCTGGTACTCTACCTTTCAACCCCAAGAATCGTCTCAGCCCCTCTGGCACACCTAGCAATAATGTCAGTGGAATACCACAATAATTGACACACAGACACAGTTCAAACTGACTTCAACATTCACTGTTTTACTTACTCAAAGAGGAGAACGTAAGTGAGTGTAGGTCAGCTGAATCCTGGGAGAAAGTAGCCCAAAACCCAGTTGAATTAACTCTAGGCAAACAACAGAAAAGCCAGCATTTGGGTCTGGAATGGATTTTGGGGGGATGCTTTGGGAGAGACTTCACAACCCCCCCTACTCATTCACAAAACATGGACAGGGTAAATTAAAACCTAGAGGCCTTTATTACAATTTAAAATAAATAAATGTCCCCTGAAGTAAAACCAGCATAAATCACGATGAACGCTGCCTGCCCACCCGCATGAAAAAGAAAACAAACTGACAGCTACACTTCCCACTCACGCCTAAATTAACTAAGGGGCATGGTAACCTGGTAATGTCGCTGGCTGACCCTGCCCCCTTGTGATATCATTGACTGGGGCATGCTGAGTCGGAGTACTTTGGGGAGGACTCCCTTCCACCACATGTAAAAGTAATCCAGCGGCTCGTTGGCCACTTGGATTACTTTTACTTTGTAGGGAATCGCTGGCCGAACAAAATTATTGCTTGATCATTGCTGCAGCTGCAGCGATGACCAATATATCACCCTTCCCGTCCGAGGACGTTTATATACGTATGGCGGACAGAAACTGGTTAATAGGAGCAAGCTAGAAGTAATAGATATGCCTAATCTTATAAAAGCCATGAGCTTTGTGGGCTGCATAGAAAGGCTTCATGCACACAGGGCGTTTGCTGTTCTCATCTGAATGCAAGAACTCCTGGCAGGAGAAAGGTTGCCTAAAAAAATGTGCATATACAGTATTTGCTGGCATATAAGACTACCTTTTACCATAGGTGTGCGCAGCCTATTGCATTAGGGTGTGCACCCCAAAGATCAAACATATTTGCATGTGTGTATACAGTATACTGATGGTGTCAGCAGAGCCGTGGACCGTGTCAGTAGGGCAGTGGATGGTATCAGCAGAGCGGTGGACAGTGTCAGTAGTTTTTATTTTTTTATTTGTTATTTTATTTATTTTTGGTGAAATATCAGGGGTCTATTTCTGTGCGTTACTGCACATTTAACGCAGTATATTCCAGTGCGTTACTGCATGTTTAATGCAGCATATTTCTGTGCATTAGTGCACGCTTAACGTTGTATATTTCAGTGTGTTACGTGCCATTTAACGCAGTATATTTCAGTGCATTACTGCATGTTTAACGTTGTATATTTCAGTGTGTTACGTGCCATTTAATGCAGTATTTTTCTGTGCGTTAGTGCACATTTGACACAGTATATTTCAGTGCAATCTGCACCACACAGGGTGATTAGGGTGTGCCTAGGCACACCTGGCACACCCTGTGCGCACGCCTATTCCTTTTACACTAAAAAAAAATGGCCAAAAAGCAGGGGTCGTCTTATACGCCGGGTCAGCTGCTCGGATGCCTGCTGGATGTGCAGTAATACTGTATTTAGCTTCGGCTACATACAATATACCGCTTAGCCAATCCCGGTGAACGATGTATTCAAATTAATACAGAGCCTGCTCGGATTTGAGTAACACCCTCTGCCAATCCGAGCAGACTAATACAGTAGCCTACTCGGATTGGCTTTAAGAGTCAGAGAGGCGTGGGCTGATGATGTTACAGCCTCTGCCAATCCAAGCAGGTTTGTATTCATTAATAGAATACATCACTCACCGTGATTGGCTCCAGCAAAAAGGAAGAAGAATATGGCTCCAGCTCCAGCAAGAATGAAGAAGACTGGTTCCAGAAGGAAGAAATATGAAACGTCGGAAGCCGCGGAAGGGGGGTTGTCTTATACAGTGAGTACAGGCAAAAAATCGTAAAAACTGTATAATTAGGGGGTCGTCTTATACACCCGGTCGCCTTATACACCAGCAAATACGGGTAAATAGGAACATTAAACTATATATCTATAAAACTATATATAAAACATCCTATCAAAAGCACCTCTTTGTTGACCTATGTGTCCATGCACATATAGGCGTTTACAGGTGTACAGGCTGTGGAAAAAAAAAAAGTGCATTCAGTGTCCTGTTTACTATTATCACCAAAAGTGAAAGTAAGAAAAATCGCAATTCTGGGTTGTCCCCAGATATGTAATAGATGAGAAATCTTCCAATGGGAACATTAGTTCTGCTCAGTGGCGGCTGGTGTTATTTTTTTCGGGTGGGGGGCAGCAAACAATGGACCCACAGCCCCGGTCGGGGTCACCCGCACAACGAAACCCTTCCCCCAGTGGGTCACCAGCCCCGTGCTTACCCCATCTATCAGGCAGAGCTTTCTCTGGGCGACGGCTTCCCCTGCATCTCCTCCTCCTCCGTCCACAAAACACGGCGGGTTCCGCTGTGCGTCTCCTCCCTTCTCCTCCTAGCAGCCAATAGGATTGGTTCTCCTTTTGGCCAATCGGGTGACTGGTCTTATGACCCACTTCCTGATTGGCCGAGAGGAGAATCAGGAAGACAATAGTGAATAGTGAATATTCATTCGCTATGGTAACACAACTGGGTGGGGGTTACTAAGGGAATCCCTTAATTTACATGGATTTTCCTTCACTTCCTATTTTGACAAGACTTTCCTTACCTAATCTAAAATGGAAAAAAAAACGTTTTGCATATAGTTCCTTTACTCTTTGATCTTAAAATAATAAGCATAAACTTCTAACACATTCCTGCTCATCTGCAACGTAATGCCTAAATAGCCTTTTTACATTTCCAGCTCTGTTCAGGTGCTTGGAACATTGATTTGGTTATTTGGATACAGTCTATGCATTTGGCTTTAATTTACATTTTTTATTTTACTTGCAAAATATTTGCAAAAGCCAGTGACATGCACATGCCAACATAACACAACACATGCCATAACCTAATTAGCTATTTTCTGAATGGTGGCTTTGAGCTTCTGCATAGCATTGCTATAAGATTACTCTGTAAGCCCATAGATATTACATTATAATGTGTCGACTTGTAAAATGATATCACATTGAGGATTTTATTAGTCTGAAATATAGTTTTGATCCCTTATGATGTCAGCTCCACCATATTCAAGGTCTGCTGTTTCAGCTGCAAGCAGTAAATAGCAGATAGGCAAAATTGTTAAAGGAACACCTTGGCCAAAATAAAAAATGGCATATATGATACAGTCTGTCAGCAGCATTAACACTAACACATTTTTGTAAAGGTTAGTTTTTAATTTTCTAAATAGGTTCCTTTAAGCTAGTGCATTGTTCGTTAACTTACCTTTTCCTTTGATTTCCCTTCTAAATGTTTTTTCTTCTTTGTCTGAATTTCTCACTTCCTGTTCCTCCTCAGTAAGCTGTTCTGGCTGACTAACCCCCCAGCCAGAACGGCTTGGATGATGGGGGCAAGTTTACTGAGGAGGAACAGGAAGTGAGAAATTCAGACAAAGAAAAAAAACATTTAGAAGGCAAATCGAAGGAAAAGGTAAGTGAAACAACAATGTACTAGCGCAGAGGTGTTCAAACTTTTTCCAAAGAGGGACAGATTTGATGAAGTGAATATGCGTGAGGGCTGACCATTTTGCCTGACATTCTTTGAACCATTAAATTCGGTTTAAGTGTGTTCATCCGAGCACTAATACACTGCCCAACAACAATGATCTTGCCTTCGTGGCTGTGTGTGGTGAAGAGATGAACTCGAGCGCGTTATTTGGATATACCGTATTTATCGGCGTATAACACACACCTTCACTGAGATGGAAGTTTTAGGAAAGAATTACATTTTAAATAAAGAACTGTGAAGCAAAATAAGGATCAGTGCCCATCAATGCAGCCTAATCAGTGTCCATCTGCAGCCTCACCATTGCCATGAATGCAGCCTCACCATTGCCATGAATGCAGCCTCACCATTTCCATCAGTGCAGCCTGATCGATGCCCATCTGCAGCCTCGGATGGGACAGGGAGGGGGGCTGGATGAGCGGCAACAGATTACATACAGGAGAATCTCCTGTTTACTCGGCAGCCTCTTTAATACGAAGTACCGCCTCCTATGACAGACAGAACAGTCATCCAATGGCAGCCCAAGAGATGGGACTTCCTATTACATATGCCGCCAAGTAAACAGGAGATTCTTCTGTATGTAATCTGAAGGCGCTCGTCCCGCCCCCCTCCGAGGCAAAATCGATAAATACGGTATATATCTTTTGTGGCCCTGGGGGCCACAAAAGATATATATATATAAATACAAATCAACAGGGGGCCATACTAAACTGGAACACGGGCCGCATTTGCCCCGCGGGCCAGACTTTGGACATGCCTGCACTAGCTTAAAGGAACCTATTTAGAAAATAAAAAAGAAACCTTTACAATCCCTTTAAATTCACAACTATTAAATTCCAGTGATTACTACAAATATGTATATACAGCACATAAAGCTCCTGCTTCTTGTATTTTTTTCTTTGTTTTTTTTATAAAGCTTCCAAATACTTCATATGTGTCCTGTGTTGTGGCAGTCACATGATCTTTCTGTGCTGGTTCTGTCCACTGGTAAAGATCTGTAGGAGGAGCATGTGGGGATCCGATCATGTAGGCTGTATATACATCATACATCATACCTCCCAACATTTTGAGATGGGAATGAGGGACACCTACTAGCAAACGTATGTAGGCATAGAACACGCCTCCTGCCACACCCCCTTAAAGGAGAATTAGACCTCCAAAAAAAAGGTTAATTAAATGCACAAGGGCTTTTTTTTTACCACTACTATTCCTTTATTTGGCTTTTAAAATTTACAAATGCAGTAATTTAGAATTTGGATTAAAGATTTAGCACTGGGAAACACTTTTTGAAAGATAAAAAGTGCATTTTATATACAACTATATAGATCTGACCAAAATGAGGGACAAATGAGAAGGAAAGAGGGACAGAGGGACATGTTCCAAATCAGGGACAGTCCCTCGAAATCAGGGACAGTTGGGAGCTATGCATACATGGAAGTCTCAATTTGTTTCCTGTCTCCACACAACGCAGTCACATGAAATAGAGGAGAGAGGGAGGAGTTTGACATTGAACACTGAGTTCATAGATAACTCAATAATCACGTTGGCCACCAAAATCGGGAGAAAGGAGGAACGTCTTCCTCTTCACAAAAACTGCAGCCATCGCAATACAGGTGGCAACGGTCACTCTGCAAGATCTGATGCTGCAGTGGGGACACAGAGAGGAAGGTGGCACCAGTGAATGGAAAGATCAACCTGGTTTTTAATATGCTACATTTATGATTAAAGGGTTTATGTTTACAATAAAATATTCCACACAAAGACATTTTAAATACGTTTGGGTTTAATGACACTTTAAAGTGGATTTAAACCCGGAATTTTTTAAGTAAGGCTTGTACAGTATATGATTTCATGTCATCTGTGCCCAGTCTTGCCACAAAGAGTTAATCCAGATCTAAACAGTCTTCTTATCTTTTTTCAGTGAGATAAAAACTGACACACAGAGAAAGAGGAATCAGTTCTTCCCCCTTGCTGTGAGTGACAGGTGATTTACATATCTCACGCACCAGTGTGAGAGAGACATTCTGTGTATTCAGATCCTCTCCTCCTTTCTTCTCCAGCTCTCCCAGGATTGGCTGCTCCACACCTCAGCATGATTGGGCATGCTGAAGTCATGTGGTGACTTTTCTGGGTTTTGACTGGATGTTAGTGAACGTAGCAGAAGTTCAGTGTAAGAAATACACAGGAGAAAATGCATGTTGACAAGGGGAGTGTAGAGGTGGGCGGGGAGTCTACTGTGCAGGTGCATTTTTTGTAGCATTAGGCAGATGCATTGTTATGCTTTAATGTGCATGTTATCTCTGCGCTGACATGCATTTTGATGTGCATTTATAATGCATTTTTGTATTTAGAAATTGGAGTGAATAAGGTTAAAGCAGCTTGGTGATTTTTTCCTACAAGTAAACCTATAATATGGTTTACCTGTAGGTAGAATGAATTTCTTCTAAACATGCACTATTTAGGAACTATTCACCCTGCATGCAGCCAGTTACGTCACCGGCGCATGTACTCTGAAAGTCCGGCATACCTTCAGGGCTTCATGCCGGAACCGAGGGCTCCTGCGTGCATGAGCCGGAGTGATGTCATCGCAGCTCTAACCAGTCACACAGCCAGAGCGCGGGAACCCAGAAGAAATACCAGGAAAAAATGTCAGCCCTTTAAGCGGTGACAGCGCGCCGCTGTAAGGCTTTGTTCACACGGCCGTTCTGTATGTCCACTTTTTATCCATCCGTTGACAGATGAAAGTCAGGCATACATGTATCTCTATGGAATAGCGGATGTTAGCAGGTGATCATCGCAGGTGATCATCTGCTGACATCCATGGACATCTGTCTCGGCTAAGCTCAGTTTTTTATGTCGAAAAAAAACCCTATTTTTTTATCCTTAAAAAAAAAAAATTGAGCGGACGGAAAATGGATGGTAGTGGACAATCCGCTTACATCCGATCCGCTTACATCTGATCCGCTCATATCTGTTTTTAAACACTTTTTTTCCCTCATTAAACACACTGTATATAGCTGGTTACTAAGGAGGGTGATGGGAAGCCGACCACCACATCCTTAACAACCAATGAGTCATCAGCTGTCAGTAGGATTCCCCTCTGACAGCTGAATGTAAAAAGAAAAATTGCCATTAAAAAAAAAAAATTGTGAAAAAAACGGCGTGGGTTCCCCCCCCCCCCCAGGTCCATACCAGGCCCTTCAGGTGTAATATGTACCCCCAGGACAAGGAAAGGGAGGGGACGAGCGAGTGTCCCCCCTCCTGAACATTACCAGGCCGTATTCCCTCAATGTGGGCCCCCCCACCCCAAAGCACCTTGACCCCATGTTGATGGGGACAAGGGCCTCTTACCAACAACCCTGGCCGGTGGTTGTCGGGGTCTGCAGGTGGGGGGCTTATCAGAATCTGGGGGCCCCCTATCCCAGCCCCCCTGTTATTGGGTATTGGGCACATACTACTCTTGCCCATTCACCAAAAAAGGCAGTGAAATGTAAAAAAATCTGTTTTTTGACAATTCCTTAATTAATAAGCTCTGTCTTCTGTCGGTGCTATCCTCTCCACCGCAGTCTCTTCCTGCTGCCTCTCTAGGTGCCTCCTCTCCCGCTGCCATTTTCTCCTGCTGCTGTCTTCTCCTCCCACCGCCATCTTCCCCGATGCCTGCTCTGTCGCCGTCGCTGTCTCCTTCATCGCTGCCCGTTACCCATTAAAAAAAAAAAAAACTGCTGTTTTTCTGTTGCTGTCTTCCTCCATTGTGTTGTTGTCCGCTGTTTGGCATCTGTTATACAGCCATGGGGCGTGGCCATCAGATGACGTCTCCTGGAGAGCCTGCCCCCTGTGATGTCACAAGGGCAGGCTCCGGGTGACGTCATCGGATAGCCATGCCCCATGGCTGTATAACAGATGCGAGGCAGCGGATGACAGCACAATGGAGAAAGACGGCAACAGAAGAACAGCGGATTTTTTTGCGGGTAACTGGTGGCGAGGAAGAAGACCGCAGCAGGAGAGAAGGCTTCAGGGATGACGGCAACAAGAGGAGAAGACAGCAGCGGGAAAGAAAGCATCGGGAGAGATGGCAGGAGGCGGAAAGAGGCGGTGACGGAGAGGACGACACTGGGAGAAGACAGAGCTCTTAATAAAGGAATTGTTAAAAACCAGCTCTTGTCTTTTTTTTTTTACATTTCACTGCCTTTTTGTTGAATGGGTAAGGGTAGTATGTACCCGATACCCATTCACATGGGGGGGGCAGATTCCGATAACCCCACCCCCGCTCGCAAACCCTGACAACCACTGGCCAGGGTTGTCAGGAAGAGGCCCTTGTCCCATCAACATGGGGGCAAGGTGCTTTGGAGTAGGGGGGAATTTTTGGGGGGGGGGGGTTGGTGCTAGTATGGATGATTGAGGAGGTATTTATACTAGGAGGGGAAATTGGGGGGATTTGTGCTAGAAGAAGTGATATTATAGAGGGAGGAGGGTATTTGTGCTAGGAGAGGAACTTTTTTTGGTAGGGGGATGGGGGGAATTTGTGTTAGTAGGGATGATTGGGAGGTATTTATGCTAGGACGGGAAATTGGGGGATATTTGTGATAGGAGGGGGGAGAATTAGTGCTGGGAGGGTGGATTTAGAGATACAGAGGATTTGAGCCTGAAGGGGGGATTTCAGCAGGGGGGCAGATTTGTATTGGAAGAAAGGAGAATTTAGTCCTTTTATGCTGACACATACTGTTCATAAATCTTGGGCTCTAGGTGACGTTTTCCCAGCACTGCTGAGCATTTTGGCACTGCTGAGCATTTTGGCGCTTCGAGCTACAAAACACTCAGGTGTGAATGGGGTCTAACAGATATATATATAAAAAAATACTTATTGGAAGTAGGTCCTTTTTTTATATATAATATTTTATTATGGATCTAGAGTTCCATTTTTTTTCATGTAAAAATAGATTAATACACTGCAGGTGCACATGATATGCATTCCCATGGTTAAATGATGTCATAGGTCCAAGCAATGACTTAATCATAAGTAGTCAATGGCAGTAGGTCAGGCCGTTGTTGCGGCTCATAGACGTGATAAATGACTGAGCTAATGTAATGTGATTTATGAGTTTCCTCCAGTAAAACATTGTGTATTGTTCAGATTTTTCAACCTAGGTGGATAATCCAGGGGCTTCTTGCTGTGTTGAGAAAGTCACCAAGTATGACATCAATGATAAATGAATGTTGCAGAATGCATTGTGCAGTGTTATGACTGGACAGCAGGGGGCAACCCTCTGTCCATCTTTATGAGGATTTAGACCTGGCTACCTTGTGGCTTGGGATTTGTTTTGAGCTACAAGTACCAGTGAGATTTGCCTTTCTGCAACAGGGGGGTTATCCTGTAGTGTCACAGTTTACCAAGGCTTTAATTAGCAACGATCATCTGCTAGTCATCATTATTCCTATATTACATGGCAAATCCTACAGCTATTTTTATTCCCGGGTACAGTCTCAGTTTTTTGTACTTAGAAATTGTCCTTGTTTTTACTAATTACTGTATTTATCGGGCTATAGCGCGCTCCAGCGTATAGCGCGCACCCCTAAAGTTGCCCGAATTCCTGTGGAAAAAAGATGTTTTGTACTTACAGTTTTGGTGTCTTGCGCGGCGTCAATCGGCGGCCTCGTCGGGTCCGGCGTCCGTCTGCGGCTTCGGGTGTCCTCTTCGTCGGGTCCGGCGTCCTTCTGCGGCGTCCTCCCCGCTCGTTTCCCGCGCCGAGTTTGAATACTGCACCGACATATACCGAGCGCAGTACACTCGTGTATCGTCGGGCAGGCTCGGCAACTCTCGCGCTGACCTCCAGTACGCTCAGGACGTCAGTGTGAGAGGCGCCGAGACTGCCCGAAGATACACGAGTGTACTGCGCTCGGTATATGCCGGCGCAGTATTCAAACTTGTGGCGGGAAAGCGGGTATCGGCGTATACCGCGCACCCACGATTTTGCCCTGATTTTCAGGGCAAAATAGTGCGCGGTATACGCCGATAAATACGGTAGTTGTGCAATAACCTCTCTCTCTCTTTAATATAGATTTTGTTGTTGTAATTTTTTTTTTTTTTTGCTGCTTGTCTTCTGAAGGCACAACAGGAACTCACTTGAAGTATCTCTAAACTGAAGTGAAATCCCCTCTTTGACGATTGTCAAAAGAATAGGTGTCCACATTGAAACATTCCCCCTCACTTCCTGTTCTGGTGACAACTGTAAATATATGGATGTCCATCACTTTCTTTTCCAATGATAGAGATCACCGGGACAAATAGAGTTCATATATCTTCCCAGTGGGGAATCAGACAGCAAAGAAAACAAAATGCCTTGTACACACGATTGGAATTTCCGACGAAAAAAGTTAGATGGAATTTTTTCAGCGGATATTACGACCGTGTGTGTGCCCCATCTGAGTTTTTCCTTCGGAAATTCCGACGGACTTAGAAAGAGAACATGTCTATCGGAAATTATGTTCGTCTGTATGGAACTCCGACGGAGAAAAAAACATGCATGCTCAGAATCAAGTCGACGCATGCTCGGAAGCATTGAACTTCATTTTTCTCTGCTCGTCGTAGTGTTGTACGTTACCGCGTTCTTGACGGTCGGAATTTGTTGTGACAGTGGGCCAGATTCACAGCAGAGATACGACGGAGTATCTCAGATACTCCGTCGTACCTCTCAGAGTATCTATGCGACTGATTCATAGAATCAGTTACGCATAGATATCCCTAAGATCCGACAGGTGTAATTGTTTTACACTGTCGGATCTTAGGATGCAATACCGCGGCCGCCGCTGGGTGGAGTTCGCTTCATGTTCCAGCGTTGGGTATGCAAATGAGGTTTTACGGCGATCCACGACGGTTTTTTCGCGTTCGGTACGTCGTCGCTAGTCTAGTTTCCCGTCGCAATTTTAGTCGTCGTTTTACCTGCCCTAACTTTACACAGCCCACGTATGTGCTGTATAAAGTATGGCCGTCGTTCCCGCGTCGAAATGTAAAAAAAATTTTTTCTTGCGTAAGACGTCCAGGAATACGAAAGTACGCTACGCACGTCGCCGTTCGAAAAAATGACGTCACTTTGCGCAAAGCACGGCGGGAATTTCAAAACGGAGCATGCGCAGTAGGTCCGGCGCGGGAGCGCGCCTAATTTAAATGGCACACGCCCCTTTGAATTACGCGGGCTTACGCCGGAGGCCGCCGGCGTAAGTTTTCATGCAAGTGCTTGGTGAATCAGGCACTTGCGATAAAAAAATAGAAGGGGTGTAACGTATCTACGATACGTTACGCCGCCGCAGTTCTATGTGAATCTGGCCCAGTGTGTATGCAAGACAGTTAGAACGGAATTCCGACAGAAAAATCCGAGTTTATCCCAACGCAAATTCCGATCCTGTGTAAAAGGCATAATAGATGACAATTATAATCATTCCCTAATTTTTCCAATACAAAAAAAATATAATAATCTGTAGAAATACATTCAAACAGGTGCCCATATTCCTCTTCAAAGCCCAACTTCAGTTATATGAAAAAGTTTAGGTATATGTAACCCTTACCTTGTAAAACTATTTATTTTCAATGTTTTAAGTGATCAGATTCTATGTTCTCATCTGCATAAGGGGAAAAGAGAGCTAGGGGTGTAGAAACAGTAGGACACTGATCTTCCCAGTGAATGGCTGTGCAGGGGGGCGTGTCAGCACAAGGCTTGGCCATTGGAGGACAGGCAGCATAGCCAGAAAACTGAATACACTAGAAAAAAAAATTGCTGCAATACTCACCTTCATTCTATGGATATTCCTTACAGTACTTCTTCCCCACCACAAGATGTCACTGATCTTCCAGGTTTGAATGATGCTGACTTGAACCTAGATTGACAAGGACTTGCGTGCCCCTGAGCCAATCATGTACAGGTACATGATTTTGCATTTAAGGGCCGCCCGTCTATGTAAACAAGACAGACCGCTGTTCTGAGGGAGAGTGAGATCTTGTCTTCCTGCTAATCAGGAACACAAATGCCACTTGAAGCAATGCCTGTGTATTCTTGATGTCCTGGACCTCAAGTCGCATCAAAGTGGGACCAAAGTAGTACAGGGACTTGAAGTCGCACAGATATAAACGGTACTCATTGGAAATCAAGGAGTACGATTTGTCATGCGACTTTGCAGTCCCAAGTCGCATGACAAGGTGCTCTAGTGGAAACCGAGCCTTACACCTAGAAGATCGAAATACACTTTAATATTGTTTTTATCTTTTTTTATTGAGCTTTTTATTAAACATACAGCAGTTGCCCACGCAGGGGCAGGACCAACTGGTCACAGTGTACAAAAACAACATCTAAAACATCCTAAATCTTAAAGTAAACAATGTCTGCTATATTATCCAATTAAGGACCGAGCCTCTTTCTGAGATTTGGTGTTTACAAGTTAAAAACTGTTTTTTTTTTTTGCTAGAAAATTACTTAGAACCCCCAAACATTATATATTTTTTCTAACACCCTAGAGAATAAAATGGCGGTCGTTGCAATACTTTTTGTCACACAGTATTTGCGCAGCGGTCTTACAAGCGCACTTTTTTTTTTTTTATAAAAACACTTTTTTGAATTAAAAAATAAGTCAACAGTAAAGTTAGCCCAATTTTTTTTTTTTTACGTTATGCTGAGTAAATTGATACCCAACATGTCAAGCTTCAAAATTACGCCTGCTCGTGGAATGGCGAAAAACTTTTACCCTTTAAAATCTCCATAGGCGACGTTTAAAAAATTGTACAGGTTGCATGTTTTTAGTAACAGAGGAGGTCTAGGGCTAGAATTATTGCTCTCGCTCTAACAGCAATACCTCACATGTGTGGTTTTCATATGCGGGCACTGCTCACGTATACGTTCGCTTCTGCACGCAAGCTCGTCGGGACGGGGTGCTTTAACCACTTCCATACAGGGCACTTATACACCTTCCCACCCAGACCAATTTTTAGCTTTCAACGCTGTTGCAGTTTGAATGACAATTGCGCGGTCATGCTACACTGTACCCAAACAAATTTTTTATCATTTTGTACCCACAAATAGAGCTTTCTTTTGGTGGTATTTGATCACCTCTGGGATATTTATTTTCTGCAAAAAAAATAAAAAAATTACAAAAAATTTTGAAAAAAAAAAAGTTTTTTTTTGTTTCTGTTATAAAACATTGTAAATAAGTATGTTTTCTCCTTCACGGATGGGCACTGATGGTACTGCACTGACGGGCACTGATAAGGCAGCACTGATGGGCACCGATGAGGTGGCACTGATGTGGTGGCATTGATGGGCACTAATATGCAGCACTGATGGGCGGCACGTATGGGCACTGATAGGCGGCACGGATAGGCGGCATGGATGGGCTTGGATAGGCGGCACGGATGGGCACGGATAGGTGGCACAGATGGGCACAGATAGGCGGCATGGGTGGGCACTGATAGGTGGCACGGATGGGCACTATCGTATGTGTTGTACTAATGGATGCCAATCAGTGCCAAACAATCCTGACAATCAGTGATGTCCATTGTGGGCACTGATTGGCATCCATTGCAGCACTGATTGGCATCCATTTTTTGTGTCATTGTCATCCCTGGTGGTCTAGGGTGGCATACTTTTTTTTTTTTTGCATCCCTGGTGGTCCAGTGGGCATCCCTGGTGGTCCAGTGGGCATCCTCGGGGGGGCTGTGCTGATAATCGATCAGCACAAACCCCCCCCTGTCACAGGAGCAGCCGATCGGCTCTCCTCTACAAGCGTCTGACAGACGCGAGTGAGGAAAAGCTGATTACCGGCTTTTCCTGTTTACATCGTGATCAGCTGTGATTGGACACGGCTGATCACGTGGTAAAGAGTCTCCGTGAGAGACTCTTTACCTTGATCGGTGTTGTGGGGTGTCAGACTGACACCCTGCAACAACGATCGCCGCGAGGGCGCGCAGCGTCTCAAAATCTTGAGGACGTCATATGACGTCCACTCAGGATTTTACAACCACTTTGCCGACGTCAATTTGTCATTGGCGGGCGGCAAGTGGTTAAAATAAAATAAAATATAATGATTTTGATACTGTTTTGTTTAAAAAAAAAAAAAAAAATGTATTCCTATTACAAGGAATGTAAATAGAAAAAAGCATGACAGGTCCTCTTAAATATGAGATCTGGGGTCAAAAAGACCTCAGATCTCATATGTACACTAAAATGCAATAAAAAAAAATATATATATATTTTAATGTCATTCTAAAAAAAAAAAAAAGTCCCTTTAAGAGCATTGGCCGGAATTGAAGTTTTGACATCGCTTCCACCCTGCAGTGATATGGAGATGGGTGGGGGCATCTTCCCCTCACTCATCTCCATAACCAGGCAGGGAACAGACACTGCCAATGGCATCGGTAAGCAGCAGAGGGCACCGGAGGGCGGCGGGAGGGGGTGGCCCTCTCCCGCTGCTGATAAAAGTGATCTTGTGGCGAATCTTCAGGTGCTTTACAGGCGCATTTTTTAACGCTAAAGCGCCTGAAAAACGCCCCAGTGTGAAAGGAGTCTTACAGACCACGCATGCACCGTAGACAACAGCGCGCAGGCGCACTAAGCGTTCATGCCCTTAGTGGCAGCACCCGCGGGCATGCGCGGGAGTGACGTCATCGCGGCTTCGGCCAATCACAGCGCCGGAGCTGCGATACCAGGAAGTCACCAGATGGCGGTGATGGAGGAGGCGAACGAGGACGGCTAAAATACAACTAAAATACGACTCAAACTAAAACAATTGAGATGACTAAAATAAGACTAAAACTAAAATGGCATTTTAGTCAAAAAACTAAGATTAAAACTAAATTGAAAGTGTATGGCATTTACACTACGCCGCCGTAAGTTAGCGAGGCAAGTACCTGATTCACAAAGTACTTGCCTGCTAAGTTACGGTGGCGTATCGTAAATGCGGCGGGCGCAAGCGTGCCTAATTCAGCGAGCATGCGCCGTCCGCCTACATAACCCAGTGTGCATTGCGGCAACGTACGCCGCACGGGCCTATTGGTTTCGACGTGGACGTAAATCCCTATTCACGGACGACTTACGCAAACTATGTAAAATTTTTGAATTTCGAAGCGGGAACGGCGGCCATACTTTAACATTACTATTCCAACTATTTGATGGAATATCTTTAGGCCTGATAATGCGTTACGTAAACGGCGTATCTGTACTGCGGCGGCCGGGCGTACGTTCGTGAATAGGCGTATCTAGTGATTTACATATTCTACGCCGACCGCAATGGAAGCGCCACCTAGCGGCCAGCCTAAATATTGCACCCTAAGATAGGACGGCGCAAGCCGTCGTATCTTAGATAGGTTTAAGTGTATCTCTGTTTGAGAATACACTTAAACTTAGGTCGGCGCAGATTCCGAGTTAGGTCGGCGTATCTACTGATACGCCGACCTAACTCTTACTGAATCTAGCTAAGAATGTTCAATTGGTTGCTGTTCTATCCACAACCTCGTCTTGTTTCGCTGTAGTTGAGGCTCTTCTCTGCCTCCTGCTGCATTATCAGTGGAGAGGCAGCGCACCGCACACACCAAACTGAGCTGCAGTGTCCTGGCAGCAACCTCGCGGCGCGCAAGGGTTAACAGCTTTACCTCTACACGTAGGTCACCGAGGGAGGAGCCAGAGCGCGGGAGTCGCATAACTACTGGCCGCGACGCACGCCAATCGCCGGGAATCTCCCGTCTATTCCCGCCTACTTCGACCCTATTGGCCGTCTCCTTATCGTCTTTTTTTTCTTTTTCTCTCACAAGCAAGTCCCGCCTCTCTATTCTGAGCGCTGATTGGACAAGCCGCGGGATTCTCGCTTGCGATTGGCATCGGCGGCTGTCAGTCAGACGAGACGTCAGGTGGCTGGGCTACCCGCGGCTCTCGCTGCCTCTGCTTTTGGCTTGGCAGGCTGTGACTGTTCCGGACGGCAGCTCGTCTCTGTGGATTGTTGTGGCTGTGTTCCGTCGTCCTCTCCGGTGGTGGTTGGTGTGGTGTTGCCGGGCCTGGGACGTGGAGCTGTGTGTGAGAAGCGCCATCCCGGGGAGAGGAGAGTGTGTCAGAAGGATGGTGTGGCCGGTGTAGCTCGGTGTGGGGCTTCATTGAGCGCTCCCCTCATCTCTCGTCTCACCTGACCCCCCCTCCCCCTCATTGTTGTCAGGGTGAGGAGAGGCGCCTGGGCACAGCTGTCCTCTCTGTCCTCCTTCTCCTCCTCTCTATCATCCTCCTCCATGCTCCTGTAGTTCCCCTGTGTGTGTATGTCCTTCCTGGGAGGCTGGCCTGTAGCTGCTCTCTCCCAGGCTAGAGGAGGATGTGGGATGGAAGGGCCAGGCTGTCATTTACTTGCTGAATCGTGGGTGAGATCAGGCTGGGGGGGTCAGAGCAGACAGCAGCAGTGTGTCCCTGGAAGCAGCCCATGTCCCTGGGGGAGGAGGATGATGGACTTCTAGTATTGATTTAGGACACTGTGGTGTTTGGGGGGTGGGGGGGTTGGGTAGAATCCTGTGCGCCGGATACTTTTTATTTTTTTATTTTTGTTACGTTCTAATATTTGGATGGTGTTGTCACCGGATTTGTGTAGGATGGTGGCCTCCTCGGAGCGTATGGCCCAGTGACCACACATCCAGCGATCGCTTCCGGAGGGCATTTTCTGTGAATGTCTCTTTGCGGCGCGGCTGCCAATGCAAAAATGATGGCGGCGTACAACGGGGGCGCGTCAGCGGCGGCTGGGGCTCATCACCATCATCACCACCACCACCACCTGGCCCACCTGCCCCCTCACCTGCACCATCATCACCACCTCCATCCCCAGCATCACCTGCACCCCGGTTCCGCTGCCGCTGTGCATCCCGTGCAGCAGCACATCGCCTCTTCCTCCGCCTCATCGGCCGCTGCCGCAGCTGCTGCAGCGGCGGCCATGCTCAACCCCGGCCAGGCCCAGCCGTACTTTCCATCGCCCGCCCCGGGACAGGCGCCGGGGCCGGCGGCAGCCGTGGCTCCTGCTCAGGTGCAGGCGGCGGCGGTGAAGGCTCATCATCATCATCATCAGCATGCTCATCATGCCCAACAACTGGATATCGAACCTGATCGGCCCATCGGATACGGAGCGTTCGGTGTTGTCTGGTGAGTGCGAAACTTTCTGCAAACTTAATTTTATACATCGCTACCGCAAAGGGGGATTAAAGCGGAACGTCGCTGCATCTGAGCACCAAAAAAACGCTGTTTAATTCATTTTTAATATTCAAAGCAAAATCCCCCATCCATCCATGTTGCCATGCTTTATTTTGTTGAGAAATCACTTGGAAACCCCCCACCCCCCCTTTAATCCTTATAGTGCTAGCATTAGTAAATAAAAAATGTATATCATATTTACTTAACTTTTTTTATTTATTTTTTTTACATTTCTTCAGTTACTTCCTGGTTTCCAGGCCTAGGAAAATGATGTCATACGTCTTCAGGAAGTGAGGAGAGAAGGAGGGGTTTTCTCAGCCTAGCGCACCCTCCTACCTGCATGCCTGAGCTAAGGGCAGATTGATTCCGGGACGTAAATGTTACATCATGGGTGCTCAACCTGTGGCCCTCCAGCTGTTGTGGAACTTCAATTCTTGTCATGCTTCAGCCTTTGAGGTTCAAGCTTGTAACTGTCAGAGGTTGGCGATGCCTCATGGGACTTGTAGTGCCACAGGTTGAGCACCCATGGTGTAGCATTTACTTCCTGGAATCAATCTGCCCTTGGCTTAGGCATGCAGGCAGGAGGGTGTGCTTGGCTGAGAGAACCCCCTCCTCCTCTCCTCCCTTCTAAAAGACTCATGGGATGTATGATGACATTTGCCTAGAAACCAGGAAGTAACTGAAGAAATGTAAAAACAGTAATTATGTTGCACCCTGAATAAGGTGAACTTATCCTTTTAAGAAAACGAAAGAAGCTGATTGGCTGCTTTAGTCGGAAGCACCAGTTGTGATGTAACTTGGACACTTTTTATTAGTCCCCCACCAGTTGCTGTGTTTAGAAGGGAGACGATTTTGGTGCTCTAAGACCCCATACACGTTATTAGATTTTCTGCAGATTTTTGTCTTCGGATTTACCAAAACCATATACCGTATTTATCGGGGTATAGCGCGCACCCCTTAAGTTGCCCGAATTCCTGTGGAAAAAATATGTTTTGTACTTAGTTTTGGTGTCTTGCGTGGCGTCCATCGGCGGCCTCGTCGGGTCCGGCGTCCGTCTGCGGCTTCGGGTGTCCTCTTCGTTGGGTCCGGCGTCCTTCCCGCTCGTTTCCCGCGTCGAGTTTAAATACTGAGCCGACTTATACCGAGCGCAGTACACTTGTGTATCGTCGGGCAGGCTCGGCAACTCTCGCGCTGACGTCCTGTACGCTCAGGACGTCAGTGCGAGAGGCGCCGAGACTGCCCGAAGATACACGAGTGTACTGCGCTCGGTATATGCCGGCGCAGTATTCAAACTCGTGGCGGGAAAGCGGGTATCGGCGTATACTGCGCACCCACGATTTTGCCCTGATTTTCAGGGCAAAATAGTGCGCGGTATACGCCGATAAATACGGTAATATGAGGTCAAACTTTCAGAGTTTCAATCTGTATGCAATCAGGTAGGCCCTTGCAGTAAATGGTTTTGGTAAATCTAATGGTGTGTATTGGGTCTAAAACAATGGCTATTTCTGTGTGAAGTATATCTAAAGGCACAACTTGGAGAGGGATTAGAACACTTGTGGGCTGGTAATTGTTGTCTGTGTCCCCATTAGAGAGATTCACCCTTCTTATTTGTCCTGGTGACTGTTCTCGAAGGGAGTGAAAGCAAATCCCAAATTCTAAGTTGTCGTCAGAACATGAATAAGGGAAAATCCCCCAATTGGGGGCACTAGTTCTAATGGCAGCCAGAGAGTCCTTCGCTTTGGAGGCATTTACGGTTTGGCTCTGGGGCAGGAAGTCACAGGAGATCTCCCTAATGGGGGACACAGAAAAACCTGACGGGATTTATAACCCCCCCCAAAAACAAGTTTTGGCTTTAGTGCAAAGTAGAGCTGCACGATTAATGGTTAAAGAATTGTTATGGCGATTCTACCTCCCGACCGATCTTAAAAAAAAGCATTTCCTCTATTCAGTGCAGAGTGTTCTCTGCTAAAGCTGACAGCTGTCAAAAGAAAACGGGCAACCTGCCAAGTTTCTCACAATATTTCTTAGGCCAGATAAAGAGAAACATTGTAACACTTCGTCCCTTTAGATCAAAGGATTGAACTTCAGTCTGTAAATGAGGTCAGTTTAACCACTTTAGGCTTCATTTCCACTGGTGTTGTTACAGCCACTGTTAGGCTTTTTTACAGCTTAAAAACGCCTGTCCATGTTTATTTTGTAAAAATAATTTTTTTTTTTTGTGAGCTGCAGCTTTAAAAATGCCACGGGCGCGTTTTTGAGCGTTTTTTAACGTCTGGCGTTTTTACAGCTCTACTCTGGAGCTTCAGAACGCCCTGGTCCTGCGTTTTTTTACAGCTCAAAAACGCCTATGCCATTTGCAGCTCAAAAACGTCTATGTGGGCATGATGCCATAGAATAACATGGACAGGCGTTTTTAAGCTGTAAAAAACGCTCAGAAAAGTGGCTGTAAAAACGCCAGTGGAAAGTTATAAAGACAACACTTGTTGCTTACAAGTTAATCTGTATTTTTTGCTAGAAAATTACTTGGAACCCCCAAACATAATAAATAAAACTTCTTCTTTTTTTTCATATATAATTTTAGCAGAGACCCTAGAGAATAAAATGGTGGTTGTTGCAATATTTTACGGCACACTGTATTTGCGCAGCAGTCTTTCAAATGCAACTTTTTGGGGGAAAAAATACCCTTTTTTTATTTTTCTCATCTCAAGAGGGTCTTTATTTGAGAAAATTTACAGTACAGTATGACAAAAGATCATCATATTTGCCAATACAATGCATTATAGCGGAAAATGGGGGGAAAAATAAACTTTAATGAATAAACAAAAAAAAGCTAAACTGTAAAGTTAGCCCATTTTTTTTTTTTTTTTTTAAGGGGGGATATAATGTGAAAGATGTGACGCCGCAAGAATCGTGAGAATTGTGATCTTTATTCTAAGCAAAAAAATAAAAATTGTGATTCTCATTTTAGCCAGAATCGTGCAGCTCTAGTTCAAAAGTAATATTCAACCCTCAGCGTTTTTAGCACATTGAGCACAAGAAAATAAACATTTTCCAGAAAACTATTTGCTAAAATAATTCTTACCCCAGCACTTGCTGTTTACAACTTTTAATGCTGCTGGCTCCTGCTCTCTGTTCTGCTTTCCTGAACTTCTGGTCTTTACAGGCAAGAGTTAATGGAGGACAGTGCAGTTTGCAGTCTGTTGGCTTGAGGGAGGGAGTAGAAGAGAAGTGTCTCCCCATCCTAGGCTGTGGGTCCTGTGTTTGGGTTGAGAAAGGAGGAGACCTGGGGTGGAGACCTGGGGTGGTGATCATGGTATCCGTTAAACTGGATTATAGGCAAGAATTTAAATGAGACAGAAGCTGCAAACTCAAAGTGCTTGAAAACGGAGGGCTTAATATAACTTTAAGTTTGAAGAATGATACATAACAACATGCCGGGGTCAATAACACGCGGCTCCCCTGGAACACTCGGCAAACGCTGGTTAATTATTTTGAGATGTTCCCGTTATGTATTTCCGGTAATGTTTTCTGCAATTATTGAAGTCTGTTTCATGTTTTTCCTGTTGTCTGTAAAGGACCTTGATAGGTGGCAGGCTGGCATTGTACTGATACAGATGAGTTTTTCCCTTGGCAGAGGGGCCCCTGTTTTAGGTGAATGAAATGTTATAGAGTACTGAGATGGATGGCGCGTTATTGATCTGTTCTGGCATTGTGTTAAAGCAGAAACTGTTAAAATTTGGTTTGTTTTTTAGAACATTGTGCACTTGTGATGTGCTGTGTGCTTTGAAAGGATTTTTTGACAGCCGCAAGAGTGGCTGGGAAATCGGTGATGTCATGGCTGATGGGTTCGCCCACGATGTTTGTCTGGGTCATTGTACAAAATTACAAACAACTTTAGATTTGCCAGAACTATGTAACATAAGGACCTACCTAAACAATAAGTCGGATCCTTGCACTACATCGTTTATCGATTTAAATAAGATTGCACTATTGTAACGTGAGTTTTGGTCCTGTCAGCTTTACTGGGAGGAGCTAAATTGCTTCCCAGCATGTGTTCTGTCAGAAGTCTGCTTCAGCTGAAGATGATTGGATATGATGCATTCCAGGCATTGTTTTCTTTTTCAAATCTCGTGTCTATTTGCACTTTTTATCCCATCTGTGTGCTTTAGCTACAATAGATGATGGATGGATGGCGCTGAGCTTTCTTTTCTTGGGTGGTGAGAAATTCAATAATTGATGCCAACAGACACCTGCTTGTGTGTGTGTGTGTGTGTGTGTGTGTGTGTGTGTGTGTGTGTGTGTGTGTGTATATATTTGTCTGTGTACTGTTGGCGGAAATGTACCTTCATTTGCTGTCTCAGGCATGCAACAGGGAGGAAAAATCTCAAACCGATAGGAATACTCCTCTTAGTTGTCCCTGAAATTTTTTTCCCTATCGTATAATTTTCTCTTTGTTAAAGGCAACTCTCTTTGGATTTCCACTTGCTTTCTGTTTTGGTGACAATACTCAGAGGTGAGGATCTCCACAGAAAGGAAGCGGGGGGGACTCCCCTTTTTTTTATTTTTATTTATTTTTTATTTTTTTTTTCCTTGGTGGAGCTCCGCTTTAAGTTACTGACCTGGAGTAAGCATACAGCAACTGAAATTGGTGAAGCCCAGAACTTGTTTTGGCATACCTGCTTGTTGGTCATTGACACACAAATGTTAGGGTGGCTTTGGGAAAAGTGTAGCTAACCTGTGTGGTTCGTGTGGGCTAGCTGCACCTTTCCATAGACTTCTGTGAGGTCCTGCAGTTTTGGGTCTTTTCAGAAAGCACACCAAACATATTGCATTCAGGAGTTTTGACGCGCTCTATGAAACCTTACCAAAACCACAGGACCTCGTAGAATTCTATGGGAAAATGCAACTAACCTGCACGAAATCAATAGGCTGGCTGGGACAGTGTGAAGCCACCCTTTAGGGCTCTTTTACACGGGGCGGATCCGTAATGATCCGCCACGTGAACCTCCGCTTGCTCAGCGGGGATCGCTCCGTTGATCCCCGCTGAGCCGGCGGATGACAGGGCAGTCCCCGCACACTGTGCAGGGACCGCCCTGTCTTTTCTCCGCTCTCCCCTATGGGGGGATCGGATGAACACGGACCGTATGTCTGTGTTCACCCGATCCGCAGACAGATGGAAAAGTAGGTTTTTCCTCCGTCACACTTTGGTGAATCGAAGCGGGTCGGATGTCAGCGGGCATGTCACCGCTGACATCCGCGGCTCCATACAGGGGCACGGAGCGCCCGTTCAGGTCCACCTAAAAAACTGGCAGGCGGACCTGAACGGTCCACCCGTGTGAAAGAGCCCTTCGTTTCTTGATCAGCTTCACAGTCGGTAGTTGAAACCTTCATCATTTCCTCAGTGTATCTAGTTGGGAAAGGTTATTTCCTCTTATACAAATGTTGAAGTTTTATTTTTATACTGTGATCACCATTTTGTTATCACTGGGCAGAATGTTTGTATATCCTGTAATGTATCAGATTTCGTGTTTTTTCAGTTTTTCCTATACATGCTATTTTCTTGTATACCAAACACGTGGTGGGGGAAACCTTTTGGTATAGAATTCTTATTACAGGGTGATTGAACCCATCACCATTGTATTCATAGCTAAGATGTCAGTTTTGGGTTGACTGATGCTTATAATTAAAGTGTATCTACATTTTAGAAATGCAGATTTGTCATTTATACTTTTTAATTTCTACTTGTTATAGCCTACTTTTAATAAATGGAATTCTCTAAGTTGACAAACATTTAGAAGAATCGATCAGGACCAACTCTGTTTTAATACTGTGACACAGAATTGCCAGAATTCCCCCCACCCCCCCTCTTTTTCTTAACTTTTATGGCCAGTTCACACCACTTGCAGTCGTGTGTGTGTGTGTGTGTGTGTGTGTGTGTGTGTGTGTGTGTGTGTGTGTGTGTGTGTGTATATATATATATATATATATATATATATATATATATATATATATATTTATATTTATTTTACATTTTTCCTGCAACAAAAATGCATGGAAACTAGGTTAGGTGGTTCCAATGGCATAGTTCACGCCAGTGCTTCCAGTTCC
Source organism: Rana temporaria (assembly GCF_905171775.1). Taxonomy (NCBI): domain Eukaryota; kingdom Metazoa; phylum Chordata; class Amphibia; order Anura; family Ranidae; genus Rana; species Rana temporaria. Next base: position 442,702,261 of record NC_053490.1, read on the forward strand.
TGGAAAAAGTAGAACCTGCTGCACTGGACTGTAATAGGTATGTCTTTGATCAATGAGCACAAACCAAGGCTGCTTGGGGCCTGATTAATTGACCATAGATCGAGAAGGAAAGGAGGGAAGGTTGTTTGGGACTTTGAAGGCACTGGTATACAACAATATAAAAAATATATATAAATATTTATTTGGACAGATTATATTAATACAAATTGTACAAAAGATATACAAAACAATTGGGACAAACCCCACTAATCACATTGATCACAGGACCATTGTCTAATCGGTGGAGTTGTAGTCTCGACCGGTTTCGCAGTATAAAACTGCTTCTTCAGGAGAATGTCTATAGGGTATATAGGTAAGATATGGAAAAATAAACAGGTAAATCGCAAGCACTTATATACAATAGTTTAATAAGAAAATTTCAAACACTCAGTGTTGCGTCTTGTAGGAGAGTCGAGGGACTACTCACCTAAATTTGCCAAAGTGATCGTAGATCGGCCAGGGCGGTGGCCCCCTAGGGCGCACGTGGGGGATAATAGGAACGGGCTCTGATAGAAAGGGTTAATAGATTATTCCTAGTAATAGTTGTAATGAGGGACGGTTGTGCAAGAAAAAAGGGATAGTGGAGAAGTAAGGTTGAGGGAAAACGAAGAAATAGTGATAAAAGAAGAAAAGGGAAGAGGGAGTGGGGAAAAAGGGGGCAAATAAAGAGAGGGAGGGGAAAGATGGGGGGTAAGAAGGAGTGAAAATGAAAAAGAGAAAAAGGAAAGAAGAGGGTATAGTTGAGAATAGAGAATGAAATAGGAATGATAGGTGGGACAGGAAGGAGGAAAAGGGGAAGGGGAAAAGAAAGGGAAAGGTAGGAATTGAAAAAAGGGGAGAATTAGTTGAGCACAAGAGGAAAATGGAAAGGAAAAGAGGTCGTCGTGGGGTAGTGAATAGTGGAGATCCAAAATGCCCAAACAGAGGACTAGAAGGGATAACCAAAAAGAATTGATAGTTCGGCAACAAGACACCAGGGGGGTGACCATCAGGAGGTGACACTCAGTGCAGGGATAGAGGGGGTTAAAAATGATAAGCTCCAGCTTACCGTCCAGGATAATTTAATCAATTTAATTGATACTGGGGTGATGGACACATAAAAGTACCAGGTATATACCGGTAAGCAGTCAGGAAGCCAGTGTGAATAAGCACCGGCAGGAACCAATCTAAGAAAGATGTAACATCAAATATTAGTTTGAGATAATTCTTTCAAGGTAATAGACTTTTACAGCTATTATCATTTATTCTTACAAAAAACTATTTTACGTTCAACGACGAATTATTTTTGCAAAATCAGGGCGTAGCGATGGGCACATCATGCGCTCCAGCTTACGCCAATTTATATCTTGGTGGCTGGGAACGTTCATTACACGCCAACGATATTTTCCGAAGATTTTTGGATAAGGTTTTACTTTGGTATAGATTTATAGATGATTTGTTTATTATTTGGACCGGTACTTCGGAATCCTTACTAGAATTTGTACGTCTACTCAATATAAATGGATTTAACCTTAGATTTACCGTCCAATTTGATGACACTCAGGTCCCATTCCTTGACCTGACTGTCATCAAACACAGTGACGGTATTCTACATACGGATCTCTACCGCAAACCTACGGCTGGAAATACCTTATTGTTTGCTACCAGTGCCCACCCCAAGCCACTAATTAGAAGTATTCCTTTCGCCCAATATCTAAGATTACGTAGGAACTGTACACTACCCAGCGATTTCAAAAAGCAAGCAGACGCACTGAGGTTGCGCCTACTTGACCGTGGCTATGCTCGGACAAACCTTAAAAAAGCCTATAATAGGGCCTGTTTACGTTCTAGGAATTCATTACTATATGATACACCTAAACAGAGAAATACAACCACTTCAGCTAATAATCCTGTACGCTTCATCACTACCTATTCTGCCCACCACAATGTCTTACGAGATATTCTCAACAGACATTGGCATATCCTCACTGATGACAATACTTTGTCCAAACATGTGAAGGTACATCCTGAAATGGTCTATCGCCGTGCATCTTCACTGCGAGACAGACTCACTCAGAGTCATTATTTACAAGAACGCCTACCCCCTCCAACACTCAGGGGAACTTATCAATGCGGCAATTGTCCGCGTTGTCCGTGGATATTGGAGGGTAAACGGTTTATTTTACCTAATAATGAAATTTTTTCTCCTTCCTTCTTTGCTGACTGTGGCACCAAGGGTGTGGTTTATTTAATGGTGTGCAAATGTAATGCTTTTTATGTTGGAAAAACAATTAGAGAATTCCGCCAACGCATTGGTGACCATCTGTATGACACAGGGGTGGGTAAATTGACTACCATCGGACGCCATATAGGACTTTATCACAGATATGACTTGACAGTGATACGATTCCTTATATTAGAAGTCATCCCACCACATCCACGTGGTGGTGACTGGGATAAATCCATTCTCCAAAAGGAATGTTTATGGATAGAACACCTAAATGCTATGACTTATCCAGGGTTAAATGAGGTCAATTCATATAAGTCCTTTATTTAGGGGGGACCTTAATTGATTGACTATTCATTCACCCATAGTCATTTCTTGATATACCTGACTGTTCTATTACAACGTCATTTTGTATCCAGACAAAATCCCCCTTGCACCTCACCATTTGCAACTTTATTCAATTATCATCTTTATTACTGCTTATAATTTTATTATGTCCAATGTCACCATTACATTATAAATGTCTGTTACATCTCATTTGAATCTTTTTCGTTTTAATTGTCTCTCTCCTGATTTTTTTGAATTGCTGTTGTTTAATGACTCCACAATGAAAAGTATTGCAGGTATATCCCCCTGTATATATTCACAATCTAACGTTTATGATACCTGTATATCAATGATTATGCTGTAATTTTCCCCTATACGTCTCAGTGCTGTGCCTTGTCAGCATAGGACCTGTGTCATGTGTTCGGACCGGCCTCGGCCCCGCCCCTTGTCTCTTGATTGGCGCACGCTGGACCCTTCAGACCACGGGCTCCAACCGGCGCCCGTTGTTTGCAGCACTGAACCCGGCCCCCGGCCATTGGGTGTCTTGTCTGCAAGGCCGCGCATTGACCAATGCGCGGCCGTCTGAACGGTGAGTCACGTCTGCGTCACGCCCACGTGACGCATGACGTGCCTTGGGATTCCTCACTTAAGCTGCTCCACGAGCGGCTTGTAGTGAGGTGCACGGAGCTCTCCCTGGGGACGGACTGACACTCCACACTCTGTGGTAAGTTAAACCTATATATACCTACCCTGCATCAACTACCTCTGCGCCAGTCTATTACCTTGAAAGAATTATCTCAAACTAATATTTGATGTTACATCTTTCTTAGATTGGTTCCTGCCGGTGCTTATTCACACTGGCTTCCTGACTGCTTACCGGTATATACCTGGTACTTTTATGTGTCCATCACCCCAGTATCAATTAAATTGATTAAATTATCCTGGACGGTAAGCTGGAGCTTATCATTTTTAACCCCCTCTATCCCTGCACTGAGTGTCACCTCCTGATGGTCACCCCCTGGTGTCTTGTTGCCGAACTATCAATTCTTTTTGGTTATCCCTTCTAGTCCTCTGTTTGGGCATTTTGGATCTCCACTATTCACTACCCCACGACGACCTCTTTTCCTTTCCATTTTCCTCTTGTGCTCAACTAATTCTCCCCTTTTTTCAATTCCTACCTTTCCCTTTCTTTTCCCCTTCCCCTTTTCCTCCTTCCTGTCCCACCTATCATTCCTATTTCATTCTCTATTCTCAACTATACCCTCTTCTTTCCTTTTTCTCTTTTTCATTTTCACTCCTTCTTACCCCCCATCTTTCCCCTCCCTCTCTTTATTTGCCCCCTTTTTCCCCACTCCCTCTTCCCTTTTCTTCTTTTATCACTATTTCTTCGTTTTCCCTCAACCTTACTTCTCCACTATCCCTTTTTTCTTGCACAACCGTCCCTCATTACAACTATTACTAGGAATAATCTATTAACCCTTTCTATCAGAGCCCGTTCCTATTATCCCCCACGTGCGCCCTAGGGGGCCACCGCCCTGGCCGATCTACGATCACTTTGGCAAATTTAGGTGAGTAGTCCCTCGACTCTCCTACAAGACGCAACACTGAGTGTTTGAAATTTTCTTATTAAACTATTGTATATAAGTGCTTGCGATTTACCTGTTTATTTTTCCATATCTTACCTATATACCCTATAGACATTCTCCTGAAGAAGCAGTTTTATACTGCGAAACCGGTCGAGACTACAACTCCACCGATTAGACAATGGTCCTGTGATCAATGTGATTAGTGGGGTTTGTCCCAATTGTTTTGTATATCTTTTGTACAATTTGTATTAATATAATCTGTCCAAATAAATATTTATATATATTTTTTATATTGTTGTATACCAGTGCCTTCAAAGTCCCAAACAACCTTCCCTCCTTTCCTTCTCGATCTATGGTCAATTAATCAGGCCCCAAGCAGCCTTGGTTTGTGCTCATTGATCAAAGACATACCTATTACAAATACTAGGGATGTTGGCATAGTTTATAGATTTTGTTATTCAATTTTAATGAGGCAATACTCACAACTTTGACTACTAACTGGGTGGACAACACACCCGCTTCTCTCTCTGTAGAACCCAATTTTTGAGTTTAACAACTCACTTAGGTCTACTCTACGAGTGCCTCTCACTCTAATTCTATTAAATATTAATTTTATTTATTATTGTGGAGACCCATTTTTCGGTAATTTTCCTTATGATGGGAGTGACTTTTTAGTCGAACTAGATATCATGGAAGTTCTTGGCTCTGACTGGACATGCTTCATGACTACCATCCAAACCTCTATTCTCAATACCCATAAAATAGATGACGACCTTAAGGTATACTTCGGGAAGATCTTTGCTTTTTTGAAACGCAAATCCCATTTACACTGGCATATTGAATATTTCAGACGTTACTTATTGGATAACATCTGTCCTATTGGACTACGTATCCAAATCTTCCCTACCATCAAGGAACCTTCACTTGACTTCAAAAAGAATTGGGAAACCACCCTATTGGGGTGTAGTACTGATTTAATGAAGTCATTAGTGACTCAGTATACTTCAGATATGACCTTACTTGATACGGAAATCAATGACCTAAACAGTCAATTCCAACATTTGATCGGCAATACTTTATATACCGACAAATGGAAGGAACTAAAAACCCGTCTAGAGACACTCAACAGAGACATCATTGTGAGTAAACAAACAAAATTCAACAAAGATAAATCAGCATATGCAGATGGTTATGCATACAAATGGTCTACCAATCAGAGCAATAGGAGGAGTAACAGACGCATTCAACATCCTGGTAATTCCAACACTGAAGTGGAATCCGACTCCTCTATTTCCTCTTTAACTTCCCAACAAAGCGGAACAAGACCTCCCACTACTTCCAAGGGCATTAAATCCGCCCGAAAAAGGTTGAGATATGGAGGGACTACCCCTCCACCCTTACCAGCTAAAAAGGATAGACAAACTGCTAAGGCAATAAAGACACGGGTACCAACTGCACGGGATCTTGTGGACACCAACTTGTCTACCGACAACTTGGGTAGATCCACATCCCTACATGGAGCAATACCCAAAGTCCTCAACTCATCCCTGATGACTAATAAACATACAAAAACCAATGATGAGGCCATTTTTTTAGACCTGAAAAAGCAGCAGGGAAACCTAGATACATTTGTTCTAAAGTCAATGCCAAACCTACCGCCCCCACTACAACCAACTCCTCTGAAAATACCAGTCTTAATATAATTAACTTGACTCCATTAATACTATCCGAGGATCAATCTTCAGTATTACAGCTTGGCTTAGGCTTTTGTCCACTTGATCCCTTGAAAATCACTCATACTATTAAAGACCTTTATTTGTTTGCTCGCAACCTAACATATAAGTTTATTTTTGATAGAGACCGTGGCTTAATCAATTTAGAACGTGAACTAGCCGAAAGAACTAAACAGTTCACTATGAACGAATTCCGTGCCCTCCGAGACCTAATGCTCTTATATGATGAGAGCAATCCAGATGATACTGATTCATTATCGACCCCTGTAGATGATCCTATTGTATCTGCCCCAATTACTAGACCTCCACGTAAACCCTTTCGACTCCCTTCTAGGAGATTCCCTGACCTTATGACCTGCCCATCGATTTGGGCGTTTGTACAAGCTACAATTCGAGATCTTAAAAGACAGGAATGGCATACAATATCTCCCAATTTAACCATCAGACAGACCAGAGCCCTTAAATCTCTGCAAAAATGTACCGATATTGTAATCAAGCAATCAGACAAGGGTGGAAATATTGTACTTATGACCCATGAACTTTATCAAAACATGTGTTATTCAATATTGAACAACACCGACTGGTATAGTCGGATCCCTTCCACCTTTGTATCTAACTTTACTACAGAACTCAGGTCTCTCTGTACAGATGCTTATTTTCTAGGATTGATTGATAAGGATACTTTAGAATACTTGATCCCCAAATTTCCCCGACTAGCCACCTTTTATTCCTTACCTAAAACGCACAAAAACGTACAAAATCCCCCCGGCCGACCTATCGTGTCCGGCATGGGATCCCTTACAGACAATGCTAGTAAATTTGTAGACGCCTTTCTTATGCCTCATGTCACGAGCCTCCCATCGTACATTCGCGACACCGCTGACCTTTTGAAACATGTTGAGGGGACCCAAGTCCCTCCTGACGCCCTGCTCGTGGCATTGGATGTCGAGGCCTTGTACTCGAGTATCCCCCACGAGCAGGGTGTCAGAATGGCTGGGTCCTTCCTATATGAACAGGAAAACACCTCATGGTCATTGGTTAAATTTATTTTACAGCTATTATCATTTATTCTTACAAAAAACTATTTTACGTTCAACGACGAATTATTTTTGCAAAATCAGGGCGTAGCGATGGGCACATCATGCGCTCCAGCTTACGCCAATTTATATCTTGGTGGCTGGGAACGTTCATTACACGCCAACGATATTTTCCGAAGATTTTTGGATAAGGTTTTACTTTGGTATAGATTTATAGATGATTTGTTTATTATTTGGACCGGTACTTCGGAATCCTTACTAGAATTTGTACGTCTACTCAATATAAATGGATTTAACCTTAGATTTACCGTCCAATTTGATGACACTCAGGTCCCATTCCTTGACCTGACTGTCATCAAACACAGTGACGGTATTCTACATACGGATCTCTACCGCAAACCTACGGCTGGAAATACCTTATTGTTTGCTACCAGTGCCCACCCCAAGCCACTAATTAGAAGTATTCCTTTCGCCCAATATCTAAGATTACGTAGGAACTGTACACTACCCAGCGATTTCAAAAAGCAAGCAGACGCACTGAGGTTGCGCCTACTTGACCGTGGCTATGCTCGGACAAACCTTAAAAAAGCCTATAATAGGGCCTGTTTACGTTCTAGGAATTCATTACTATATGATACACCTAAACAGAGAAATACAACCACTTCAGCTAATAATCCTGTACGCTTCATCACTACCTATTCTGCCCACCACAATGTCTTACGAGATATTCTCAACAGACATTGGCATATCCTCACTGATGACAATACTTTGTCCAAACATGTGAAGGTACATCCTGAAATGGTCTATCGCCGTGCATCTTCACTGCGAGACAGACTCACTCAGAGTCATTATTTACAAGAACGCCTACCCCCTCCAACACTCAGGGGAACTTATCAATGCGGCAATTGTCCGCGTTGTCCGTGGATATTGGAGGGTAAACGGTTTATTTTACCTAATAATGAAATTTTTTCTCCTTCCTTCTTTGCTGACTGTGGCACCAAGGGTGTGGTTTATTTAATGGTGTGCAAATGTAATGCTTTTTATGTTGGAAAAACAATTAGAGAATTCCGCCAACGCATTGGTGACCATCTGTATGACACAGGGGTGGGTAAATTGACTACCATCGGACGCCATATAGGACTTTATCACAGATATGACTTGACAGTGATACGATTCCTTATATTAGAAGTCATCCCACCACATCCACGTGGTGGTGACTGGGATAAATCCATTCTCCAAAAGGAATGTTTATGGATAGAACACCTAAATGCTATGACTTATCCAGGGTTAAATGAGGTCAATTCATATAAGTCCTTTATTTAGGGGGGACCTTAATTGATTGACTATTCATTCACCCATAGTCATTTCTTGATATACCTGACTGTTCTATTACAACGTCATTTTGTATCCAGACAAAATCCCCCTTGCACCTCACCATTTGCAACTTTATTCAATTATCATCTTTATTACTGCTTATAATTTTATTATGTCCAATGTCACCATTACATTATAAATGTCTGTTACATCTCATTTGAATCTTTTTCGTTTTAATTGTCTCTCTCCTGATTTTTTTGAATTGCTGTTGTTTAATGACTCCACAATGAAAAGTATTGCAGGTATATCCCCCTGTATATATTCACAATCTAACGTTTATGATACCTGTATATCAATGATTATGCTGTAATTTTCCCCTATACGTCTCAGTGCTGTGCCTTGTCAGCATAGGACCTGTGTCATGTGTTCGGACCGGCCTCGGCCCCGCCCCTTGTCTCTTGATTGGCGCACGCTGGACCCTTCAGACCACGGGCTCCAACCGGCGCCCGTTGTTTGCAGCACTGAACCCGGCCCCCGGCCATTGGGTGTCTTGTCTGCAAGGCCGCGCATTGACCAATGCGCGGCCGTCTGAACGGTGAGTCACGTCTGCGTCACGCCCACGTGACGCATGACGTGCCTTGGGATTCCTCACTTAAGCTGCTCCACGAGCGGCTTGTAGTGAGGTGCACGGAGCTCTCCCTGGGGACGGACTGACACTCCACACTCTGTGGTAAGTTAAACCTATATATACCTACCCTGCATCAACTACCTCTGCGCCAGTCTATTACCTTGAAAGAATTATCTCAAACTAATATTTGATGTTACATCTTTCTTAGATTGGTTCCTGCCGGTGCTTATTCACACTGGCTTCCTGACTGCTTACCGGTATATACCTGGTACTTTTATGTGTCCATCACCCCAGTATCAATTAAATTGATTAAATTATCCTGGACGGTAAGCTGGAGCTTATCATTTTTAACCCCCTCTATCCCTGCACTGAGTGTCACCTCCTGATGGTCACCCCCTGGTGTCTTGTTGCCGAACTATCAATTCTTTTTGGTTATCCCTTCTAGTCCTCTGTTTGGGCATTTTGGATCTCCACTATTCACTACCCCACGACGACCTCTTTTCCTTTCCATTTTCCTCTTGTGCTCAACTAATTCTCCCCTTTTTTCAATTCCTACCTTTCCCTTTCTTTTCCCCTTCCCCTTTTCCTCCTTCCTGTCCCACCTATCATTCCTATTTCATTCTCTATTCTCAACTATACCCTCTTCTTTCCTTTTTCTCTTTTTCATTTTCACTCCTTCTTACCCCCCATCTTTCCCCTCCCTCTCTTTATTTGCCCCCTTTTTCCCCACTCCCTCTTCCCTTTTCTTCTTTTATCACTATTTCTTCGTTTTCCCTCAACCTTACTTCTCCACTATCCCTTTTTTCTTGCACAACCGTCCCTCATTACAACTATTACTAGGAATAATCTATTAACCCTTTCTATCAGAGCCCGTTCCTATTATCCCCCACGTGCGCCCTAGGGGGCCACCGCCCTGGCCGATCTACGATCACTTTGGCAAATTTAGGTGAGTAGTCCCTCGACTCTCCTACAAGACGCAACACTGAGTGTTTGAAATTTTCTTATTAAACTATTGTATATAAGTGCTTGCGATTTACCTGTTTATTTTTCCATATCTTACCTATATACCCTATAGACATTCTCCTGAAGAAGCAGTTTTATACTGCGAAACCGGTCGAGACTACAACTCCACCGATTAGACAATGGTCCTGTGATCAATGTGATTAGTGGGGTTTGTCCCAATTGTTTTGTATATCTTTTGTACAATTTGTATTAATATAATCTGTCCAAATAAATATTTATATATATTTTTTATATTGTTGTATACCAGTGCCTTCAAAGTCCCAAACAACCTTCCCTCCTTTCCTTCTCGATCTATGGTCAATTAATCAGGCCCCAAGCAGCCTTGGTTTGTGCTCATTGATCAAAGACATACCTATTACAAATACTAGGGATGTTGGCATAGTTTATAGATTTTGTTATTCAATTTTAATGAGGCAATACTCACAACTTTGACTGCACTGGACTGTACTTGAACTTACCAAAAATGCTTTGGAAACGCACATGTTCTTAACATTAAGAAAAAAGGGGGGAAAAATGGACTGGACTGCATCAAAAATGCGCATGCAGAAAAGCATCGGGCAAGCGCCTGGACTGTGTTTCTATGATGTGAACAGTCCCTAAATAAGAACGTGTTCCAGTGTGCTTTTTTACAACGGTACAGTCCAGGAAAAATGCTGTGTGTTTTTTGATGCAGAAAATAAACACACTGGACTGCATGAGGGTGTGAATTGGGCCTTAAAGGGGTGTTCCAGCCATTTTTATGTTTATTAAAAGTCAGCAGCAACAAAAAGTGTAGCTGCTGGCTTTTAATAAACAGGCACTTACCTGCTCCAGCGCTCCAGCAACGCGCCGGCCGGGGCTCCGCTCCTCTCCCCCCCCTCCCCGGCCGGCGTCTTCATCTTCAGTGTGGGCAACCGGCCGTGACAGCTTTCGGCTTCACGGCCGGGCACCCACTGCGCATGCGCGAGCGGCGCGGCCCGGCGCCGCACCGTGTAATTGGCCAGGAGATCGCCTAGGACCTGTGACGTGTCCTAGGCGATCGCCTACAGCAGCCACTTCCTGAAGGCGATTAAGCTTAGTCGCCTACAGGAAGGAGGAAGTGGGACAGGAAGTCCCACTCGTGCTGAAGCCCCCACTCCCCCCCAAAAAAAATTACATGCCAAATGTGGCATGTAAGGGGGAGAGGAGTGGGTTAAGAGGAAGTTCCAAATTTGGGTGGAACTCCTCTTTAATGAGGAATCCTTGGGGCAGATTCAGGTACCGCTGCACACTTCTTACGGAGGCGCAGCGTCCCGTTTTTGCCCTGCGTCCCCGCAAATTATTTACGCTACGCTTCATTCACGAAGCAGTAGCCACGTAATTTGCATGGGCGCTCCTCAAAAATGCCTGGCGTAAGGGCGCGTAATTTAAATGATCCCGTAGGGGGCGTGGATCATTTCAATTAGGCGCGTTCCCCCGCCGAACGTAGTGCGCATGCTCCGTCTGGAAACTTTCCCAACGTGCATTGCGGCAAATGACGTCGCAAGGGCGTCATTTGCTTCAAAGTGAACGTGAATGGCGTCCAGGGGATTCACGATTTTAACGACGTTAAATTTTAAATTTGCGACGCGGGAACGACGGGTATACGTAGCATAGCAAAAACCGACGTACGCAAACGACGTAAACTGCGTACTCAGGGCTTGCGTAGGGTTGTGAATCGGCGTTAGTATGCAATTTGCATACTATACGCTGACCACAACGGGAACGCCACCTAGCGGCCTGCGTAAGAATGCAGCCTAAGATATGACGGCATAAGGAGCCTTATGCCAGTCATTTCTTAGGCTGCAGTCGGCGTATCGAGGTTCCTGAATCAGGAGCATTCGATACGCCGGGGCAAGTAAACAATTGCACTGCGTAACTATGGTTACGCAGACGCAATTGCTCTCTGAATCTGGGCCCTTGTTTTCAGTTTCTGCGCACAGCTTGGTGTGGAATGTATGTGAGTTCTGTATTTGTACCTACTATTTCCTTGTCTGTTAATTCTCTGATTTTATTTTTTATTTTTTGCTCCGATTTGAAGTTATGTTGGTTAGGAGCCTTTAGTTTAGAAATTGAGGTCAGATTTATTCCGCTACACATGCTAAAAGCTTCTAAAAGGACAGCATGGGATTTTTTTTGCTGTGACCTTTTTTTTTTTTTGTTTCGTTATGACCAGTTAAATAATAATAGTGATTTTTCTGAGTTTATGGTTTAAAGTGGCAGCTGCATGCAAGTAAGGACCGTTTTGGATTTGTGTATGCTTATTAAATCTGAACTCCAAGCAAGCGATTATATGTGAACTATGACAAATGGTTATTTGCAGCCAATTTTGTGATCCACATATCCAGCTCTTCTACCTCCAGTGTAACACAAGTAAGTTGGGTCAAGAATGCTGGGCCCAATATACAATGGGCCTGCTGGTTTGACAATGAAGCAGAACCAGCCCACTGATGGGACGACAAAGCAAAATGATGTCTAACAGTGCAGGTGCATGCAGCAAAATTTGATTGGCTGCTGGTGCTGGCCTGTGTTCTCCAAGTTTGAGTTCTGTTGTAAGGGAATTACAAGTGGTTAAAGCACTAGCTCCATTTAAAGGTGCATTAAAGTAGAATTTCAGCATACATCTAACTAACCATAAAACTGCTCCCTCCCCTTTCCTAACACCTATACCTATGTGGAAGAAAGATCTGTATACTTGCTGTAACGGAATGACCCGGGACAAACAGACTTTGAAAGGATGAGTGGTACTCCTGTGCCAGCGTCATTAATAACTCTTATGTCTAGGGTCACATTATGTCTGATGGGGTGACTGAGAAATTATATCCTAAATTACAGGACAGGGGACATTACTGATGGCTCATATTGCAGGAGATTGCAAAGTGTTGGTTTATTCTATGACTCATCTCTCTGTGTAGACTTTTGACATGCTAATTGAGTCTGGTCCGGGATCTCTAATTATGTATGCTAAATACTGTTTTGTGTGTGGCATGGAACTTGTCAAGCTGTATGCGGAGACAGAATGTCTGTCTAAAGATATGGTTTGAGGGGAATTCATTGTGTGATGGTGTTTTGTTTGAATTCTGTTAATGAAGGAATGTGACTTCTCAGGTGGAGTGATTAGATCATGATAATTATAGCCCAGCACCGAGATGTCTGGAATGTTTAGCAATTAGCCATCTGAAGGTGTATTGAAGCCCCCCCAGGGTGAGGTGTGGGTGGAGAGTTTGATTGTTCCTTTCATGCTTAAACTGTATATAAACTTGAGAGCTAACCATTAAAGTTGTCTTGCATTTGAAACCAGAACAGAGCTGTGTGTCTTGTGTCTGGGTGGAATTCTTATGGTTCGTGTTCGTTTGCATGATTGTGGAGTGTCGATTAGCTGCAGTGGGTGGAATGGAATATCGTGAACGGATTTAACCCCTGTCCCATTTGGGGTTCCGTTACACTTGCCTATTTTCAGACTGTGGTCACGTGATCCCTCTGGTGTCGGCCAGCGCCAGCTGCAGGGGAGAGGAGAAGATTGCTTGATGCCTGGGCAGTGATGTCACCCATACGCTTACTATGGCTCATCTGTTGATGGCACTACTACTGACTTTCACAGGGGAGCTGGCTTATGTGACCGGGCCAGAGGTGCTTGCTAATAAAGGTTAGCAGAGAGCTGGTCTATTCACAGCACATCTCTGCAATTCTCTGCTTAAGTGGAGAGGGGGTGTGTGCCTTTCCTCCAATCGGCTGTCACACAGTGTATGCCCAGACTTCACTTCCGGTGCTGAACAGAAAGAGAAAATCTTAAAACAAGATGTGCACTTTCTAAAGAATAAAGCAAGTCGAAGAATATGTATGTACACACATACATAATCTCTGTATCATCTGAGGCTGTTCACTTCACTGGGTATATGTGTGGGTTTACACCCACTTTAAAGAGTTCATGTACACGGGACATTTTTACAACCTCTCCTGAACAATTTAACTTGACAGATAGTAACCCACGGTTTGCTGTTTTTACATGCTACATTTAGCAGTGATTGCATTTTAGAAGCGTTTAAATTTTCGTGTGAGATTTTAACCCTTTTTTGTCCGCTAGCAGGGGTTACAAGCGACAGTAAACCTATCACGGCTGCCACTTCAGTATTAGAGTGGCCTAAGTGTACAGTTGAAGTGATAAAATAGAAATGATTAGGTTTTAGTGTATATAAGTATTCATAAAGGCTGCCAAAACAATTAAAATAACTTTTTTTTTTTTTTTTTTTTTTTCACTCTCTAAACTGTCAGGCTCCATGCACAGTGGGCTTAAGAAAAAAAAAGAGTCTGTTCTCTTGGGAGTAAAAATCCAAGTACAATGTCTAGATGAATTTAGAAGCGTTTTACTTTATTTGTATTTTTTTTGCCAGTAAGCGCCAATCAGGAATGCGAACAAGAAGGTTTATTTTTTTGCCTGTAAACGCTAAATATTGAGAATAAAATTGAGCTGCTTCTACAGGCAGAACAGGCAACTCCTGTAGAAGAAATGTTTTTTATGCCAGTGTGCATGGACCTTAAATCTCTTTAGTTCCTAAGGGCTCTTTCACACGGGACGGATCAGTGATGATCCGCCCCGTGAACCTCCGCTTGCTCAGCGGGGATCGCTCCATTGATCCCTGCTGAGACGGCGGATGACGGGGCGGTTCCCGCACACGCTGTGCAGGGACCGCCCTTTCAGATCACCGCTCTACCCTATGGGGGGATCGGATGAACATGGACCGTCTGTCCGTGTTCATCCAATCCACAGATGGATGGAAAAATAATGTTTTCCTCTGTCTGCAGAATCGGAGGATTGCGGAACCGGATGAGATCGGGTGTCAGCGGATGAATGTGTGTCCCTTTTTCATCTGTACACGGATGGATGAAAAAGCGGACATACTATCCGCCCGTGTGAAAGAACCCTAATAGTTAGTATTGTATGTCTTCCTTTTTTCTTCTCCCACCCCCCCCCCTTTTTTTTTCTTAATTGATCCTTTTCAGCCTACGCAAAATGTGCTTTACTTTTAATGGCTAGGAGTGTCATTTGAGGAGAGATGGTTGGTAATACCCTCATTCCTTTTTAAATGTCCCTTTTTGATGCATCCTATCAAATATGGATTTGATGGTCACATGTTTGTGCCATGTCAGTGTATGGAAACTAGAACTTTAATCAGATGAGGGTTATCTACAAGGTCAGTGTTTAAGAGGCTTTGAAGTTATCTGTCTAAATAGACTCTCTGTTCTTTAAAGGATGCAATTTTGCGAGTGGAGCAGGGACATACTTCCATCAATAGTTCAAACCACAAAGTAATAAACACTGCATTCATCAATATTTAATGAGGTGAAATATGTCCCCTCTCCTAATTATGTCATTTTATCTTACATGAATTAGTAACAGAAAAGCTTTAAAATATGAATTTTCTATAAACAACTTTTCTAAAAGATATATAAATATATATGCAGAGCGCAAGAGCAAATGTGCGCTCTTCCCAGCCATTACTTTCATTTCAAGTTTTACTATTTGTTATCTACTGCTCAAGACTTGTGTGCACAGACTAAATATAGTATTCTTTTTAAATGTCGGCATGCCAGGTTTAACCTTAAACTACGTAGAGGGTTCTTTACTGTAAGAGCAGCAAGGATGTGGAATTCCCTTCCACAGGCGGTGGTATCAGCGGGGGCATCAATAGTTTCAAGGAACTTATTAGATAAGCACCTGAACGACCACAACCTACAGGGATATACAATGTAATACTGACATATAATCACACACATAGGTTGGACTTGTGTCTTTTTTTTTTCAACCTCACCTACTATGCAACTATGCCTAATAAATATTTATGGGAGGAATAGTTCTAACTGCTGCAAAGGCCTTCTGTAAAGAGAATTGGACATAAAGAAGATTCTAATCTAAAGCAATCCATTTCCCATGTATCTGTCCAAATCTATTTTTCAGTCGCAGTAAACTACAGTGTCCCAGCCTCCCTCATCTGCTAAGCCTCCCTACTCTCCAGAGTCTAAATAGGTGCACCCCCCCCCCCTTTCCTGGACATGGTACTTAAAGGGGTTTTCCAGTAATTTTTTATGTTTATTAAAAGTCAGCAGCTATATAAAGTGTAGCTGCTGGCTTTTAATAAACATACACTCACCTGCTCCACGTTCCAGCGACGCGCCGGCCGGGGCTCCGCCCCTCTCCGGCTGGCGTCTTCATTCCAAGTGTGAGCACCCGGCCGTGACAGCTTTTGGCTTCACGGCCGGGCACCCACTGCGCATGCGGCGCTGCGCCATCCATTTGGACAGGCGATCGCCTACAGGGAGGGGCTGCAGAAAGGCGATTAGACTAGCCCCCACCCCCCCCAAAAAAAATGACATGCCAAATGTGGCATGTAAGGGGGCGAGGAGTGGATTAAGCAGAAGTTCCACTTTTGGGTGGAACTCTGCTTTAAAGTGGTTGTATAGTCAGTTTGTTTTTACTTTTACCTACAGGTAAGCCTATAATAAGGCTGTACAGTTTAGGAGAGATTCCCCTCGCAATGAGCCGCTGACTGCAGCAGCGCATGCGCACAGGGGATTCCCGGCTGAAACCCTGGCAGATGCTGGACCTTGCCGTGGCGACATCGCAGCTACTCAGAGGGCTGGAGCTGCGATACCTGGAAGACACGCCGAGGTAACATGTCGGCTATCTCGGCGTGGAACAGGTGAGTTATCGGCGCCTCATTCTAAGGCAAGTATTTCATAATGAGCTAGTATGCGGTGCATACTAGCTCATTATGCCTTTTGCCTTACAGGGGGTAAAAAAATATTTTTTTTTCCAAGGGTATACAACCGCTTTTAAAGGATTTGTAAAAGTGGTTGAATACATGCAGTGCCTAGGTTATGTGTGATGTTGCATTGCCTGTACATTCACTGCTTTCTGACAGATCCTCCATTGCCAAGCATAGTTGAAGCAAGTATGTGGCTCTCTACATACAAGAGCAGCCTCTAGTGTTTTTTTTAATTGCACAGTGGCGTGGTGACTCTAGCCAGCCATAGATAGATTGAATCTCAGCCGGTTCAGCAGGGACTGGCTGAGATTCATCTATTGGCAGGTTGATTGTACTCGTCAATCCATTAATTGTCAGCCGGCATGTCAGATTTTTTTATTTTCTTTTTTTACCATATAAAGTTTTTATTTTTTTATTTTTTTTGTAGCTGCTGGCAATAATCATTGTGCTCCCCATGCCACTCCATGGGAGGGATTCTCCGATCAACACTGACTGTTGATTAGGGAATCAAGTAGGGGTGCAACGGATCAAAAAATGTACGGTTCGGATCGTTTCTCGGATCAGAGTCACGGATCGGATAATTTTTCAGGTCAGCAATAAAAAAAATCGTAACGAGGCTCAAGCACTTTCAGCATGCGTTTAAAGCTCTCGTTTTGCACAAACAAATGAGTTTTCGCTTTCGTTGTCACACCTGTCAGCGAAACACCAGGGTGATGTCGCTTCAAATGAGTGGCCATGCTTGATGTGTTTCCACTGTCATATGGCTTTCTTGTGCCACAGTACCTACACACCGTCATGGTTTTTATCCACCAACCTCTTTCCTTCATCATTATATTTGACAGGGAAGCCAAAATACTTCCATACAGGGGATTTAAATGACGCGGGGCGTTCAAGCTCCTCCGTTCCTCCACTCGCCATGAACACGCTGTGTGTGGACTGAACATGCACACAATTTTTTTTTCAGAAATCAATCTGCGGATCAAGTGTGTGCGGTTCGGATCGCAGATCAATGATCCGTTGCACCACTAGAATCAAGTGATTTTTCTTTCCTGCAACCCATGATTGCAGGAAAGTAAATCACATAATCTATGACTTGCCCCTCAGCTGCATGTACATTTAAAGGGGCTGTAAACTCTGAGAACTCCATAGTAGGTTCTCAAATAGACTTCCATATTAATTTTCAGTGCAATCCATAATAACTGAAAGGCAGAAATATGTTATGTCATGTTAATCTTCTGAAGGTTGTTCTGCAAGACTTCTCTGTAGAGTTGCCTTTGAAACGTTTACTAATCTCAAAGGATTATTTTTTATGCATGCTGAAATGATAGGGGTTTACTTGCTACTAGCAGCTCTTGATCCTTGCCCTTCCCTGCTAAATTGAATAATGAAAGGTTGCCACCTCTGGATGTGAATCCAGGAAGCAGTAAATGATAAGTAGAACGGTACATACTGTTTGTAAACTGTAGCTTACTTTTTATGGTCATCTATACACAGTCGTGTTACAGGCACAAACCAAGGCACATAAAATGCTGTGTTTTAAGCTCAATAAATATGCCTAGAAAATGTCCCAATCTAAGCCTTTGTTCACATTGGCGTGGGTTTGTAATCGTTTCAGCTGAACTCACTATTTCAACCCGGCATTGCTGTTCGACTTCGGGAGGCAATTTGACAGACATCTGTACGGGTTCCTGCACAGATGTCTCTACAAATCACGCCCCAAAGTCGCCAAAATAGTACAGAAAATACTTTTAGGAATAGGTGTGGCGCCATAAAGTTGGCTTTGCACCGATTTGGACAGTGCCATTGCCAGCAATAGCCGCCGATTTGGCATCTGTTTTGACGTGCCAAATCGCTTCAATGTGAACCTAGACTAATTGTTTCAAAGCAAGAGTATTAGAGAGGTCTTGCTCATGGGAGTTTGCAATCTCTAAAATGAAGGTGCAAGGTAAGAACTGTAAGATGAGTTGAAGTAAATACATGTACAGTGTTGGGGAGGATTGGCTTGCCCAAAGAGATTAGATTTGAGGGCTTGAGGGCAGAGTATCAGGTGGCCAGACGGATCAAAGGAAGTTCCAGAGAATGGGAGAGGCTCTGGAGAAGTCCTGGAGTTGAGTATGGGAAGGGGTGACAAGGAGGAGTGGATAGGACAGTTGAGGTAGCCAGAGCTTCATTCACATTAAAATCTACTATATATAAGGTATAGTCTCTGCATTAAATGTTGCAGTTATTGAATAACTACCAGTAGATAGGTTTGTAATATGGGATTGTTGGTATGTAGAGAATTACAGAGACAAAATAGTCATAATTGTTACTTTATTCTCCTGCCAAATGTCAGGGATCCCAAACTACATGGTAAGGGCTCATTCATAGGGAGTCACTCTGCTCCGTTCACCAGTGGGTCCGTGATTGGATGTCCTGCTAAAACAGGTGAACGGTATGGATGTCAATTTTTTTTCATTTTTTTACATCCATGCAGGTTTAGTTTGGGTCTGCATTTACACAGTGGAGCTATACCTCCTATAGGCAGCTAGATGTGAGCAGACTTGTATGGATTTACATCAGGCTACCTCCGATCTGTCCTTCACAAAATTACAGATCCCTATGTACTTAATTTGCATGTGGTGGGATAATTAAAGTGAACATTCTCAACTTCAATAAATCCGCCTCATTGCACCTCTGTGGATGCTGGCTTTTTTTTTTTTGGCTTTAAGGCTTTGCTCGTCTTTTGTGAAAATTGGAAATGCACGTAACATATAGAGCGGTTTTCTCATACTTACCTTTATTTAAAGCGGTAGTAAACTGAATAAATAAATAAATAAATAAATAAATCGGGCCCCGGGCAGTTTAAATGATGTGCTAGTATGCATTGCATACTAGCACATAATGACAGACTTGCCTGAAAATGAAGCCCTCCAGAGGTGCACTGTCACTCTTCTTGCTGGGTTTGCGTGCTTTGGCTATCTGGATAGGCTGAGCTGGTGATGACTTCGCTCCTGCGGGAGTAGCTGTTTACGGCACAGCTCTGAAGGTACAGGTATGACGTTTCTTCAGAGCATGTGCGTCGTTGCTGGTGACACTCCACACAGTAATGCAAGGCTTTCTCCCTGGTGTGGAGTGTCGTGCTCGCCCCCTCGCCTTGCATTACCGTGTGGAGTTACAGACAGAAGAACAGGAAGTGAGGATTTCTCAGAGGAAATAAGGACATTTAAAAGCAAAATCGAAGGATGAGAGCAGTGAAGTAGTAGTAATAAAAATGTTGACATGCATTTCACCATTAGAATAACTGAAATAAATACAATCATTAATAATTTAATTGATTTCCCATTCCTTTTGAATTATAATGACCTTTTGCTGCTCGGTCATTATACACTTTGAGCAAATCCTACTTACTGTGTTCACCTTCCACCTCCTACTTGCTGAAAATCTCTATTGGGAAAGCTGTAACATCTCCCCACCCCGGGTACACACAGCTCATGTGACATGAGTGACAAGTCTGGGCACAGACTTGCCCTATGAAGTCAGCTGTAATCTGTACTGACAGAATGTGTGAAGGTTTCCATTGTGACCAAAGCCTTTTCACATCATTAGAGGAGGGGCCTGAGGCACGGAGTGTAAAGTGTTTTCCACTTAGCATTTATTGATTAGTTTTTTGTATTTTTTTTTTTTTTTCTGTAACCTTGACTGGGGGAAAAAAAAGTACATAACGTTTGGTGTTTAACACCCTTTTATTAGCTATCGTTTGCATAATGTCTTCCAAAGAAATGTTTTCCAATTGTGAACCAAAGGAAAGAAAAAAAACCTGCCTTTCCCTTTGCCCATACCCCTGAATGCCACTCTGAGAAGTTGTGGCCTGAAGCCTTTTCAGAAATCCGGTCTCCGGCGGCGGAAGCTCTGCAGAGGACTGAAAATGAATTGGATGTGATGTCACCCATAGGGCCCTTTCACATGGACGTGTCCGTGCTCGGCGGGGATCGTTCCGTCGATCCCCGCTGAGCAGGCAGATGACGGGCCGACCTGTCGGAGCGCTGCTCTCCCCTATGGTGGATCGGATGAAGACGGACAGTAGAGTCCATTTTCATCCGATCCGCCAGACAGATGGAAAATAGGGTTTCCACCCGTCATAATTTAGCGGGTCGAATGTCAGCGGACATGTCACCACTGACATCCGTGGCTCCATAGACATGGATGGAGCGCCCGTTCAGGTCCACCTGTGTCCCCTGCACCACTCAGTGTGAGGTCGGAACGACTTCAAAAAGTATGTATTCTGATTTTTTTCTTTACAGGGCTAGAAAGGTTGGTGTGATCGTGGATGTCTGTGGATGCAGGGATTTTAGTTTTAGGGTGGACTTCTACTTTAAGGCCTCATTCACACGGACGGACCGTTCGGGTCTGCCTGTCAGTTTTGACGGACCTGAAGGGCCGCTCCATGCATCCCTATGGAGCGTCGGATGTCAGCGGAGACATGTCCACTGACATCCGACCCTATCTGATCTGCTATAAACAGACGTATGGGGGGCACGTCCCCATCCGTCCATGCGGATCGGGTAAGTTCTGATGAAAACGGACATGCTGTCCGTTTTCATCAGATCGCTCCATAGGAGACAGCGGTGCTCGACAAGCCCCTCCCCGCTCAGTGAGCAGAGAGGAGCTTGTCACTCGTCGGCTCAGCGGAGATCTGCGGACTGATCTCCCGCTGAGCTGGCGGAAGCAGGCGGACTCCGTAGGAACGGAGTCCGCCTCGTGTGAATCGGACCGAAGTCTGAGGTGCTATTGAAATCGGATACATAATTATAGGATTGTATTTTGTGTTTGTTTTTTTTTCTACATCCACTCTGAAGATATGCATTGCTCGCTATGTTTTATTAGGAGTCTCAGGCTGACATATTACCTTAAGTTTTCTGTGTAGTGAATGCCAAGCATTTCATCACGTCAGCATAATATTGCAGCTGTATGTCAGCAGTCTGGAGGCCCGTTGGCACTTGGCTTGTTCTTTTACAAACAGATGTAAGGATGGTGTCTAGTACAGTTAAGTAGGTTGACATGTGTGAGTCACTTGATATCCTGGGCTCAACAATGGCATCTCCTCTTTGCTTACCGCAAAGATCAATGTGGTAAGCTTTACCAAGGATCTGTGACTGCTGCTGTCCTCGGAAATGGAGATGTCTGCACACCCTTTCATTGGCTCCAGTCCATTGTTTTGTGTGATTGATGATGTTGGTAACAGGGTATCCTTAGCTTGTGAAACGGAGGTGTTGGGTCAACTGATTCACCCTGGCAAATTAAATGCTTCTCGCAAATTAAATGTGTAATAATGCTAAGCATTAGTACTCCTTACTCAGAGCTCATTCACACTTATGCATTGCTCTGCATGAAATGCATTATTTACTCAGGTACTTCTGTGTTCTGCAGCTGAAGTTGGATTTGATAGCAAATCTATGGTCAAAATTTGATTTTATATATATATATATATATATATATATATATATATATATATATATATATATATATATATATATATATATATATATATATATATATATATATATATATATATTTTTTTTTTTTTCTGCATTGTAATCCAATTATTTCTAGTCTACACCTATTAACGTGAACTATTTTTGTAAGCTTTTTAAGAACCCACACATTTAGTTTATTGAATTCTGAGTAGGCATTGCTGTCACACATTTTAGAGCCTGCCTGCTTTCTGAACTACAGAAGTGCCGAGAGGAGTTTCAGGAGGTGTGGAGTCGGTACAGGAATCGCTGCTTACAGGCAGCAAGGTATCATGGGATATGTAGTCTTTAGAAATGGAAAGTAAACTGCAGAGGAGAAGCTGCAAAGCATGCAGGGAATCCAGGAAGTAGTGGAAAGATGGCTATCGGACGGGCAACATGAAAGGAGATCTTTCAAGTAAGCTTTATAGTGGGTTGTTAAGAATAACAATTTGCATTATTACAAGAAAATAAAAAGTATATAAAAATAAAATAAGTGTATGCTGTGACCTTTTAAATCTTGTCTACGGGCAAATATTAACTGCTGCTTCCTGTCTGGCCTATTGTAAAATGACCGTCAGGAGCCCAATTATCCTTGGTGGAGGTCATTTGACTTCCTCTCCGAATCGCACCTTTTGCGAACCCTTTGTGCCACACTCCATCATGACCTGTGTCCACTGGATCCAGCGGATGACATAAGTGTACGGCCTGCTGCTGTTACCATGTGATCACTGTGACCATTAACTGCAGAACACCAGAAAACTGAAAATGGGTCTTCCAGCATGACCCAAAACTTACTGCCAAGGTAACAAGGGTGGTTCAAGAAGCACATTGAGGTCATGCAGTGGCCTTCTCAGTCTCCAGACCTTAATTCTATCGAATGTTTATGGAGGGAACTGAAACGATGAGTTTCCAAGAGACTGCCAAGAAACCTTAAGGATTTAGAGACGATCTGTAAAGAGTGGACCAAAATCTCTCCTGAGATGTGTGCAAACCTGGTCACTAACTACAAGACTTGTCTTGCCTCTGTGCTTGCCAACAAAGGTTTCTCCACCAAGTACTAAGTCATGTTTTGCTTGGGGATCAAATCCTTTTACTCACTGGATTGCAACTTAAAGGAGTTGTAAAGACAGTAGGTTTTATATCTTAATGCAGTCTATGCATTAAGAAGATCAAAAAACCTTTTGTGTGTAGCAGCCACCACAGCAACCCCCTAATTGCTTACCTGAGCCCCATCTCTCTCCAGTGATGTCCATAAATTTATAAGCCGTCCAGGACTCTCCTCCTGTTTGGCTGAGACGGCAGCGGCACCATTAGCTCTTGCGGCTGTCAATCAAAATCTATCGGCCAATCAGGGGAGAGAGGGGACGGGGGCTGGGTTGGGACTCTGTGTCTGAATGGACACAGGGAGCTGTGACTCTGCTCCAGTGCCCCCATAGGAAGCTGCCAACTATGGGGGCACTCGACAAGCGGCAAGGGCCCAGGAGCAGCAAAGAGGGACACAAGAAGAGGAGGATCCGGGCTGCTCTGCAAAACCAATGCATAGAGCAGACAATTATAACCTGTTTATAAAGTATGTTTAAAAAAAACAATCGCTTTAATTTATAGCAATTTTTTTTTGTTATGGATTTTTGATTGCTATTCCGTTTATCATTTTAAAATACACCTATGATGATAAAAATTGTGGACAAACTTACAAAATCTGGAGGGGATCAAATAATTTCCCTGCTGTATACCATACTTTGCATGACCGCACAATTGTCATTCAAAGTGTGACAGCGCTGAAAACCTGATCTGTGCAGGAAGGGGGTAAAAGTGCCCGGTTTTGGAAGTGGTTAAATTAGGGGGAGGCCGCAGTGACCGTGAAGTTGAGCATTGGGAAGAGGCAAGCCACCATGGCAGGAATAAATGAACTATTACTGGACTCTGCACTGTGGTCACACATGTACAGTTTAGATAGTTTACTTGCTGAACTGAAAATTGATTTTGGCGTCCCAGTACAGTTGTATGCAGAGTCAAATCTGTTTGAAAAATGTCCTTAAACTGCCAAACCAAAAATGCCAGAAATTGCTCAGAATGAGGTTCCTTATTTTTCTTGTAATGCACTTGTGCACACTCCGAAAATGATTTTGCATTTAATAACAAATAAGCATAAAAGAGCCAAAGCACATCAAACGTATGGGCATTGTGTAGAGGAATATAACATGCTGCTGCTCAATTTTGTATATTGATATTCAAGGTGGTTGTAAACCAAAAAAAAAAAAATCCTGCACATTATGAGAAACTTGCCTTATAACAAAGCCCTCCCATTCCGCAATGTCACCGCTGAGATGGCTGACCTCTTTCCCTGGGCTTCCTTTCGGGTTAGCTGCCTCCGGCTACATGAGTGGCCAGGGGCGTGATGACGTCTCTCCTGCGCATGCTCACGGGGGCCGCCATTTCCGGAATGGGCTCGGGCACTGTAAGCCGGACCTTCAGAGCGCATACGCCAATGTCATCAACTGCATGCACTCGGAATATCTCCTAAACTGCAGGTTTAAGGAAATATTCACTGTACCTACAGGTAAACCTTATTATAGGCTTACCTGTAGGTACAAGTGGTAGTACACAGTTCACTACCACCAAGTACACAAAAAAATAGTTTTTCACTATATTGGTGGTGTCAACAATTACCACGATGAAGTGAAATTTGACATCAAAATGGCATACTCCATGTTCCAGATGTGCTGAGGGCAGCCTGGTGCTTGAGACTGAAAAGGGATATAGAGATGAATGACTTTCTTAATCTTAAAGCGGAAGTAAACCGGGCAAAAAAAATAAATCTTCCCTTGCAAAATGGCATATAGCATAGTATTGCTAGTATGTGCTAGTATGTATCGCATACAAACACCTTAGAACGCAGCTCTCCAGCGACAGGGCTTCCATTTACCTGGGTTCGCAGGCTGGCCGATCGGCAATGATGACACGGCCTCAGCATTGCTCTCTAAATGGACAACATGCTCCCTCCATTGTGCTTTCTTCTCCTACCTTTCTAAATGTTTACCATAGCACATTAGGACTTTCAACTTTCACACTGGCATTAAGAGCAGGTGTGAAAATGCCCCTCAAATGCCTATGCACAAGATCTAAAAGACAGCACATAGTGCTGTTACCACTAGGGGTTAGCGTTGCTTCAAAATGAAGCCTAATTTCTAGTCAGGAGGCATTTGAAAAGCTTCAACGTCTCCCATTCAAGTCTGGGTTTGGTCCAGTTTCAGAAAGTGCACCACACCTGCAGGATATAATAGAATTCTATGGCAAAGTGCAGCTTACCCGCAGGAAATCCACAGGTGTGGTGTGGGTAAACCGCAGTGCATCAGTGTGAAAGCAGCCTTAGGCCCCTTTCACACAATAGGTCCAACTCTCCATTCATCCCTATGGAGCGGCAAATGTAAATTGTCTTGTGTTCCTTCCGTCTGGGCTGATTGGATCAGAGGGCCCATAGAATAGAGTGGGCTGTGTCCTCTTTCCATATGCAGAGTGGACACGAACCTGTCATCCACCTGCTCCGCTCATTGTGGCCCGCTACCGGTTACTAAGTCGCTTAAGTGGCCCTCGCGCTTTAAAAGGTTGGGCACTCCTGATTTACTGTAATGGAATAGGCATTTGTGGAGCAGTTTTAATGCTTCAAACACTTCAAAACTGCCTATAGGGTGTTTGGGGAGCATTTCTAACTCCATTAATGAGAGTAAAATGCCTGTCTAATGCCCATACTAAAGCTCATTGATGCCTGTCTGACGTCCATACTAACGCCATGCAAATGCTATAGGAGAGTTTGTTGAGCGGTAGAAATTGTGAACAAGCCCGCGGGGTATTGCTTTAGTAGAGAAAATATAGATTTTGGATACATTAACTAGAGGTATTTAAAATAATAGAAAATCTATAACCAAACTAAAGTGTTCAATTTGCATATTGATCTTTTTTTTTGCATGACATAGGGTGTAATTTGTTACATTTTGGTTTTGGATAATTTTCAGCCAGCAATTTTTGTCATGATGAAATCCATTAAAAAGTGATCAGGAAGATTGTGCAAGTCAGTGACACTCCCAGACACTAGGATGCTCGGTTATTAACGGCAGATTTCTCATTGTGCTGAACACATGGGCGGTAGATTAAGCTGGTTGATAAGAGGCTTATGTTGTAAAAACGGAGTCCACTTTTGCCACTGGTACCCTCCCTGGCTGTGAACTCTCCAGTATTAATGAATGAATGAATGAATGAATGAAAAACTTATATAGCGCGGCACATGCGAACTGAATCGCCTCTGGGCGCTTGTTGTTTGTGTCTCCATGCCTTTCAGAAAAGCAGGGTTTTGATCTGCCTTCTGAAAGACAGGTGGTCTTGCTCCAACCGAATGCTGGTTGGTAAAGCATTCCAAAGCCTGGGGCCCTGGAAAGCAAACCTTCTTTCTCCTTTGGACTTGCATTTGGTTTTAGGAACCTTGACCAGATTTTGGTCGGTGGATCGCAGCATGCGATTGCAATTGTGCGGTTTGATCTTGTCGCATAGATATCTAGGAGCCTTCCCTTGGATGCACTTATGTGTCAGGCAGAGTGCTTTGAATGCAATTCTGTCTTTCACTGGCAGCCAGTGAAGGGATCTCAGTGAAGGTGAGATTGATTCCCAAGATTTTTTCCCAGTCACCAGTCTAGCGGCCGTATTCTGTACGACTTGAAGACGAGCGATTTGGTACTTGGGTAGCCCGAGGTAAAGGGCATTTGCATAGTCCAGTCTGGAATTCACGATAGTTCCCACCACGACTGCTACGTCTTCTTTGGGGATAAATGGAATTAGTCTGCGTAGAAGGCGCATCAAATGGTGCGCCCCGCTGACTACTGACCCTATTTGTGCGTCCATTGTCATGAAGGTGTCAAACGTGACTCCCAGACTTTTGACTTTGGAGCTAGGGGCGATGATTTGTCCCAGGATGGGAGATGGTGTCCAGTTTGTCGGTGGTTTCTTCCGACTGGCATCGAAGATAAAGAGTTCTGTTTTAGCACTATTGAGTTTGAGATAACTCTTAGTCATCCAGTTTTCTATTGAAGAGAGACATTTCTCTAATCTGAGATGATGATCCTTTTTATGGCAGATGCGAAAATACAACTGCGTGTCGTCTGCATAAGAGTGATAAAGTAGTTCATGGCTACTGATAATATCAAAGAGAGGACGAAGATAGATATTAAACAGCACTGGTGATAGGGGGGATCCTTGGGGGACCCCACATGGCACCGTGCGTTTTTCTGACGTGAAGGATCCCAGTTTCACTGTTTGTGATCGGTTTCCAAGAAAAGAGGAGAACCATGGTAAGGTATCTTCTGAGACTCCGGCGACTTCTGTTAGTCGTCTCAGTAGCAATTTATGGTCTACTGTGTCAAAAGCTGCGCTTAGGTCCAGCAGAACCAGGAGACAGGATTCTCCTTCGTCTGCGGCCTCGAGTGCATCGTCCCATATTTTCACTAAGGCCGTTTCTGTCCCGTGTCCGGGACGGAACCCGGATTGAAATGGATCGAGTAGGTTGTGGGTGTCCAGATGCTGTTGCAGCTGATTTACCACCACTTTCTCCATTATCTTGGACAGAGCATTTAGACCTGTTATGGGACGGCGGTGAGTTGGGTCCATAGGATCCAAATTAGGTTTTTTCAAGATCGGCAAGATTGTGCCCTCTTTCAACAGGGAAGGCACTATGCCTTCCTTAAATGACTGATTTATAAGCTGCGTGATCGGAGGCGCCAGGATGTCGGCACATTCCTTCAGTAGCTTAGTGGGAATGATGTCATTTGGTGCTGTGCTGTTGCGCAGCACACCAATGAATTTTTTTGTTGTATCAATGGAGATGGGTTCCAAAGTGAACTTAGTTGATTGTAGAGGCGTTCTGTCGTTGTTTTGATTGAAGACGGGGCTGAGTGGAGTATTGTTTTGCCGAATACTTACCCGAATTTTTTCAATTTTGTTGATGAAGAAATCCGATAGTTCGTTGCAGAACTCTTGGGTGTCTGAAGTGGGGACTTCTAGACATCCAGGGTTCATGGTCTGGGTGACCATCCTGAAGAGTTCGCGTGGGCGATTCATTGCGCTGTTAATCACCCTGGAGAAGTGAAGTTTTTTGGTTTTGAAAATTTCCTTGTGGTAACGCGTTGTTACTGCTTTGTAGAAGTTGAGGTGCTCTTCTGACGGACTTCTTTTCCAGGCGGCTTCCGCCCTCCTGCGCTCTTGCTTCAATAGCGACAGCTCGTTATTGAACCAGCTGGACTTTTTTTCCCGGCTGCGGAGTTTGCGCTTTGGTGCTGCTAAGTCGGCTGACTGTAGCAGAGCTGCATTAATGGCATCCAAAGTATCTGAGGCTGCTAGCTGGGGAGGAATAGCCCCAATTCGGTTTCCCAGGGTAGATCTGAAGAGTTCCGAGTGGAGCTTCTTGTGAGATCTAGCCCAGTGTATTGTCACCGGCTTGGGTACTTTCATGACTAAAGGAGTTCTGGGGATTATGAAGCTAATTGCATGGTGGTCTGTCCATGGCAAAGGTTCATTTCCCAAAATGTTTATTTTCAGATTTTGTCTGAAAATTAGGTCGAGTGTGTGACCTGAAGCATGAGTTGGTCCGCGTATAAGTTGTTGAAGTCCTAATCCTTCCAGGTGGTCGATGCAGGCATCCGCGATGGGATCCTGTGAGGAGTTAGCCCACAAATTGAAATCCCCGAGCAGCAAAAGATGATTGCTGCTAAGGGAGTAAGTGGAAATGAACTCCGTTAATGCTGAAATCAACTGCGATTTGGGCCCAGGGGGCCTATAGCAGAGGAGAATGTGAACGGTCTCCTGAGAATGAGCTTGAAGTTGAAGCGTAAGGGTTTCCATAAAAGGTAGAGGATTTTGAAGGACCGGTTTAGTGATTGCAATATGCGACTTATGAATCACCGCCAGGCCTCCTCCCCTTTGCCCTATTCTATTTTCCGTTAAGATACGATAGTTTGCTGGCACCAATTCTCCAAGAATGGTGTTGCAATCGTCCGACAGCCAACTTTCCGTAATAAAGAGGCAGTCTAGATCGTTTTGTAGTAAGAAATCATGGATTTCTGATCGGTGTTTAACTGCTGATCTAGTATTAAGCAAGGCACAAGATATGTGCCTGAGCTGTATTGAATGATTGAAATTTTTGATGATCGATCGATGATCGAACCTCAAAAGTTGATCTGATTTTAAGGCTATTGTGGTGGCGGCAGGTATTGTAGTTGCGAATTGTCTCAGACCCCAAATGGTTTCTGCAGAGTATCGCAACTTAACCATTGTTGCCCGTCACCGAGGGCTGGAGTGCGGGCGTAAGGTGAGAGAGGATTCGAGAATCCTAGCTCAAGGGGAGTTTAGGTTTTTTGGTCCAGAGGAAAGCAAAAAAACCCTTGGCAAGCTGGCCAATGTGCTGCGGCAGGGAAAAAAATTCCTTCCTGATCCCTGAAGGCGATCGGCTCAAAACCCTGGATCAAAAGACAGACGGCTAAGGAGGGGAAAAAAAGGGGGGGGGGATGCTGGGTGTCACTGCTGCTGGGGTAAACCAAAATACTGGCCGCCAGGCAAAGTACAGGACCCGGGCTGGGGGGGGGGCTGTCAGCTTGGTAAAAATAATATTTACCGATGAAGTTGCTGAACAGGGGGCCTCTGGGGGTGTGGGGGTTGAAAAACTAGAGCAATCTATACTTAGGAAGTTAATAAAGAGAGAAATGAACGGCGCGCCGGTAGGCCGCGGCTGAAGCCGCGGACTTTCCTAAGGTGCGGCGGCCGCGAGAAGGAGCAGGCTGGCGCGGGGGTGAAAAAGCACCAGAAAACGCCGGAAATACACCCAGGGGGGGTGACTTGGGATCACCACAAGAGCGGGTGGCCGTGCGGGCGATGATGCCGGCGAGAGATTGTATAGAGAGCCGCAGTGTGGGGTCAGAGTGACGGCTGCCCTGATAAGGACGGCCGTCCGTGGATCCCCAGGATGTCGGGCCCTGAGAGACAGGGTCTTACCTGCGGAGGTAAAGAGGAGTCCTTGTGGAGAGCGAGGTGCTGTTTCCTGGTTCCAGGGAGCTGTTTCAAGGAGCGTCTAGCCTAGCAGCTGCCTAGCCTCTGACTGCCAGGTCTGGGTGGAAGCAGGCTCGTATGCGGAAGGTCCGAAGCGCCCTACTCCACCGCTGACACTGACTGAACTGACTGACTGAACTGAGTGAGACACTTAATGGACAAGACTTGAGGGGGGTCTCAACACGTGAGACATCAAAGCCTTTCCTCTATTTCAGTCTTTTTAGGTGAAGAATAGCTAAACAGCTAAGCTAATTTCTCTCTAACCCTAAATATTGTTGATTATAGGGCCAGTCTGTGAAATTGTCAGATTTCTGATGGTGGTTTTATATGCTGCATGGTGATTGTGACATACATTTCTTTGCATAAGTGCGGAAGAAAATAAATACATCTTTGCTATACACAA
Organism: Rana temporaria; assembly: GCF_905171775.1. NCBI lineage: Eukaryota > Metazoa > Chordata > Amphibia > Anura > Ranidae > Rana > Rana temporaria. Next base: position 442,732,898 of record NC_053490.1, read on the forward strand.
AGGGCCAGATTCACAAAGAGATACGACAGCGGATCTCCTGATCCGCTGTCGTATCTGAGTCCAGCCGGTCGGATCTATGCGACTGATTCATAAGAATCAGTTCCGCATATATCTCCCTTAGATCCAACTGGTGTAAGTGACTTACACCGTCGGATCTTGGGCTGCAATCTCCCGCCGGCCGCTAGGTGTTGCCTCGGTCTTTTACGCGTCGGATATGCAAATGAGGAGAACCGCCGATTCAGAAACGAACGCCCGCCCGTCGTTTTTTTTTACGTAGTTTGCGTTCGGCTTTTTCCGGCGGATAGTTACCCCTGCTATATGAGGGGTAGCTAATGTTAAGTATGGCCGTCGTTCCCGCGCCGAGTTTCAAATTTTTACGTTGTTTGCGTAAGTCGGTCTGGAATACGGATGGCCGCAATTGACGTTGCCGCCGAAAACAATGACGTCCTAGGAACGCGCCTGATTTAAATTGTACACTCCCACCTAGCCACGGAATTTGAATTCCGCCGGGGGAGTTACGATCCGACGGTGCAATTTTCGAGGTAAGTGCTTTGTGAATACTGCACTAGCCTCGCTAAATTGCACCGGCGGATCGTAAATCACATAGATTACGCGGATCTAAAGATCCGCTAATCTATGTGAATCTAGCCCAAAGTGTCCAAAGCTTTTGGGACTATCTGTTAAGAATATGTGCCATCTTGCACTAATTTACATTAACGTTGATTTTCTAAATGTCAGGTGTACATTGCTTTGTGACCCCCTTATTAGAACTTGTCTAGCAGCAAATAGGTGAACTGCAACCCTTTGTCTTCAGGTGTACGGTTCATGGGAGCTGAAAGATGCATTCACACCTCACCTTATTTAATGCTTTCTAATGGTCATGTCACACTTGTGATCCTGTCACTGGCAACACTTTGCTGAGTAAATATTCATCTGGCTTTAGTTTTTGCTTCCATGATGGCAAGGTAGTTGAGCATTCGCCAGTGATTTACTTTCTGCAGCGCTTCCATCAACTCCATGAAGAAAGGTTTGTTTCCCAAAGTCGGCAGCAACCCGACAGATTTTTTGTATAATCCCCTCTAACGAGCAGCTTCTGTTGAAGTCATGCTGGAAAATCGGCATTCGATGTGCTTGCAGTCAGTGGCTGCAGTACTGATCTGTGTTCCTGATAGCAGCACCCACTCTCAGAACACAAAAGCTCATCAGGAGAGATCCTTGCATCCACACTGTTTTGATGCAGTGAACTGTGCCCCCCCCCCCCAATTCAACCTGCTGATTGAAATCTCTATTAGGACTTTAGTCAGAATGTTTTCTGTTTAAACATGATTTTTGTAATGATGCAGATCTACGCGGTTAATTCAATGAAATAAGGATTTGTGGTATACTGAATATTTATTCTTCTTTTAGAGCACTCTGTGGTATTGTACATTTTGTATTTATTTGTTGCTTCTTTGAAGTGCTTTGTCCCCTGGGATGGACAGATTGGCTAATGCTACTACATCTCCACCTAAAACAACAAACGGCACTATCCTGCGATGGCTGAAAGACTCTCTACACTCTTACCCATCACATTAAAATGAAACTGGATTAAAAAATGTTTGTGCTCAGAATAAAACTTTTGGTTTATTACACAAAGGTTAAAGCAGGAATACACGGTTAGAAATGTGGCCAATCGCTCGACCAACTGCGTTCGTTGGTCGAAATCGTTGCCAACATTAACCAAATATTTTCATACATAGTGTTGACGTCTCCTGTACAAGTGGGGTCGTCTACTAGTTTCGCTCATGCGTGATAATGTTCAAGAGCTGTTTTATGGATTGAACTTCACACCAACGAATAGAATATCATTTGTTCGCAAACGATGCAACACAATTTTTTTTTTTTTTTCTTTTTTTTTTTCTTGTGTATTCCTGCCATTGAACTCTTATCCCCTGTGGCCTGAGTTACTATAGCATTGCGCGCACTTGTTACCTCCAGCTGCTAACATCTACAAGTAAAGTGTTGCACTGGATTGTGTCATGGGGGGGGGGGGGTTTTAATCGGTGGCACTTTTTTTTCTTGTGTTGATCCCTCCTGTTAATGTAATGAGCCAAATTCAGACATTTTCGGGTCTGACAGTGACTTGTGCACCAAATTCAGGCAGTTATAAATGTGCCACCTTTACATTGTGGTGCAATGAATGTGCTAAATTAAGATTAATATAGTCAGTTTGTATATCCTATAAGCAGGGCTAAAAATGTCAAGTCTTGAGCCACTAGCCAGGCCTAAAAGATTACTCGCCACTAGTTGCACTGCCCCTAATTCTCCCGCTAATCATGCCCTCATAAATTATGCAGAATTAAGTTGCAAAAATAAATAACAACTTTTTCAGTTCCCCTCAGCACAGCCTTACCTGTGCCCACCATTGCGGCCTCACCGTCCCCCCACCATTGCGGCCTGATTATGACAGTAGGAAGAGGAGAGCCGTTCTCCCAGTGATCGCTCCGATGGCAGAGAGCATAGAGGAAGAGGAGAGCGGTGGGATCGCAGAGCGGTATAGCCCGCTGTTTCAACTTGCATTGAAATTTTCTCCGCTCTGCTCGCTCCCACAGCCCCGCCTCCTCCTGACCCCGCGCCTGTTATAGACAGAATGCGGGTCCAATGATGAGATGTTTTGTCTATTACAGGCAGCTTGAGGAGGCAGGGCTGTGGGAGCGAGCAGAGCGGAGGAAATTTCAATGCAAGTTGAAACAGCGGGCTATTCCGCTCTGCGATCCCACGGCTCTCCTCTTCCTCTATATGCCATCGGGGCGAGAACGGCTCACGATTAACCCCGATCGCCAGCGGTTCTCACCCTAATTTTCCACTCGCAAAATGCGAGTTGGCGAGTGGAAAATTTGAGGTCTGCTATAAGTGGAGCTAAACAATACCAACTCTTTCGGCATACAGAGGGAGAAACGGGCGAAGGCAGATTTTGTGAAAGTGTCTCGCTTTCATTCTAAAAGTTGCACCAATAATAAAGTTCAGGTACGTGAATCTGGCACATGCTGCACTACTTTTAGAAAGCATGAGATCCTTCCCAAAATCTGTCTGTGTTCCAGAGATTGTACTTTCAGAGCTGCAGTATTGTTGGCTACACTTGCTATATCTACAGTTAGGCATTATTGAGTTTCCCAGGAGTCTTTGCTGAACTCGATGGTCAGAGCTAATTGGATGCCATTGATCTCCATGTGTCTTGTACTGAGTAGTATATAACTAGATGGAAGCTAATTAGAAGAAATAGGCCAGGTTCCTTTTGGCTTCCTTTCAGCTTTGTCTAGGATTCCCATGTATGTTTCCAGGTGTTGCCTATGGTTATTTATAGCTGCTCCCAGAAATCTGTTCAGAGCAGGGAGAAGAACATTGTACATTCTGCAGACTGTAGATATACTATATATGCCTGCTTTATATGGGTATCTATGAATCTTTAGCTAATAATAAAATATAAATTGATAAGGGAGGCAATTTGTGCTGGTCAGATGATGGAAGAGTTGTTTTATTCATTGTTAAATCTGACTGTATGTATTGAGTGCTCATTTGCAGTCAACAAAAAAGTTCTCCTTTTTTAAAGTAATTGTTGTAAAAGCAGAAGATTTTTTTCTTAATGCATTTTATGCATTAGTGGATGTAAACCCAATTCATGAAATTTGAGCTGGGCACATATATCTGCAGTATTTTGTTATCTCTCTTCAAAGAGCTAAGTCCCATAGCTCTCTCCTAAACAGTTCCTCTTTTTATTAGCCTGATAACTCCTGACACATTTTCTGACACATCAGATAAAAGCAGCCTAAAAGTTCTGTCCGGGGAGGTTGCTAAAATAGAATAACAGGGAGCTGGCCCTATTGCAAAACCCGTCAGTCTCTGCCTGTGATGAGAGGTGGTGTGTGTGCCTTTCCTCCAATCAGAAATGTTAGCTATCTTGGCTGTATGCTCAGACATCTCACTCTGTGTTAACCAGGAAGAGAAAATCTCCTAACATGATCTGAACTTTCTAAATGGTATATAAATGTGAAGACGGCAGATACTAATGTAAAACGTATGTAGGGAGATTGGTTTCATCCCTGTGTATCAGCTGTTCACTTCACTGGGTGTATGGAGGGTTTACATCCACTTAAGATAAAAAGCCTTCTGTGTGCAGAAGCAGCCACCTCTAGATCCATCGATGCTGTAGGATTGTCTTTTCTGCCCGGGACTCTCCTCCTCATTGGCTGAGACGGCAGCACAGCACCATTTGGCTCACTGCTGGTAGTCAGTGAGCCAATGAGAGAAAGGGGGTGTGCCTGCTTCTCTGTGTCTGAATGGACACAGGGAGCTGTGGCTCGGCTTGGGAGCTTGCTGTGGAGGCACTCAACAGAAGGCAAGGGCCAGGAAAGCCTTTACCATCACTTTAAATGTGTGACTTAGTAATGACAGATCCTGAATCCTTAACACATTCACGTCACCTGACGCAAGCAAGAGTTTTTTACCTTTTTACGATCTCCGCAAAAATTGTATAAAATGGCATTACTACCTTCTGTTCTCTGTTTTACAACAGTAATGGTGTCAAATGTATTGCAGTGATAGGAATGAGACCATTTACCATGTTATAGAGTTTGTCTTTGTCACGGCCTTGAACATCCCTTCACAATTAAGCCAACACTGGACCTAGTATTTTCTATAGATTTGATGGTATAGATTTTATTGGATATTGAAAGTAAAACGCGTATGTTTTCAACCACTATCTATATGCACTTGCCCCAGTGCATCTCTCACATCATTGCTTGAGACAAGCTTCCTGATGGTGACAACAGTGGGCTATGGCTGCTTGTAGTCTCAACCAGGGTCATTTGTGACGATGCTGAAGCACCATTGGGAGATGATTGTTGCCCCATAACAGAAAGAGAGTGAACAAGACCTTTCTGCCAGGATCACTACACATTCTTTTAAAAAAAAAAAATCAAAATGAAAAATGATTGAAGATGACTTTTAGGCTTCATTTCCATGGATGTTTTTACAGCTTAACCACTTGCCGTCGCCGCACCGTCATAATACGTCCACAAGGTGGCTCTCCTAGGCGAGATCACGTATTATGACGTCCTACCTTTTAGCCGCCACTAGGGGCGTGCGCGCGCGCGCGCCCCCCGCTCGCCCCCGACTCCCGTGCGTGTGCCCGGCGGGCGCGATCGCCGCCGGGCACACGCGATCGCTCGGTACAGAGCGGGGAACGGGAGCTGTGTGTGTAAACACACAGCTCTCGTTCCTGTCAGCAGGGGAAATGCTTTTCTTCGGTTCATACACTGTATGAACCGAGGATCAGTGTTTCCCCTAGTGAGGCCACCCCCCCCCCCCACAGTAAGAACACACCCAGGCATACTTAACCCCTTCCCCGCCCCCTAGTGTTAACCCCTTCACTGCCAGTGGCATTTTTATAGTAATCAAATGCATTTTTATAGCACTGATCGCTATAAAAATGCCAATGGTCCCAAAAATGTGTCAAAAATGTCCGAAGTGTCCGCCATAATGTCGCAATACCGGAAAAAAAAATAGCTGATCGCCGCCATTACTAGTAAAAAAAATATTAATAAAAATGCCATAAAAATACCCCCTATTTTGTAAACGCTATAACTTTTGCGCAAACCAATCAATAAACGCTTATTGCGATTTTTTTTTTTACGAAAAATATGTAGAAGAATACGTATCGGCCTAAACTGAGGAAAAAAAATGTTTTTTTATATATTTTTGGGGGATATTTATTACAGCAAAAAGTAAAAAATATTCATTTTTTTCAAAATTGTCGTTCTATTTTTGTTTATAGCGCAAAAAATAAAAAACGCAGAGGTGATCAAATACCACCAAAAGAAAGCTCTATTTGTGGGAAAAAAAGGACGCCAATTTTGTTTGGGAGCCACGTCGCACGACCGCGCAATTGTCTGTTAAAGCGACGCAGTCCCGAATCGCAAAAAGTACTCTGGTCTTTGGGCAGCAATATGGTCCGGGGGGTAAGTGGTTAAAAACGCCTGTCCATGTTTGTTTATTTTTGAGCTAGAGCTCAAAAATGCTGCGGTAGCGTTTTTTGAGCATTTTTTAACGTCTGGCGTGTTATAGCTCTAACGATGGAGATTCAGAACGCACTGGTCCTGTTTTTTTTTTTTTTTTTTTTTTGCAGCTTAAAAACGTCATGGTGGGCATGAGGCCATAGACTAACATGGAGAGCTGTTTTTAAGCTGCAAAAAACGCTCGGATAAGTGGCTGTAAAAACGTCCATGGAAATGAAGCCTTATTTTTTTTAATTGACATCAGCAGGACATGCAACATGTTCTAGCTGCTGCCTCCTCTCACCCTTGACCCTTCCTTCCTCCGTAGACGGGGAATATTCTCACTGATGCAAAGTGATAATTCCATGCCAAACACTAAAAAAACAATATGAATGTATAATAGTATATAAACACACAGTGACTAAAGCTGCTCCTCTGCAGATCAAGTGATACTTGTTGAGAATAGTTGTGAATGGTTGAGGGCGCTATGCCGTAATTAAAACGTGCTTCTCACTGACCCCGCGGTCCGAATTTAAAAACAGTATGGCCGTGCAGCACCACCACGTCATTCAGAGTTTTGTGAACGAATGAACTACAAGTACCATCGACTTCTGTGGCTGACTGCTTGTAGTTCTCATGAACTGTGAGAGCAACGTTTATAGCCCATTGATTCTTCCTGCCATTCAGTAATTTTTCCCTGTATTGGTGGTATGGGCGAGAGTATACTGAGAATCTACAGGATCCTGGTGTTTTTACTCTGCAAGCCGGTGATTGGCAGACCGCAGGTGCAATGCTTTACCTGCTGCAGAGTAATAAAAAAAAAACTTACCTGAAAAAGATGCCCCCCCCCCTTTTTTTTTTTTTTTTTTTTTTTGTAAAAGGTGAACTTGGCCTTTAACTTCTGAGGCCAGATATTGGCTTGTATATTTCAAAACTGCGATGGAAAATTTGTTTTTTACGACCACAATGCTTATTAGGTGAGATCAACACCTGCTTGGTCCACCTGTATCTGTGCGAATTTATAACATGCTTGTACGCAAGCACATCAATCCTGAATAAAAGTCTGTGTTCATTTGGCTGTCAGTGAGAGATGAAGGCAAGTGCAGAGAGCAGCAGCTGGTTTCTACACCATGCATATCAGCTGTGCACAACCTGCTGGAAATGGATGTTAAAGAAATGACTGGAAAATGCAGTGTGTGTGTGTGTGTGTGTGTGTGTGTGTGTGTGTGTGTGTTTACCTAACAACATTTATTTAGTGTGTGTGTTTGTGTTTTTTACCTAACATTTATTTATTGTGTGCTGTGTGTGCATTCTGCAAATGTACTTTTGCGTACAGTTCTATGTGGAGTCCTCCGCTCTCCTCTTATTTCCCTCACAAAGGTGATGGGATTGAGATGTCTGTTTGAACATAGGCTGTCTGCATCTGTTGGGTTTTCCTGGGATCATTTAAGAAAACAAGCCCTTCTCTGAAGTACTAATGAAGTCTGGATTCCCAGGGATCAGTGTCTTCATGTTGATTGTCGTCGGGAAGAAACTTCTGTAGGGGATTTAAACCCTGACACTCAACAAAACACAACAGCAGAGACTGTTTAAATAGCGGAGTATCCTGCAGGCTGCTTATTGTGCTTGTGCTTGCCCCGCATTAAGCGTGTTAAGCTTTGATTGAGGCTTTAAGGGAGAGAGGGAACTGTTCTCTCATCGCATCCTCTGTTCTGTATAATAAATACAAGCCCCCCCAGGACAGCAAATGTGATGTCTCTTGCCCTGTGTCTGCAGCATAAATGCTTTGACTTTGTGCCATTACACTGATTAGCTTTTTCATTTTGCTTGTCAGTTTTTTTCCTCAATTCAGTTGTAATGTGTACCTTTTTTTTTTTTTTTTTTTTTATAAAAAATTACCACACGTGGATTTTTATTTTTTTATGTTTCCCAGAACGTGACCTTTAATTTTCTTCTTGTGTTCTATCGAAGTTGTTAACCTAGTTAAACTTGTAGACTGACTCCTTGCATGATTAAACAAAATAAAAATGTGTTTAATGACAGTTTACCTATAAAATGGCTTTGCTCTGATGACCAGCACACTCTTATAACTGCCAGCTCATATTTACCAATATTACAACATTCTTTATGGCTGTCTGGCAGGTTTGTACTGAAAATTGACTGTTGCCCTGGAAGTGTGTTCCACGTCTTATCTCATGTTTTCTTATGTAGAGCTGCAAGGAATGGCTTTTGGTGTTTTGTCTCTAGTTTTCCAGGCATGTCTGTTTGCGATTTTTAACTATACTATATGGAGGGACAAATATGAATGAATGAAGAATAAATAAATAAATATATATTTTAGAAATCAAACCAAAGAAATTAGCAGAGGTGAAGCTGCAAAGCATGCCAGGAAGTTATGGAGATGGCCAGCAGACGGGCAGTAATCACAACGTGAAAGAACTTTTAATGGAAGCAAATATTGGATTGTCTGTCTGTAAAGGCCTTTTAAAGTGTCACCTATGGAGATTTTTTGGGTACCTTTTTTATTGATTTTTCGCAGTTTAATGGGTGTGTACAATTTTATTTTTTTAGCCCTTTCCTTCCCCTGCTATAAAACACATGTGCGCTGGCGTATGGGGGGTGTGTTCAATAATCGTTTTTTTTTTTTTTTTTTATCGATTTAATTAGAACGCATATACATTTTTCGATCACCACCATATATAGTCCCCACTGTAATATCCAGACATCTTCCCCACTGTATAGGAAGATTAGTGCTTGCTTAGTCTTACCAGAAAAGCCGGCCAAACACTAGTAGTTGAGGCCCGGGTGATGACCTTGGCGCACTGCTGTAGGCTGCCGCCGGGTGGACCAAGATGCCCGCCACTCCTATGTCCGAGGCAGCAGTGGAGCTCCGGATCATGTGGTGTGCCGATCCACATATGGTTATAATCCATTGCACCACTAGTACCGATCAAGACTTTTGATCGATCAAAAAAATTACCGATTAATCGGAATTAATCTTTAATTTACACAGCCCTAAAAAAAAAAAAAAAAAAATGTATTGCCGCATTTATCGGTGTATAACACGCACCCTAACTTTAAGAGGAAAGTTTCAGGGAAAAACGCTCCACAGACCCCTGTGTATAACATGCAGGCACAGTTTACCCTCTATTTTCAAGGTAAAAAAAGTGAGAGTTATACGCCAATAAATACAGTATATTTTAAGTTTATTGTAGTGTCGCATAATGAAATTTCATTCATATCTATGCACATAGTAAACAATTGTTTTTCTATG